>NW_026857770.1:600000-1036864 GCF_026571515.1 Ruditapes philippinarum
GGTCATATTTTGACGGTCTTATACGAATGTTTACTTTCGGGCTTATCATAAAAACTAACATGTGCGTCCGTCATCGAGTTTATTAAATATATGCAGGGTCGAATTGCCTGACTCATATTTCATGTCAGATATTATCGTGAAAACTGACATATGGTGAAATAATTGCATCCTCGCGAAAACTGGTGTAAATTTATATACAAATTAATGTGTTGTCAAATGTGATAAGTTAGGAAAATGTTGAAATGTGTGTGTGCTTTTTTTCTTTCATGAGAAAGATTTTAAAAATCTGTTTTTTACATTTGAATAGGTATCTGATTAATGTATTAAATCTTTCATTCATGTAAATCTTAATGTCAGAAAAAAGTGTGATGCAAATTAAAATCAAATAAAATTAAACTTAACATTTAATTTATTATTGACCCCATTTTTTGCTAGTTTAACAAGATGTCTATTTAACCTTAAGCCTGCATGTGACAGTTGAATCAACAGGTACACGTGCGGCTTGTGCAGACCAAAACCAGTCGGCACTTCCGAGCCGTCTGATCATGGTCTGCATTTTTCACGAATTAGTCAGTACATATTTTGATTTTTTACTTTAAAAGATTTAATGAATTTGTCAAGATATAAAGATGGACACGGCCAATAAAGATATTAATTAGGGTATGTGTTTTAAGGCGGCCATAAAGATAAACATTGACTAAATATTCATTCATATCTTTTTATAAAAGATTTTTAAAAAATCTTGTTACTTGGTGAATTTACAAAGCGGACGGTTTGTACCCGAAAGCAGTCGTCGCTAACATACAAATATAAGCAATTAGATATTTTGTTAACATATTTTTTATTCTATTTTCGTGTGTGACTCATATTCGTTAACAGATATTAACAGATATATTTGTGGCGAAACCCTGAAATAGCTGTAACAATGTTAATACCTTTCTGCACAGGTGCCTTTTTAGTTTAAAATATAGTGTTGTTGTTTTCTTTTTTTGAAAAATAAATATATTGCCATGTCATATAAACTTGTTTGCATCCTTTTTGTTAAATTCAATTTACATTACTGAAAGTTTCGAATCATTTGAAGGGGTTATTTTAGTAACCCAGTGATTACAAGCATAAATAATAGCGCAAATAAAAAATGAATGTTATAAATGTGTATGTTGTATTATCATATAAATATGTGCCACGAAGCAAATTAATTTAAGAAATTATTGAAACAGGTACATTCAGATTTAAAAATATCACAAATCCGGAAGCATTTCTTTTTGTATAACTAGCAATTATATATTAGCTGACAGGCAATCTGCATTTTTTAACTCCCACGAAATACTTTTGCACTTGTGATTTTACTTTATACAAATTTCTAATTTGCATTGTTTTCATGAGTTTTATTAGACCATAGTTAAGTTGTTTAATTGAAAGAAATTTAAACAAAGATATTCTAAAAATACTCCCTGATATGTATAAGATAACACCCGGTTATTAAAGCAGCATGACTTCAGATTCATGCAATTTTTCTTTAAAGATTTAAAAATGTATTAAAAAGTAAAATACAAAACTATTGTGAAGTGAACAAAGATATTATTTTACACATATCAAACGGGGCTTATAGTCAAAGTAAAATACCGAATATGAGTCAAAATATGCAAAAATAACTCTTACTGTGTTAGTAACGCAGTAGAAATATGGTCATAATTACACCAAATTCACTAATTAATTCCCCATATAGCATGTGAATCTTAAATCTTTTTACTTTTATTAAACTCTAAGAAGGTTTTTCCCAAGTTTGATTCTCTTGAAACAGTTTGGTTTATCTGGAGGCGTGCAGCTTTAAGATGAAAATTTTGTACGCAAATTATGAATTAATGTTCAGAAAAATTAGATTTTTACAAATGAATAAACAGATTCTAAGTTCATTTTTCTTGTGATAATGTACATTAAGATCTTTTAGAATGACGCCACCCATTGATTTAACATAGTTTGAAGGCGTCAATGGCGTCTTTATATTGGATCGCACGTGAGTTGCCATAATGTATTATGATATTAAACAGAACAACGTTATGGTTATATTACGTGCAAAAACAAAATACATCATGTAATAAAAAAACGAGTAAAAATTAAACAACAACAACAACATGAATATATAATATTTCGTTGAAAACTTAGATGTGAAGTACATCTTTCAGATGACGTCATCCATTGACGCAACACAGAGCAACGGATCACTATGTCGCCATATATTAATAATTTTAATATGTAATATATAACATAACAATTAAAATCTGTTTAATAAGTTATTTATAGTTCCTTATCATCATTACGATGTCACGTGATAAGCACTCTCATAAGCTAATTATTAGATGCGAGAGGAATAGATAATTTATGTTTACTTGTACAGATTACTGATCTTTATACAATTAAAAATAACATTAAGTATATACAAAGATAATAATCTACAGATTGAGGCACGTGTTTCGTTCTTTAACATACAATATAGATAGTTAGTGAATTATCATAAGATACAATATAGATAGTTATTGAATTATCATAAGATACAATATAGATAACGAATTATCATAAAATGTGATGTATCTATAATATCTGAATATATATAATGTAATAACAACAAATATAGAAATATACTGGATCATGACAATGAGATATCATTTATATCAACCACTTTAAGGTCCATTATGCCCCAGAAATTCTTTTATTTTTGTTTCTCAAAAGGCTTTTTAATTTTGGTGTACTTTTATAGTATCCAAATAATTACTCATTGGCCAATTACTTGAACCATATTTTTCATCTGTTGTTTTTGGCAATAAAGACAGTTATCTTGAAATAGCATTTTGTATAAAAGTCAAAATACTGCTTTACTGTTTACATTTTGCAACATTTATGACAACTTATTTCACATGTATCGCTACATTCTTCAGGTAACAAGTATCGAACATATTCCAAAACCATTATTTAACATTATAAAATTCATGTTTTGCCTTTCTAAAGAAGTAAACATTTATTTGTTTCTGGGGCATAATGTGCTTTACATAACATAGTTTTTTTTCAACATTAAGAAATACAATTAAAGTAAAAAAAAAATTATATTTATAATTAATATGATTTTGGTAATTGGCCAATGTCAGAGTAAATGTTTAGAAAGAACAACAAGACACTCGTATAAAAAGCTTTTGAAAAATAAAAATGAAGCCTTTTCTGGGCATAATGGGCCTCTTTTAGTGCTATCCGTTATAGGAACTGCATACATTGTTACATTATAGCCATTCCAACAGGGTGCATCATATCAACTATTATAGGAACTGCATACATTGTTACATTATAGCCATTCCAACAGGGTGCATCATATCAACTAACACAGGTCACTCACATATCGTTTTGTTTTTTTTAGGAAAACACCCTGGTGTCCGTTTATACTCGTCAGAACCATTTTAAAAGAGATACAAGACTTTAATTGGTAGAACCATCGACATTTGAATTAATTGGTGTATCTTTCTGTAAACATTTATTTTTGACTTTTTTATATAAAAATAATATTACACAAACGAAAGCAAACACACAAAAAGGTATAATAATTAAATAATTGTTTCAATATATTCATATATATTAAGTAAATTTGTTTATTAAACTGATTTAAACACA
Organism: Ruditapes philippinarum; assembly: GCF_026571515.1. Classification (NCBI taxonomy): domain Eukaryota; kingdom Metazoa; phylum Mollusca; class Bivalvia; order Venerida; family Veneridae; genus Ruditapes; species Ruditapes philippinarum. The sequence goes on from NW_026857770.1 coordinate 603,658, forward strand.
ATTGTGCTCAAATGAATACACAAGCACTTAAAACACGAAAACTATTAATTTCTAATTATTATTTATAAATCATATAAGTACATATCTTTGGCCTTTATCATATCAGCATTTTCTCGCTGAAAGACTATTCAAAATGAAAATGATTTCCTTGTTTTTCTCATGATAATGCAAACAAACAAGCATTTTGCATATTTGCCCCTTTGCTTGTATCGGAAAATGCGTTCATAGCTATTTTAATGTAGTTTTCTTTACTTTTTTTAAAGATAATAAACTTCAATACTTAAACATAAGAAGTATTCAAGAAAATTAAATAAACAAAATCGGACAACGGAGAATATATATGTCATAAAAAGCAAAACGCACCAACTAAACCAAGGAAATTTTGTAAAGAAATTCACGAAATGAAAACGCACCGATCTAATAAAAATGCCGCTACAGAAAAAACAAAACAATGCACCGTGCATTAATATAACAAAAAAGTAGTATAATTGTATAAATGATAAGATAATTGCTAATGTGTAATGAAAGAGATAAGCACGTTATCAGTAATCTACAAGTTATGTACAAGTAATATCTCACATTGCAATCTCCCCTCTTTCATCCCGAAACCATTATCACTATAAACACCATTCGTGTCAGACCGTCCGATCTTATAAACAAATCAAAAGCAACGACGTAATGCACTTTCCGATGGCAAAAGCGTCTTCACACCTGGATTATCCCAGGCGCTTTTCTTTTCCAGAGAAAAAAAGAATCTGCATTGTTTTAATGTATGTTAACAGTTTAATTTAATGCATTTTTAAGTGTAAAACAGAAAAAAATACAGAGGTGTGAACATTATTTATAGTATAGTCTGTTAATTCAGAGAATATAAGAACTCGGATGGAAAAATTTCACTTACGAAAAGACAGCAACATAACAGGCATAGAAGAATTAATACTGTTTTATACAGATTGAACACGTTGAGGCAAAATTTGAGGTTGTACGTAGCACGGCCTTCAGTCAGTTGTCCAGAGCATTTTCTCTCTATTTCGCCTTCAACTTTGAAAAAAACAAAAAACAAAAAAAAACAAAAAACGTTTCGTATCGAAAATTTCAGTTTTTACAATGGGTAGTTTCAGTGATTCAAAATTTATAATAGTTTGAAATGGACCTATATTTTTATCTTTTATTTTTGTATACTTCAATTGCATGTATTTGAATTATTCATAAATTCGAAAATGAAATGTCCATGGGAAGGGTTAAACATTGTTTCCGTCAGCAGTAGGACACAGGCCTCTAATATGATCGTCATTCTAATTGTAGTCGCGTATAATAGTTACTATCTGGAACTCGGTAAATATGGGATTTTTTCCAAGCTAAAGTATATAGGCCAATAAATGCACATCACAGATATTGTTTCTAGATTTCAAAGATATTCTTTGTATCGATTGTTTTAGTAACTGTAATGACAATGACAATATCTCATTTACTGATAAGTATATCGATAATATCGACATATCTGATAAAATCGATAACGGCAACAATATAAATATCATATAACGAACAGTCCACTTTACGTTCAAATTTAATATGTTGAGCTCATTTTTATGGAACGCCTGGACTGTCTTATGTTAAGAATGAATGATATACCTGGTTAAATGCCTTTCTGTTGAGTCCGAGATGCAAAATGCTGGGTGGAAATCCTAATGTGCTCAGTTATTGAAGTGCTATGTTGTGTGCTGACTGTATTTTATTCAGTCAAGTCAATGTATTGTCGGGTGCATTAGTCGTTCTGTTCAGTTCTTAAAACAAACAGGCATGTCGTAACACAATTATGTTGAGTTAAAAAGATATGTTGTAGGGTGTTACAGTTATTATGTTCGGTTATAATAATATGCTGTTTGGTGCTCTTCTCATCATGTTCAACCATGAAAATAAACAGTTGAGTGGTACTATCATTTTGTTTGGCTGAGGCAGTGTATTATTAGGTGATACTTTTATTATTTTCCGTTGCAATGATATGCTGTTGGGTGCTTTATTCCTCCTGTTCAGTCGTGAAATAGAACTGTTAAATGGTACAATCATTATCTTAAATGGTACTATCATTATCTTGTGTGCTGATTATATCTTCTCCAGTCAAGTCAATGTGGTGTTCGGTGCAAAGGTCGTTATGTTCAGTGGTTTTTGGTACTATAATTATGTTCAGTTCGGATGATATACTGTTCGGTGCTGAGGTCATTATGTTCAACAGTGAACACAAACTGTTGTGTGATACCACAATTATGTTGGGTTCATTCGGATATTTTCGGGCAACAAGATTGGAGCGACTAATTTCCATAGGTCACGTCGAGGCTAATGACCACTAAATTGCCAAAACAATTTTCTTCCCCGTAAATATCATCGGGGGCTTACGAATGTTATTTTCATAAATTGGATTTTAAAATACCCAATGGGTATTTTATTTAGTTAATTCATGACTATACTATACTGTTACAGTCATAATGGGTACAGTATATAAAACTTAAAACATGGGTAAGGGTAGCCTGTTAAAGTCACACATGACCACCGTGAATAAAGCTTAAAATTGATCTGTTTGGTAACCTATAAGAGTCACAAATGGACACAGTAAACGAAATTTGAAATATAAAACATCATAATTATACACGTAAGGGAACCATATTTGAGTCACACATGGCCACAGTATATGGAGCATATAAGTAAGGGTAGCCTATTAAAGTCACATATGGCCACGGCATATGCAACTTAAAATATATGTGTTGGTTACCCATTTGAGTCACACATAACCACAATAAATGGAGCATAATATTTAAGTAAGGGAAACCTATTTGAGTCACACATGGCCACAGTATATGGAACATTAAATATAAGTAAGGGTAGCGTAATAAAGTCACATATACCCACATTATGAAGAACATTCTATATAAGTAAGGGTAACCTAATTGAGTCACATTAGGCCAAAATATATAGAACATTATGTTTAAGTAAGGGAAATCTATTTGAGTCACACATGATTAAAGTATATGGAACATTATATATAAATAAGGGTAGCCAAATAAAATTAGACTCAAGTACATTATCCTGACTTAAACATTATGTCTAATATATTGTGGCCATGTGTGACTCAATTAGGTTTCACTTACTTATATAGAATTTTCTTTATACTTTGGCCATGTTTGACTTTATTAGGCTACCTTTACTTAAATATAATGTTCCATTTACTGTGGTCATGTGTGTCTCAAATGGGGTTTCCATACTTATATTTAACGGTCCATATACTGTGGCCATGTGTGGTTCAAATAGGTTTGCCTTACTTGTATATTATGTTGAATATTTTAAATTTCGTTTGATGTTGTCCACTTGTGAATCTAAAAAATTACCAACACATATATTTTAAGTTTTTTTTACGGTGGTCATGTGTGACTTGAACACGCTACCCTTACCCATATTTTAAGTTTTATATACTGTGCCCATTATGACTGTAACAGTATAGTATAGTCATATATTAACTTGATAAAATACCCATTTGGTATTCAATATGCCATACGATCTGTCCAATTTATGGAAATAACGTTTTTAAGCTTCCGATGGTATTTACGGGGAAGAAAATTGTTTTGGCAATTTAGTGGTCATTAGCCTCGACGTCACCTATTGAAATTAATTGCTCCCGCCCGCCATCTTGTTTGACGCGAAGATATCCGAATGAACCCTACATAATTGTATGACCACTCGGCGCATTGTCAAATGACTTGTGCACCGAGCAGTATATCATCTGTACTGAACATAATGACGGTATCACACAACAGTTTGTCTTCACTACTGAACATTATGACCTCTGCACCAAACAGGATATCATCTGAACTGAACATAATGATAGTATCACACAACAGTTTGTGTTCACTACTGAATATAATGACTTCTGCACCGAACAGTATATCATCTGTACTGAACATCATGACGGTATCATACAACAGTTTGTGTTCACTACTGAACTTAATGACTTCTGCACCGAACAGTATATCATCTGAACTGAACATAATGACGGTATCACACAACAGTTTGTGTTCTCTACTGAACAGAACGACTTCTGCACCGAACAGTATATCATCTGAACTGAACATAATGACGGTATCATACAACAGTTTGTGTTCTCTACTGAACTTAATGACTTCTGCACCGAACAGTATATCATCTGAACTGAACATAATGACGGTATCACACAACAGATTGTGTTCTCTACTGAACTTAATGACTTCTGCACCGAACAGTATATCATCTGAACTGAACATAATGACGGTATCATACAACAGTTTGTGTTCACTACTGAACTTAATGTCTTCTGCACCGAACAGTATATCATCTGAACTGAACATAATGACGGTATCATACATTAGTTTGTGTTCACTACTGAACATAATTACCTCTGCACCGAACAGTATATCATCTGAACTGAACATAATGACGGTATCATACAACAGTTTGTGTTCACTACTGAACATAATGACTTCTGCACCGAACAGTATATCATCTGTACTGAACATAATTACGGTATAACACAACAGTTTGTGTTCACTACTGAACATAATTACCTCTGCACCGAACAGTACATCGTCTGAACTGAACATAATGACCTCTGCACCAAACAGTATATCATCTGAACTGAACATTATAACGGTATCACACAACATTTTGTGTTCACTACTGAACATAATGACCTCTGCACCGAACAATATATCATCTGAACTGAACATTATGACGGTATCATACAACAGTTTGTGTTCACTACTGAACATAATGACCTCTGCACCGAACAGTATATCATCTGAACTGAACATAATGATATTACTATTCAACAGTTCTATTTCACGACTAAACAGTCTGAATAAAGCACCAACAGCATGTCATTGCAACTGAAAATAATAAAAGTATCACCCAATAATACACTGCCTCAGTCAAACGAAATGATAGTACCACTCATCTGTTGATTTTCATGGTTTAACATGATGAGAAGAGCTATTTTAACCGAACATAACAACTGTCACACCCTACAACATATCTTTTTAACTCAACATAATTGTGTTACCACATGCCTGTTTGTTTTAAGAACTGAACAGAACGACTAATGCACCCGACAATACATTGACTTGACTGAATAAAATGTAATCAGCACACAACATTACACTTCAATAACTGAGCGCATTTGGATTTCCACCCAGTATATTGGGATTTTGACCCAGCATATTGTATCTCGGACTCAACAGAATGACATTTAACCATGTATATCAGTCATTCTACACATAAGACAGTCCAGGCGTTCCATACATTTTGATAATCGCCAGAATCTTGCAATAAAAAAATGTCTTAAATATGAACGAGTTGAAAAAGAAGTTTTGTTGACATATTTTGCAGTTTGTTGAAATATTGTACCTCTTAAGATGTTCTCTCTTTTTATCTTTTTTTTCTGTATAATATCCACAGCATTTTAGTGTTTTTGTATATTTTAGCCGTAACAAAGACACAAATTTAAACTTTCTCTATATAATTAAAAATAAATGCATATCTTAAGCAATAACAGTTATAATGGTACAACTTGATTATTATTCCTAGGATATGGCTAATGTCATACATTCAAATTGTTCTATGCCAGGAATTTTATTTCGCTCTTCCTTAGTTTTCTCTACACCAAGTTCTTCAGAAGGAGCACGCATGTCTTTGGCATTACCCCAGTCATCAAAATTAAAGTGGATTCGCCTGTTCTTGGAACTATGATGTTAAAGCATAATTTCAAAACATTTAGAGTTGATAACCATCATGATTTAATGGTAAGACATTAGTCATTTTTGTAACGTACCGGACACAATGTTAATAAATCATAAACGGTTTGCAAAATACCGGTATAACTGATAAGGTACATGATGATCGGAAATATTTCAATGAGACAACCGATTATTTTTGTATCATATCTCATGTCTTTAAATGGTGTCTTATTCTTTAGGAAAGTCATCTTTACTTTATTTGTTTTGAAAATTAAATGAAACGACGCTTTTTTACAGGAGGTATGCTTGTTTGAAACGTATTTGCACTGTAAAATTTGAAATCTCATCAAACCATGCAATGGTCAGGTATTAGCATTTCTCTTTATAGCATGCTATAGCTAGTTATTCGTACTTTCTGTTATCTTCTGACAGTCATCCTCTCATCTTTTTTCATAATTCTGCTTTCAATCTATCTAGGACTTCATATTAAATCTTTTATTTAAAAATTGAAATATTAAAATATATCTTTTGAATTACTTTCTTGGAGTCAAGATACTAGAAAGCTCTGACATTTAAACATCTTAGATAAATGTTCAGAATATTTGTGAAACTACGATTGCATTGCCGTTTGTTTTGTGAGATATTTCTTCAACTGTCCAAGAAATAGTTATGCATGCGGTCCAGTTGTTGTTTTTATTTCGTATAAGAAATTTATCTTATTCAAGAAGGCACATTGCAAAAAAATTACAACGAATGTTTACAGGAAGTTTTATTTTCCAAGTTAGAGAAGATAGATGCAAGTCTTGTTTGTCTTCAGGTATCTTTTTTATGGCAATATATTTAGCCATCTATAATGCATGCATGTCCATATTGCATTTGGACATTCTGATCTTTGGAAACAAGTATACAAATCTGGTCAGCTCGGCCACACGTCACTCAAATATTAATACAACCTTTATGATAATAAAAAAAAGGTTATTATGATATATACTCAACGAGAATGTTTAAAAAATTAATGCGAAAAATTACCGCAAATCATGTTCAATATAAAAAGATTTTGCCTTAAAACGTATAACATAGATATACTAAATACAGTTTACCTTCGCTTGCTCAAACTCGGATCGCTCGGATAAATCCCTTCCCTCGAACTTACCGACCAGTCCTGGCAAAATTCCTTTATAAAATATATTGTTCTGCCTGGGATTGCTCGAACACCGTATATTAATACTTTAATATTATTGTAAGCATTAAAAAAGAATAAAGGTTCAAGTAATGCACCACGGTGGAAATGATACTGTATATGTCGATCAAGTTTGTCTGATCAAAACCATTAAAGTTGCAAAATAAAAACTTCTGAACAAATGTACGGTACTAATGCGCAACTAATCACTTCTAATGCGTTACTACTATTCACTCCAAACTTTATTTATTTAAATAAGTATATGAAAGTAACCTGCATTGGTGTTTTACCACTACAGAATCGTTGCTGTTTCTACGTAGTCAAAGAAATAGAATCGTCGTTGTATCTACGTAGGCAAAGATATCAGTAACTATAAAAAGCTATGACGTGAAAAGAACAAGAGTTACTACAATAAACATTCAAAATTATAACACATTTCAACTGCAAAAGTTTTTTAAAACTGGATGATCTTTAAAACTTTAAAAGGTACTTGTTTTGATAGTTTCAGTGAAACAGATTTGAGTTATCACTAAACACAAAGATAAAAACAAATCAACTATTATAACGAGTATGTTCGTTTATTTTTATTTTATTTGTTTTCTGTGACATAATATAAGGTGACAGAATTGGCATATTAGATGCTGCTCAAAGATGCTGAAGAAGACAATGCGCTTCCTTGCAATTCTCTGTAGACTGGCTTGGTTTGTCAAACTTGACCGGAAATGATTTGATCTGTTTTAATATAGAACAACCACAACACGAAGTCCACAATATCCTGTCGCACCGGGCACCACAGGAACGGGTTGGAATACGGCGTTGAACAACTATTCCAACAAATTACATTAAAAGTTATTAATTAAATTTGAGTAATAATTAATTCAAACAAATGCTTTATATGGAGCAATGGCGTTATATATTTACACCATATAAAAAATGACTTAAAACAAAAACAAAACAAAACTTCCTTTAAACTCATCCATTGCAGTCTTTCCACAAGAAATCTTTAACATTTATCTCGAAAATAAAAGATATAGAAAAATATAGGACCATTAGCTAATTTTCCCTAGAGTATCATTTAAAGATGGGAAAGATTTGTAAAAAAAAAGTGGGAATGAACTTAAAGAATTATGCTGTTACCATCGGTTGCTGATAGGTATCTGTCAAAGATTTTCCGCCTTGAGATTTTTTCTCTCTCATTTATAGCCCGTGGAAGCAATCAAAATCGTGCTGATCAAATTATCCTTAACGCTGCGTTCCTAGAAATATCATTTTGTAATGTAAGATATGTAACTCCGCGTTGTTTCTTATAAAATTTACATGTTTTACGAGCATTTTATTGCGCTTTAAGGGTCATTTATATATTTATGGCGGGAAAATGTTGCAGATTTAAATGTTTTCTTAACGGTCCGTGTTATTGGTTACGATTCGTTTCATCAGACTTTTGTAAATGTCATTTCTTATTTCGATGTAATGACATTTATTATTTTTTCATTCGGTAATGAATGACATTTACGTCCGACATTTATTCTAGTACTTAGATATTTATATTAAATTTTAAATATCATGCAAATCTGGATGGGAAGTGAAATAAAATATAACTTATATTTCAACAAAAACATTATTAAATTTAAAAAAAAAGTAAATAAGGATGAAATTGTTGGGTTTTGTGTGACACTAACACGGCAAAGTTCATATGGCGACTTCCCAGGAAGACTGCAAGTGCCCTTAGGCACAAACGGGTACCTTAGAAGAAACACCGATGATTCGTAGGCTAGTTTCCACACACGAGAGACCCAAGGTCCCTGTTATAGCGGTTAGTGGTTTGAAGCACTTGGCCATGGACGATAAAATCTAATGGCACGCAAAAATGTATATTTCGTCAGTGTATTCTCTTATTATTTTGTTAAACTATTTATATATAGCATTAGATTTTTATTTTTCCTTTCAATCATGACAAAGGGAAGACAAAAGACCAGACATTAAGCATCACTAACTGCTTTAAATTATATATTGCAATACCACAACTCATGAACTCATCTGCTTATAGATTGTAATGATATGATGTATAAAGGTATCTTTTTAAAAGATTTATTCAGTACTCTGTGGCTTCTGTTCATTCTGTCGCTCTATAATTAAACAAAAAACTCAACAAAAATCACAAAATATCAGAGACAGCAGGAAGCAAAGTAAAACTAAATCATAACGTTAATAAAACAGTTAACCGTTCTCAAAAAGGTCAAGTCAATCACTTAAGATATTTTCTTAACACTTTTCTTACACCCAAGTGGCATAACAGTGGCACAGTTTTATGGATTATAACAACGTAGGACATACTTATTTTGTAATTCATTTTAAGACAGTTAACTCGCACAAAAAAACGCTTCTCTGATTACCGCTTCAAGTTCTAATCTGAAAAGCATTTGGCTGGTAAATTTGTTTTTCTCATTAATACGTTTAAGTTCTCAAGAAAAACATAATCTAACGTCCCTGTATTACTCTTCGTGCAATATAAACATGGATATGCTTTATGAAATCCACTTTTCAGGTTGAATAAATATCTGTAGGACCTTATGAAAATATTAATTTAGATTTATAAAACATACATTTTGTCATAATCCATGAAATGTACGTACAAATTGTGCAGACTTAAATACGTGTTTACTGATTTACGGCAACTTTTCGTTTATTTAATGTAAAATTATACCGTTTGGAACTTACGCGCGGCGCAAGTTACCAAAACAGAACTATTTTTTCTTGCGTAATGTAAGTAAACAGACCGTCTTAAGAAAATATGCACTGGCTTTATATCGAAATGAAGCAAAATAAAACTACGATGCTTAAACGACTTTTAATATATAATTTGATTAAGTAAGTTATGTCTATGAAAAGTATTGAGATAGGCTGAGGTAAAGCCATTGTAAGATAACACGAGCAATCAAAAACACTTGTAATTCTTATGAATTTTTGAAAGCAATACAAATGTTTATATTTTTTATTGTGTTCAGTCGAAAGTGGGAAATCTAAAAAGAATGTAATTCAATGAACAAATTATAATTAGGGTCTGTGTAGAATTTATTTATTTCTTATGTTGTGCATGTACATTCAAAGTTAATTTAACGTAATTTATAGGGGTTAAAAAAGTTCTAATAATATAAAAGGGGAAATAGGCACTATGTTGGTTTTGTCGTGACGCGGCTCATATTCTGAATTTGGAATATTGTCATTTTTGATCATGGTGTATTTTAAACATGCGCATATAATTTTACTTTCGTACATTTGAACATTTCTTACTTAGATACAACAAAAAAAAACAACGAATATGATATTGTTCGAACGAAAATATTTACGAAAATATTGTGGACCATCATTTGATGAGCATGAACTTCTTTACTAAGAAACAGAAATTGAATTGAATGCAATGCACGTTAAACTAATGTATTTGAATTCATAGTTGTTTTGTCACAACAACCAGAATCGTTCTTAAACATTTTGTTATTTTTTTCATATACGAGCATTTATCACATCAATTCAATATTGTTCAAGTTGTCTTTTTCCGTTCGCAAGCTCAAAATAAGTTTAAATACCAAGTTAAAAAGAGGGAACTTAGCATCAAATTTGGTGTAGGCAAAGAATTTACGCTTTGGAGACCTTGATCACCCTATGGAGATATGAAGAAAAAAACCTTGATTCTAACTAAATCTAGCACACTTGTCCACTTGTTTTTCTTTTCAGTGTTGTTGTATTCAGCAAAAAAACATATGCATTATTGTGTCTTGTAATTTGTGTTGATTTTTATTGCCACGTGGTCTTAATGGTCCATGCCTTTGAAAACAAGTTATTGAATATTAAAATCTGGATACTTTTCTGTTATGTAACTTTCGATGACATCATTGTTTCTTAGTCTGTATCAAATATACATTTAACTAAAACGTTAGCTGAAGTTGTCAAAGTATAATTTACGACATGTGACAGTTACGGCCTACTCTTGCTAACACAAAACGAGTTACGTTTCCTTATTTTTCGGTCTATCTTTACTCTGTTCAATTAGTATATCAAGATTGATTCAATTTAATTATTTATTCATTTCCCCCGGCTCTCAAAATGCGGAAAGGTCTGGTTTATAGCAAGACATCTTGGGGAACTAAACAAATTTCTATAGAGGCAAATTAGTTTCGTTTATTTTCGGACCACCGTATTTCAATGACAAAACATAGGCCTGATTTATACACTAAACAGATTCTTACCAGTCTATACATCATTTGTAATTGATTTAAATATTTTCGAGTGGCACTTATCACTTAACGTGAGAATGTATATCTAATCTTAAGCTGGTCTCACACAAGCTAATTTATTTACGGAACATTCCGTATAGTACGGAAATTAGCTTTAGTCCGCCTGTATATTTGCTAATGCGAGGTATGTTTATGTGCGCGTGCAGGTGAAGACTGCAAACACCACCAACACCATTATGCTGGAGTACCGTGAGTGCATCTTTTACTCAGCAAATCTGTTTGTATAGAAGTTACTTCGGTCGTGTGAGATATTGAAAATTATGTGATGACTATATTTTGATGTATGATGGTCATTATTAAAACTATGCATGTAGTAATGTAGGGGTCCCTTACAAACACTCATCTGTAAAAAGTAAATCAAGTTTTTATACATATGCTTTTTGGTGGTGGCTTACAAATTGTAAGCAATGTCTGGTTAAAAAATATTCATGTTTATTATTAAATTATATTGTTAAACTATTAAAATAATTATATATTTATATATGTTGTATAATTAATGCATACATAATACATACATAATAATCAGATACACAAAATGTATACCTATATGAGACCTGAAACTATCTACCTCCCACCCCAAAAGATATATCCAGGTGTATTTAAATTTACTCTGAAAATTGCATGGTTTAATTATTTAATAGGTAAACATGGACAGGTGCCGCTCTGAATCAACAGACATTTTGAGAAAAAAAGGAAATTCCAAAACGTTTGGTGAAAACTTTACATGTGCAAAAGATACAGGTCATTCGGTGCTTTTTACGGCTTTTCTTGAGAGAAGATGCATGTGGGTTTTCTTCTTAAAAAAAAGGTTGGAGATGCCGGGGATTGAACCCGGGGCCTCTCACATGCGAAGCGAGCGCTCTACCACTGAGCTACATCCCCGTTGCAATAAACATTCGGTTTTATTATCTCGATTCGTAATGTAAACTGTAGATAACTTTACCAATATACATTATTAATACAGTACACGCGTTTATTTTATAAATAACTTATAACTATAATGGAAAACCTGTGTCTAATATTAACTTTTCAATTGTTTAAGCAAGCCAATAAACTAGATGAAATGAGTAATTTATAATTTTTGAATGTTTTCACTATGAAGTGAGGGGATATGCAGTTAGTGATATGGGAAATATCTCACTGATTGTACTGCATAGCATTGTAAGAACTGTAGAAATAATGCTAGGATATTATACAAAGTGACGTTGACGTCGACGTTGTGGCGAAAATAAATGTACATTGAAAAAATGTTTGTTTTGCATATACTATTTTCACGTGTGAAATATTATAAATTTGATTTTACATACAAAACAAATTATCTACATGTATTTATTTCATGCATTTTTAGGAAATTATGCAATTTTATGAAATAATTTCACTATTCACTGAAAGCATGTAATAAATTACATACTCGATAAGTAATGATTGTAGCAATTTAGTACTGAAGATTTGGATCGCGTCTTTTGTATATATCTTTTATTTTGTATACAAAATGAAATATAATATATTGAATCATTTGAGGCAAAATATGTGTCAGAAATGATATTTTTCTTCTTGAAAGGGGCGAGCTTGAGTTTATAGTGTTATAATAATTTATTTAGAACTTATTAATTAGATGCTTTATTGTCAGAAGTACAGTGAATGTATAAAGGTAACCAGACCGTTAGGCCGTCAACTTCAAGCCGGTAGGCCTCAAGGCCGCAAATTTAGGAAATATAACTATACTTATAAGAATAAATAGATGGTTAAACTATATGGCTATTGAGTATCGTTTTTGAAATTGTAACAGGATATCTATATCATTTTAAAGTGTTTAGGAAATGAAAATAAAAGCATTTTCTTAGAACAAATAAGAACATTGTAGATCTGCATTTATTTATTGATCAAATACGCTAGATAATTTTACATTTCAATATAAATATAGTTTTTTATATTTTACAGGAAATCCATTTTCAATGAACTTTGCAGGGTTCAGATTGAAAATAGCCGTTGCGTCCTGATGTATGATTGCATTCACTGATAATGTTAATCTTTCTAGGCGCAAACCTTTATTTTTTTATTTTTTTATTTTTTTTTTTTTTTTTGCCGAGCATATCAGTTTGTACGATTTGCTGTAGAAAATCCTTTATAAAATGAACCCCTTTTCCCGTTACAGTAACCTGGAAAAAAAAACCATCAACAACGTGAACCACTAAAAAGAGAACCATTCACCGGAAGTAGCTTGTCGTCTGCCACCGGGATGACTGACAGGCAAAGCGGCAGGTAATTGTTCAATTTTTGAAAAATGATATCTATTTAAATTAATTTCCACTGTACCAAATTTTCTCTAAATTCCACCTTGATTAAACTGGATAATTTGTTATGAATCGGTTTAACAATTTTGATGCCTGTCAGAGACTAAGCTGACATGCGGATAAGAAATTTTACACGTGTAACATGTTAGTGCATTTCCTGCAAATTAAACGCTTGTGTCTAAAGATTTTTTGATTTTTTACTCTTCGACTGGCTATGGTGAGAAAGTTACAGTTCGTTTGGAAGGGCAAGTAAAGAAAAGATACATATTTGTCAGTCATGTACCTAAATTATCAAGGTACTAAATACAAAGTTTCTCTCACTCTACATGGATTCATGAACTGGACGCATACCCGACCAAATTTGTCTCGAAAAATAAAAATTTTAATAAATAGATATCCAAACTGAATGGACATTGCGCTTACAGCTAGTTAGATGGGTTTTGGGGATTTTTTTTATTAAGCTGCAGATGTATTATTACACTTCATCTGCATGGCCATTTTCTATTTCTCACATTTCCAAACAAAGTAAGAAAGCCGTATCAAAAATGATGAACACCATGAAGAAAATTAAAGACGATAACGACAAGAGAAAGTGATTTATAGTTTGCCTTTGTTAAACTTGTGGGGAGGAGAATAGAAGAGCAGTCACGAGACGTTTAGGAGGCTGACGGGATATGATTAATGAGGGTATGGGTGGGGAAACCATTAATACATACGTGGGATTATTCTAATGCTCGTAGAAAGACTTTTTTCGTAGAAAATTATAATAAAACGAGAAAATGTTCTTTTTAAGCAATATTCTGGTTATTTTTTTATCGATTATTCATCGTGCATTTTAAAAGTGGTAAAATAAACATATTTTCCTTATGTAATAATAATGTAGGTAAGATATTATAAACATTGCATGATACGAATAAATTTCGTATACTGTTTTTCACATAGCCAAAAATCATCCGCTACAGTACAAAAAGAAACTAGATAAATCTACAGTTAGCATTTAAACAAGTGAGGTTTATCTTTTTGTAATAGTAAAATAAACGAAAATTGAAATATGAATGTTTTGAAGGCTATGTGATATTTTCAAGTGTATTATGTAACAATATACCAGGTTCTCGGGCGCGGACCGCCATCCAGCGAGATCTCGCGAGAAATGATTGATGTTCTCACATCTAATCGTTAGATCACGTTACTGTCATACGCCTGTGTATCCCATCAAACTCCTGGTCACGTGACCTCATCAACAAAACCGCGACCCTGAATTAGACCTAACCTTTTCATTTAGTTAAAATTTGAGAAGAATAATGTTTTCACCCCTTTGTCAGTGTTACACATCTAAACAAAACTGGGTAATTGTACAAAATATTTAAGGAACTCTTCTCAAGTGTAGAATGAACATAATTTTTTTAGGTTCGAAAGTTAACACGAGTTGGGGCCATGCTGTAACTGTATGAGTAAAGCTTCTGAATATCACAAGTAAGGACCGCAAGATATAAAAAGAAACCCTTTTAACGAAATAATTCGTTCATTTCGAGGCATTTTCATTTTTCGATGTTTTCCTGCTTCAATTCTGTATCATGTAATACTGCAGAGGAATGCACCAGAACGTTATCTTAGAAATATTTTATGGGTCCTTAAAAGTATCAAGTATTTAGATAAACTTATCTTAGTACATGTATATATACATACGGTACTATTATAAATGAAAACTTGTCACTCTCAACAAAATTTTGTAATTTCATAGAAATCGCAGGAAATGCTTTGCCTTAGTTTCTATGGAAAGGTCCGCCGGCGAGGGGGCAAAGTTCGTAGAACGCCGTGTGCGGACAGTTTTTAATCAGTAACTAGGGCAAACAGTACATTCCCATAAACACATAGAAAATATTGAAACCTGCCTGTGGCTAAATACATACAAATTCACATGAGCTCATTTTTCTTATTCCACAAGATGCCTGCAGCTGTGAATAACTTGGCGTGTGAATTTGATAGTTTCCATCTGCCCAGGGTGCCAACTTCACGTTTTCATCCCTCTAGTAGGCGCATGTAGAGATCGCAAAATATTGCACAATACTAGAAAATGTTTTGAATTTTGAGACCCCTGTCAACGCCTCAAATTTCCAGCATAAGACTTTATTCTAATTATAAAATGATATCACTTTTATTATTTTTAAGTACATACGTTATAAATGAGTGGAACAAAAAATGGTTACACACTGACTCATGGTTCACTATTTCACTATAATAGATATAAATAATGTAACTGCTGCTGCTGCTGCTGCTGCTGCTGATGATGATGATGATGATGATGATGACGATCATGATGATGACGATCATGATGATGATGATGATGATGATGATCAATATCATGATAATAATAATAATAATCAATCATGATAATAATAATAATAATAATAATAATAATAATAATAATAATAATTATTATTATTATCATAATAACAATAACAATAATAATAATAATGATAATAATAATAATAATAATAATAATAATAATAATAATAATAATAATAATAATAATAATAATAACTATTATCATAATAACAATAACAATAATAATAATAATAATAATAATAATAATAATAATTATAATAATAATAATAATAATAATTATAATAATAATAAATAATAATAATAATAATAATAAATAATAATAATAATAATAATAATAAAACAACAAAACAAAAAGTCGACTTGAACAGTTTAATAGTGTTATTGAAGAAACGAGGCATTTATCAGTTGTATTTTTATATTTTACAGAATTGTCAATTATCGGGAAGATGTGGTCTTTCAACAAATCGTCTAATATACTAGCTTTATTAGTACTTAAGAAATGAGCCATTTTGAGAACATTTAAAACCATTGAAAACAGGTTTACTGATATGGTCTTTACATGGGGGTTGTCTTAGTATACAAGGTTTAACTATAACTGAAATTATTAGAGTTATGAGAGTACACCCTTAACAAAATAAACTGGGAATGATTTCGGAGTTACTATACATTTTTTGTTTGAATAAAGATTTTGTTTGTCTCTCTGCACCTAAAACCCACACTGTTTCCAGACAAATTTAATTGAATATTTCACCAGAATTTACCACCCAACTTTAGCCTTGTTGGGCCCTGTCAGCTGATAGACCGTATTTCAATCAACAGTATAATTACTGTGACACTTCTAAACTACAATATTTTAATAGGAATTGTCAGTTATGTCCTCAATTAACGTTCGCAATATTATTGTTGGGAAAAAACGAATCAGACTCTGTGTTATTTACTCGGCAATGAATCATCGATGGTCGTGTTTTCATTAGAACAGCCAGCCTCTTTCTTACTGAAATTGCACTAATACTTCCGGTTCCGGTCACCAAGTACATGTTACTATTCCTGCTTGATTGGTGACCACAAAGAGTAATCATTTTGTGTGCGATGGCTGATCATTCATTCATTCATTCATTCATTCATTCATTCATTCAGTCATTCAGTCATTCAGTCATTCATTCAGTCAGTCAGTCCATTCATTCATTCATTCATTCATTCATTCATTCATTCATTCATTCATTCATTCATTCATTCATTCATTCATTCATTCATTCATTCATTCATTTGTTCATTTATTTATTTATTTATTTATTCATTCATTGACTGATGATTGATTGATTGACTGATTGATTATAGTATCCTCAATGTACAATATACAGCTAATATGTTACGTTACGATACTTTACATTACGTGTTGTTTTGTTACTAATATATAAAAATTAAAGTTCGTGAAAGTTGCACAATACATGCCAAGAAAATTAATTAAGAAATGCATGTTTCATTGCAGTTACCCCATAATTTACTTTTCTACGCGGTTTATAACCTTTTTATTTAATTTTATTTTTATTTATTTTGTATTTATATAATTTTTTTAACCATTAGCATAATTTACGTCGCTAGGATGTTCCAACTCAGCCCCAAAAACACGTCAATCATCTGAGGATAATTTGAGGATATTTTTTTCTGAGCAATGAATTTTAATAGAGTGTTAGCATGTTTTATAATGCGATAAAAAGCCAATAAAACAGGAGGGAAATTTCGCGTTATCTGCTTCGTACACACGCCTCATCGTCCCAGGTGTCTGTTTTCAGTAATAATTCTGTCATTCTAGCCTGATTTAGTACGGGTATACTTTCCTTATTTACTGCTCGGTTCAAGATATAAATTCAGGTACAAAAATGTAACAGTTTTCGTAGAAATAGAGTGGTTTTATTTTTATTTTATTTTCTCTGCACAATCAAGTATATGTGCGTGTCTTTAATGATGAAGGTTTAATACGTCAAAAATTTTAACTTCATGAGTTCATCGGTACCATTTAACAATCTCATGATTTCAACTTCATGAATTCCCGATTTGAACATTACAAATATGTGATTTCAACTTTATAAATTTCCGATTTCATCCTGATGAATATGCGATTAAATCTTAATGAATCCACGGATTCAACTCCATTAAATCACAATTTCAACTTCACAATTTCATGAATTCAATATTTCAACTTTTTTTTTTAATTTCAGTTCGTGAAGTTGAAATCATGAATTCATGAAGTTTAAATCATGAATTCATGAAGCTGAAACTTTAAAAAGTAAGATTCGTGATGTTCATGAATATGAATTCATGATGTTGAAATTATAAAACCGTGATTTCGTGAAGTTGAAATCGTGAATTAATGACGTTGAAACTGATAAAACGCGATTTCATGAAGTTGAAATCAAGAATTCATAAAATTCATATTTTAAATTGGAAAAGTTGAAATCATGAATACACGAAGTTGAAATGTCCCCATTTTATAATTATTGTTGTTTTTTTTCTTCAGGTGTTGAATCTTAGTTCAGAGTATAATACTTAATGTCCGTCTTCGTTAGTCTTTATAACCTCTGAATGTGTACAGATTTCTATGTCCGTCTTATTAATAAAACACAAAATCGTTGCAAGTTCAACCTCTATTCAGAACATCATCTTGAGAATTAATGCCAGGTAAAAATTAACTTAGTTACATTGTAACATTAATCCCTGCTGTGTAAATAATGAGGCATTTCTCATCTAAATTCCTCGCCCTCCGAGGGGTGGTCAGAGTTATTGGCCGCTGACATTACGTCTACGGGGAGCATGTTTCAACAGGTAATATCATTAATCTACAATAATTAGCCATTAATCAGCGACCAGTACTAGCAAAATGTACCACCTGTTGAAAACTAGCTCCCAAGAATGATTATTTCAGATTTATCATTATACTCTACATTATACATGAGCAGAGGATTTTTTCATGCCTCGATTGACCAGGACTAGAAAGTCAGAAGACATGGGTTCGATTACAGAGCGTTGAACTGTGAATCGGGCGACTCGGGTTCGAATCCCGGATTTAGTCACTTTCGGTGTGTTTGACCATGAAATCCTCTTCACGGTCATTCGCACTGTACCTCTGCACTGGTACGTACAGAAGGTATTAGGTCCTTGCGAAACTGCTTGAGAGCCAGTCGAGAAACGATGCAGTGGCTGAACTGAGCTCTAGTAAATTTAGTGTAGCTTGCTGCCGTGATCCGGAATGAAAACTACCAACACTCCCACCACTATCGATCACAAAAATCATCTCCATACTGTAAGCAAACTGATACGGATGCTGCATTTTAAAATTGATGAAGTACATCCTCAATAATCCTACATATCTGACTTAAATAATAGATTAGAATAATTTGAGTAAAAAACTTCAAGCTAACAAACGTAACGACTGAGATATATACAACTCGATGGCATTTATTTGAACCGAAAATTGAATTAAACGTTTATACGTTGGATCTTACGAACGTTTGAACAGAACGTAATTTTAATTAACACGTGCAGACATCAAAGTAAGTCAACTTCGCTTATTGACCGGAACGTGACCAAGTTCTAGTTATGACAATAAACATTGGCCGTCTTGGACAAACCAGGCGGATCCTTTGAAGAAGTTTATATTTATTGTTTCATGAAAAATGTCAAGGGGTTTGATTAGGAACAAATGAAGCTTTTAAACTTTTCAAAAGAATGCAAATAAAAGTTTCATGGTCCCACGCTGAGGCGTTGAAATGTAACAATTTAATAAGACAATTTTTAATTCGGCTTTATTCAATGCAAACATTCAAGTTTGTTAATTTCCAATGGGATTTGGTGGTGCCATTGATTCAATAGTTTTATAGACAGCAAGGGTTTCTTTTTTTCTTTTTTTTCCGTAAGTTAAGAATATAGATGCAATTTAAGAAAAGAAAGTTTTCCATCCAATATTTTCCGGATGTACCACAATAATTCTAATTCTCAAAGAAGCGAATAAAGTCTACTGAAAATTGTAGAATAGGCGATTTTCATTGATTTTCTACAATAAAAGATTTATTTTCTCTTTTAATTTAAAATTGTGTTGAACTTTGATTTTAAATGAAAAATACAGTAACAAGTTACAAGCCAGGACACCAATTTTGGTCAATCATATTTCTTTCTCACATTCTCATGCTATACCCTTATCTTGACTTTAAAACTATTCTATAAAAAATGAAATATACAATGGTTAATTGTATGTTTGGCTGAATGAGGGTCCAGTCGCTCTTTTCAGGAACAGAGAGTATGGACACCGGACATGCCACAATTCATGTCCTTAATGGTTATAATATGCATAAAGGTGACCTATTAATTTTGTATTCAGTAAATCACTGAATGATACTTAAAAATATGTACGTAAGTCGATAAGTCGATTTTCAAAGAAATTTTTTTAGCAAAAGTTCATTTTTAAATATTGGCAAGCACTACCGCCTGCGCATGCGCATCGAATGGTGAAGTGAATTGACTACTAAGCCACATTCACTCAATCATCGTTCAGTACAAATTGAGCCATTGTAAACGTTTGTATTATCTGACAGAAAATTGGAATTCAAAGTTGTACATCATCAGTAGCAATTAGCGGTGAAATATGTAGAAATTCTCCCCGACATTTTATCTCTGTCTGGGAGATAAGATTTCCCGTAAACCCGAGATAATCTTTTCGTTATCTCCGTCTAATGCTCCCTCGATTGGCTGGCAAAAACTCTCAGGAACTCACTCCTAATGCTGCTGCCTTTATTTTTTCTGTCTCCGTGTTATGTTGTATCTTACAATTATTTATGCAGATTTTCCGCGTCAAAATTTATTCAGCAAATGCAACTTTTTTTTAAATATCATTACCCACTTCTTACTTAAAATGTATTTGATAATCAAGTATTAAATTCAAGGACAATCTGCAGTGTGAGGGAACAGAAAATAAAAAAAACGTAATTTTTATTAATGTATCTACATTTAAAGAACATGTTCTTATCGTGGTTATTTTGTAAGGTTTTAAAGCCCACGTTTTTGTCGTCTTAATGTGTGATTGTTTAAGACCACGTTTTAATCGTGGTATTGAATGGTATATTAACACCACGTTTTTATCGTGGTGTTGTGAGATATTTTAATACCCCGCTATTATCGTGGTATTGAATGGTATTTAAAGACCACGTTTTAATCGTGGTATTGTATGGTAGTGTAAGTTCACGTTTTTATCGTGGAATTTGATGGTATTTTAAGACCACGGTCTCGTCGGGTATCGTATGACAGTTTAAGACCACGTTGATAAAGTTGTATTGTATGGTAGTTTAAGACCTTGGCATTTTAATTAAAGTTTCATCTTGCAATGTACTCCGCGGAGTAATACACGAAAAGCTTGTATGTTTCAATGTAAGTAGTTCGGTGTCAGCACCCTATTGGCATCTGTATAACGGCAAATGTTAACACTACATGTGCACTGTTGCTGCAATTTAAAACAGCAAAATCAAGGTTTTTTTTACTGTTTTGTATTAACTGAATGAAGCAGAAGTTATTTAGATATCTATGTATTTAATAAAAACTCATAAGAAACTTCGATACACAAATATATAAATCAACATAATATATTGGATATTAAACAAGTAATAATCTTATATTTAAATATTATGTTGACACTTCCGTCGATGTCAACTGTCTTTATATTTACGTTTTTTTGCCAAATACTTATAGGAACGAGCATTTACCACATATCAACTTGGACCTAATTTAAATTCTGTGCAATTGATAAAATGGAAAGCCAAATACCGTTTTTTCTTGTAATAATTAATTGAACAGCTTAGTTTGTTGAACGAAACCTTGATTTATTGGGTCATTGCAGTCTTTGTAAAGTGATAACAACTCTATGATCCGTAAAATTCTTATCTTGTTCGTGCATTTGCGAAATTTATAGACGTATCGCGCTTTTCTATACGATGCTATCAATAAATCAACATGCGCAAGAGGTTTGCCGCTTCATGACCCGCCCACTTGTCATGTGGTATCTACGCTCCGCCCCTACAGAAAACATCCGTGTTTCATTGCTTATGCCTTCGCTAAAGCCTTCAAGCCAAGTGGAAATAAGAATTATGCTTGTTTTCGTCATAAGTATTCCACAAAGAAACATCTCAGTATTTTCCCTCTCCGATACCTAATCTTATTAAATTCGCTGAAAATCAGAAGTTGTACTACAGTACAGGTTTCAAAATCGTTGCCATTACACTGAAAACAACTTGGACGCAACTTACAAATTTATATAGTGTTGCGGGAGCTTAACAAAAATATGGAAATGTTTGTTCAAACTATACGAAACCAATTTGGGCCTACAACGATACAAAAACTGTTAATTCGTGATATTTTTCTACACCGAATAAATGTTTTCTTTAGTGTTAAATATTGTTTGCTTTATTCATGTGAAGCATTTAGTTGTACATTCACAAATATTTAGATGTCCTCAAAGTAAACTTGATCTATCAGTCCTGTCTGAAACATATGCTAGAAAACGGGGTTTAAGGTTGCTTGTCAACAGACGAACATAACGAGTGTATTAAATACTTACACCGCTGTTAAAGTTAAAAACATTTTTTTTTAAATCTAATTTCAATCTTGTAAATAACTTTGTCATTTTTTCTTCATTTATTCATAAATGTGATTGTGGTTGTAAATAAATTTAAAGGCTTGCTTAAGATGATATAATCATCATCATCAGCAGCTGCAGCAGGAGCATCATCATCATTATTAACAGCAACAATATTCACAACAACAACAAAAAAACATGAGTAACAAACCAACCAACAATAAAATAAAACATTTTGTTAAAAAAGAAAATTATGAATTTGTAGAGAAAAAAATCGTAGTATTAGATACATTAAATAAAATTATTTCACCTGAGACCTGATAAGTCAGACAATCACGTGATGCAAAATATAAAAATAACAAATATTAAACCCGCATTTACGTAACTTGTCATTGGAAAGGAAAGGTACCATTTATTTATTGTAACCATTTATTTAATATAGGATGTGTATTGGAATTTTTCTTAATGAAATCTATTTCATATTGTCATTTTTCTCTATCTAACATAGGAATTAGTAATATACTTCATGAAAAAATAACAATAATATATTTCAATAGTGATACTATTTTGGCTATAAAAAATATATGATGATGATCTGTTGACAAATCAAACAATTTTTTATTGTCCAAGTAATCAAAAGAATGCAACAGTTTAGTACTTAAAATACATGTGTACCCCGTTATATTATGTTAATACAGTCAAATCTGTGAATAAAAAACACACAAAGAGAGACTAAACATGGTCTTTATAGACAAGTGGTTTTTATTTGGAGGTTACTCTGTTCTATTTACTCAATGTAGGGTTGAGAAATAAAGGTTTTTATTTACAGGGTGGTCTTTACTCGGAGGTGGCCTTTAAAACAGGTTCGACTGTTTTATGTAACACTAAGTCTCTTATCATCCAATTAAAGACTGATCATGTGTGTCTTTTATTAATTTCTGCAGAAAAGAAAGATTCCGTATTATATTTTACAGTATTATATAAATGTACTGATTCGGGGAAGATGGTAAAACAAAACGGTGTACGGGACTGCCCATGCACGGCGCAGCCGTAAAAGTCGTTAAAGTCGTTCGTGGGATAAGTAAAACTCTGCAGTGCAATATACTCGTTCTTATGTTTATTTGTAGACAACAATAATCCTACTAAACAGCTAGTCGAACGGTTATCTGAAACAATGATAACCGACTTACAATAACAATACATGAATTTCAGTAAATAACAATAAGCAAACAGAATTACTTCGATTATAACAATTTAAAGTCAATATGCCCTTAACATAAATCTCTTGAACTAAAAATAGTATATCTCTGTCTCTTGAAGAACTATTTAAATATTCTAAAGGTTACAAAAAATGTAAATAGAAATGCATTTTATAAATTGAAATAATACAAGGAAAAATGTGAACTTACTGAACAATGCAATCTTTATCCCAAAACACTTAGAAAATTAAACATCAAATTCAACAATTTACATTTATGCGTGCTTCGCTCGCCAAGTCGCCCTTTCGAATGCGGTCTTGGTGCGCGATTTTAGGGGACGTGCCCGATGAGTATTGTTCCTAAAAATATACAATTCTGTAATTTCTGACCAATCAAAAATGTTAATTTTCATATTAGACGCGGTTCCAAAATAAGATTTGCCGCTTATGGATAGGGTCTAACGAGCATTTTTGATGAACGATATATAAACAAGATTTTGGCACATAGTAATTAAATCTGTCTTCTGACAGGCCAACGAAGGGGCAACCAGATAAAAATTGAAATCTATATGTCTCTGTTTCTCGAACCTCAGTGCATGATGACCTAGCCATGTCTCCTACACCGCCCCTCAATGAGCCTTCCATAGAGCTCATTCAAATTATGCAATCTTAAGGAGACAAGGCTGCGAGAAAGAGGCACTAAACAGCAACTTCAAAATACACAAACTATCTACGATATACTTATAACTACAATATACTAATAATACACATACGATTCTACGACAACGAACTACAGGACATGGCGTTCTAACAGACACAAAGTTGTGATCGGTCTAACCTTAATTGAGCCATTTACTTTTACCTTGCATGACCGCACAAGTCCATCACGTCCCTTACTTACATCAAGAACGAGGCCTAAAGGCCACTGACCCGCAACGAAGGCTCGTTGCATACAAGTACAAGGTCGTTGACGGCCACGCTTCTCTGCTGTGTATACCATTTCTGCCTTACCTGTAAATTCGATAAATATTCCCGCGTCCATCTTTTCCAAAATAAATTTGCTAAATACTGTACCTGTCTCCACCAGCGCCTACAGTAGATATCATGCTTGTCGAACAGACCTGGTGGAAAGGACGCGTTTGTTCGCATTATCAGCAGTTTATTGGGTGATAAAGGCTCCGGATCCCTTGGATCACTACTTACCTGAGTGATTGGTCGATCATTGAGAATTTTCTCTATCTCTACCACCAAGGTCAACAGCGCTTCGTCGTTGAGAAGTTGTTCGCGAATGACAGATTTTAATGCTGTTTTGGCGGACCTTACAAGCCGTTCCCAGACGCCACCCATATGTGGTGCATATGGCGGATTGAAATGCCATTTGATTTCACGCTGCTGACAGAATTTCGTCAGTCGACTATTATTCCATAGCTGAATACTATCTCGTAATACCCTTTCACCTGACACGAAATTCGTTCCATTATCACTGAAGATTTTCTCAGGATTGCCTCTACGGCCGATAAATCGTTGAAGTGCACATACGAATGAATCAGTATCCAAGCTATGGGCAATCTCGATGTGCACTGCTCTCGTGGTTAAACAAGTAAATAAACAACCATACCTCTTTAAATGCCGTCTTCCGGATTTCACAGTCATCGGCCCAAAATAATCGACGCCGACGTACGTGAATGGTGCTTTATCAGGCATAAGTCTCTCTTCTGGTAGTTGACCCATTTGCTGTGTTTCAGGACGATGGTGCTTTCGTTTACATTCAAGACAAAGGTTCAATACAGACTTTACCGCTCTGTGTCCTTGAACAATCCAGTATTTCTGCCTTATAAGAGAGAGGACATGTAGAGTACCAATGTGTGCATTCCTTTCGTGGAAGTCCCTTATCAAGACTCTGGTAACATGATGAGAGCTAGGAAGAATTATAGGATGTTTAGCGGCTTCGTCGATGAGCGAGTTTTGTAATCCACCTACTCTTAATAAACCCATCGGTATATACCGGATTTAATCTGACAAGTGAACTTGATTTAGATACATTACCTGCCTGTATGACACTTCTTATTTCGTCTCCATATATTTCCATTTGTAGTAGCTTGAAGACAGCGGATTTTGCTGCTCTAATTTCATTTATGGTAAGGTGTTTTGATGCAGCATAAGATACCTTGTTACCTCGCAAGTATCTCTCTACAAGATAAGTTTTGAACCTAAGTAACCAGCCCACTGCTCGCTGAAGTTTGTGCCAGTCGGAATATCTGGTCAGTAAGTCATCGATTCCCTTACATTGCTTACCTTGTGAAAGATTGACATTTACTTCCGGTTTCACATCGATATCATCATCAGAAACAGGAAGGTTCGTAACAATTTCTGGCCAACTAATTCGGTCCTTCAATATAAAGTTTGGGCCATTTAACCAGAATGACAGTTTATCCGTATCATAAGGATAAAATCCTCTAGAGGCAAGATCGGCAGGATTTAACTTTGACGGTACATACCTCCAATCTTTTGGCGTCGTAACATCATGTATATATGACAGTCTATTCGCCACAAACGTCTTAAAACGCTTCTTGACATTATTTATGTAGCCTAGTACGATCATAGAGTCTGTCCAGAAAATGGTGTCATGAATTTCTATGTCCAGTTCTTGAGTCACGAGTTGATACAACTTGACTGCCAGCACCGCTGCAGCCAACTCGAGCCTCGGTATGGACAGTGTCTTGATTGGAGCAAGCCTGGATTTCCCTATAATCAAACTACATTTGATGTTGCCAAATGCATCGTACACCTTTAAATATGCTGCTGAGCCGTACGCCTTTTCCGATGCATCGCTAAATATATGAAGCTCAGTCTTAGTAGAATGTCTATCTAACGCAATCGGTTCTAGACATCTCTCAATACTCACCTTTGACAATTCCGACAGACTGGCTAGCCAGTGGGACCAGCATTCTGCATCAGCTTCAGATATCTTTTCGTCCCAGCCTAATCTTTGTCTGCAAGCATTCTGTAATACTAATTTGGTATCAGAGTAACAGGTGCGACCAATCCCAATGGGTCATATAACGAACTTGCTACAGACAATATACCTCTTCTTGTATAACCCTTGTCTTGCAAATTGACATCAAAAACGAAGCAGTCTCTTTCTACATACCATTGTAGCCCAAGTGTCTTCTCAAGCGCTGCATCTATTTCAATGTCAAGTCTGGTAGTAGATTCAGCCCTTTCCGTCTCGGGTATCGAACTTAATACATCTGGGCTATTAGAAACCCACTTGGTTAATCTAAATCCGCCTAAAGAGAGAATTTCCCTAAGTTCACGGGCAAGTTTTAATACCTACCTTTTCGTCAGATACCGACTTCAAAAGATCATCGACGTAGAAATTACGTTCTATGGTACCGACGGTTTCATCACTGAATGCGTGAGAGTTATCTCTAGCTGTACGTTTCAGGCTAAATGCAGCACAGCTAGGTGACGAGGTAGCTCCGAATAGGTGCACGTTCATACAGTATTCTATCGGTTCTTTACTAATGTCCCCATTCGGCCACCATAGAAACCTCAGCGCATCTTTATCACTGTCTTTGACCTTTACCTGATGAAACATTGCCTCAATATCGGCCACTAAGGCTACAGGTTTCTGCCTAAAACGCATAAGTACCCCGACTATGCTATTCATATAATCGGGACCTTGCAGCAAGTTATCGTTCAAGGAAGTGCCCTAAACTTTGCTGCACAATCGAAAACAATTCTTACCTTATTAGGTTTCTTTGGATTTATCACAGGGTGATGAGGAAGGTACCACACGCGCCTATCATCGTTTAGACCAGTCTCAAGTAACCGTTCAGCATAACCCTGTTCAATATAGCCTTCCATAGTGTTCTTGTAAAGGGTGTATAACTCCTCGTTTTTACCAAGTTTTCTCTTTAAATGATCGAATCGTTTGAGAGCCATTGATTTATTGTTTGGTAAATGAACACCCTTGTCCCGCCATGGGAGACCTAACTTGTAGTGACCATTTTCAAGAGTAATCGAATTTTCCATCAATGAGCGTGCACGGCGGTCTTCTTGCGACATGCCTACACCACTATCAAGTTTCATGTCCGGAAAATCGGTATTCCATAGTTTATCAATCTGGTCATGCACGCTCAGGCTTTGCTGAAAATTTACATTGACAGCCGTTTGCAGTGTACTCTTACCTGCGGGTCCTATAATGCTCCACCCCAAGAGCGATCGTATAGCATAAGGCTCGCCTCTTCTTCCTCGCCTTTCTTCCTCTACCCAGAAGGCTTCAGGTACATCACTACCTATCAATAGTTCAACTTGCCCTTCGCTTATCTGCGGTAAGTCAATACCATCTAAATGTCTCCACTTACTTACCTCTCTACGATCGGGCAATGAATCCAGAGATATGGGCATTTTACGCACTGACCATACTTTATTTAAATCTAAGGTTTCCCTTTTATCTAAAGAACTTACCTTAAACTGTACTTCTAAGCCCCTTTTCCTTTCAGTAGACTGATTTACTGTTGTAATAGTAAACTCACGGCGTATACCTACGGCTCCCAATTTCCTAACAAGCTCATCACTGCAGAGTGTTACGTCACTACCTTCGTCGAGCAAGGCGTACGTTTTCACCTGTTTGTTACCATTTTGTACTACTACAGGGACGATCCGTAAACTCACCCGATTACGTTTACTACCTAACTGTGAAACATTACAGCAATTACTCTGTCCATTATTATATTCAACATGCCTAATTTCATCATGCAACATAGTATGATGCTTCTCTTTGCAACCCGAAACTTCACAAAGACTATTTTTGCGACAGAATTTAGCAGAGTGTTTAAAGTTTAGACAGTTCTCGCACATTTTGTGCATTCTGACAACATTCAACTTTTCCTTAAGGTCAATCAATTTAAACTTCGGGCAATCAATGAGTTTATGACCCTCTCTGCAGTATACACAAGATAAACACGCAGAGCGTTTCTGTGGTAGACCGTTACCTAGAAATTTATTGCTAGAGCTAGTGGATAGAGTTACAAATTTCTCGCGCGGGGGAGAGGTCATTTGAGGTTTCCTAACTTGAACAGATTTTGACTCATAATGCAGGTCATGGCCGTACATAGTATTTGCAACTGTGGCCCTCTCTTTTACAAAGGTAAGAAGATCATCAAATGATGGTTCGATTCCCTGCTCAATTAAGCGGCTTGCTCGCTCGACCCATTTCGACCTAATATTAAAAGGTAATCTGCGAACAATTTTTCTTAGATTTTCAGTGTTATTAAGATCCGACATGAACCCTACTTGTGATAAATTGATCTGACATTTTTCCATGTCAAGAGACAGATTCATGAGACCCTTAATGTCATTATTTCTTATACTGTTGCCATTGATTAATTTCTCTACATGTGATCTTGCAACTAAATGTGGCTTACCATACCTAGATTCTAAAATCGATTTCGCTCGTTCGAATCCCTCCTCGGTCGGCAACACAACACAATCCTCAATACTACGCTTAGCGTCACCTTGACAAAACTGAATTAGATAGCTTAGTTTTAACCTATTGTCATTTACCCTTGATTCTATATTTGTCTCAAAATTACAGATGAATTTACCATAATCCGACGGGTTTCCATTAAATGTTAACAGTTCAGGTTTTGGCAGGTTGAGACTCTCCTGCACACTAACGGTCATTGCTTTAAGTCCTTGGAAAAGTTCTGCATCACAAAAGGTCTCTGTACAAGTGGCTCCGTCTCTGTAGCTAACTTCGTCTGTGCGAGTTGATCGACGTACTCCTGCACCTTTTCCTGTGAGCT
The DNA here is from genome assembly GCF_026571515.1 of Ruditapes philippinarum. Lineage (NCBI taxonomy): Eukaryota > Metazoa > Mollusca > Bivalvia > Venerida > Veneridae > Ruditapes > Ruditapes philippinarum. The sequence goes on from NW_026857770.1 coordinate 633,156, forward strand.
TAATGCCTTTTCAGGCAACACGGATTCTTGGACGCGTTCACTCGAGCTCGAACCAGAGTCGCTTTCATCATCCAACTCGGACCTCGCTAACTGGTCTTGAGCTGATTGCAGTTCAAGTTCTCGCTGCAATTCTGTCTGTTGAATATTCAACTCTTGCATTTTTCTCTGCAGCTCGTGACGTTTTTTTGTCTGATCCAATTTTAGCTGTGCAAGTTGACGTCTTCTCTTCGAGGATGATCTTGAGATTTCTGTTAATCCGCTTCCTCCATTTTCACTCACTGAAGTTGCCGAACTATCTTTGTTTGAAGCAATATATGCTTGAACTCGTACTAATAATGACTCCAACTCTGCCTTTGTGACGTCGCGTGAGCGTTTAATTTCATATCGTTCTTCAGGTGAAACATTTCTAGATTGTCATGCTCATTTTCGAATTCCTTCCAACACTCATTTATTTCTTCCCTTAAATCACGCACATATGAGATACTGTCTTTCTCATTCAAGCGTAAACTCATACCCTTCGAAAGTTTAGCAAGTCTTGATTTATATCCCTTTAATTTTGCTCTTTTTTCCGCGCAACGCTTGGATTCTCTGCCGAAGCCATATTCACTGAATAAGTTTTCAATAACTGGGGTCAACAATTCCAAGAAAGTGTTCAACAACATTCACTATCTGGGATGACCTTCAATATCCTTCTCACTATGGAATTGATTAATGTTCAATAACTGTACGGGACTGCCCATGCACGGCGCAGCCGTAAAAGTCGTTAAAGTCGTTCGTGGATAAGTAAAACTCTGCAGTGCAATATACTCGTTCTTATGTTTATTTGTAGACAACAATAATCCCTACTAAACAGCTAGTCGAACGGTTATCTGAAACAATGATAACCGACTTACAATAACAATACATGAATTTCAGTAAATAACAATAAGCAAACAGAATTACTTCGATTATAACGATTTAAAGTCAATATGCCCTTAACATAAATCTCTTGAACTAAAAATAGTATATCTCTGTCTCTTGAAGAACTATTTAAATATTCTAAAGGTTACAAAAAATGTAAATAGAAATGCATTTTATAAATTGAAATAATACAAGGAAAAATGTGAACTTACTGAACAATGCAATCTTTATCCCAAAACACTTAGAAAATTAAACATCAAATTCAACAATTTACATTTATGCGTGCTTCGCTCGCCAAGTCGCCCTTTCGAATGCGGTCTTGGTGCGCGATTTTAGGGGACGTGCCCGATGAGTATTGTTCCTAAAAATATACAATTCTGTAATTTCTGACCAATCAAAAATGTTAATTTTCATATTAGACGCGGTTCCAAAATTAGATTTGCCGCTTATGGATAGGGTCTAACGAGCATTTTTGATGAACGATATATAAACAAGATTTTGGCACATAGTAATTAAATCTGTCTTCTGACAGGCCAACGAAGGGGCAACCAGATAAAAATTGAAATCTATATGTCTCTGTTTCTCGAACCTCAGTGCATGATGACCTAGCCATGTCTCCTACAAACGGACAACAACAAAAAGAAAAACTCAAACAAACAAACAGAAAAAATAGTAGTCAACAGTTGATCCGATGTATTTTTAATAGTTATGATGACTCAACGCCAATACAGAGACCAGTCCCTTTGTAAAGTGAAAGAAATCAAGTGAAATTCTTCAGTATATCTAATGGTATTTTCCTTATGTAATAGTATGTAATAGTATTTCAGTCAAATGTGTTTGCATGGCGTAAGAACACTTTAAACTTGATTTAGCCAATGATTTACAAACCTCGGTGTGATGGCCGAACTACCAATGTCACAAATCCCGAACTTCATTCCTTTACGCGAAATTTAACTTCGTTTGTATAAGATAACAAGATGGGTGGGGTGATAGAAAATTACGACAGTTTAGAAATACAATTTAATCAAGACCGTATTGTACAACTGATATGAGGCGGTAATCAAGCTTGTTGCATCTTGTTAGTGGACAAAAGTTCTGACACATTTCAATTATGAATTCCACGGCTATTACGCACTGAGGACACTTGGTTTAATATAATTACTCCAGTGACACTTTTCCCCGGGGGCTTAGTTGAGCGGCCATGATATGGTCGCATAACCACTTGGCTGGTTGCTCAATGACAGTGTCATTGGCATATAGACACAGTGCCTTGTAATAGGGAATAAGGAAAAAATTGAGTCAAGAAAAACAGAAGGTAAAATAAAATTCCACTAGAATTGTATACATGTGTAAAGCGAGAATCTGGTTCATTAGCAACATCTTCTCCAAATCCCTCCCAAGGCAAGCACGTCGCGGAGAAGGCACACGGCACTTCCTCAGTACCAGGGATGATTGGTTGACCTGTCGTGACTAACTCGGGAGGGTTGTGGTCCTGCAAAGTGTCGGTTTGAAAGAAATAAGCCTTTGATGCTGTTTTCGTCACCTCTGATTACCACCCTGTAAAAATCCTAAATTTTCTGGGTTTTAAAAGTCAGTATTTAAATGAATTTCCCGAATACATGTTGTTTCAAACTGTACATCGTGTAAAATAACCGGCTATTTTAAACCCCAGCACCTTGCGCTATCATAAAAGCATAAAGACTGATCAGTACTTTTCTGGGAGGGACGCCCATGATAAAGAGAAAATAAAAATATTTTTTATTCGACATTCAACTTCCTAAGAACTATTATACACTGCACACCAAGCGCATTTCTCTTTAAAAAAATATTCTTTTCCATGTTGGAAATAGCTTTTAGCGTGACCATTACCACATTATTTACGGAAATTATTTTTACTTATTCAGTTGTTATTTTCTCGGGCATACTTTGATTAAACTATTTCTATTTTAGTTTCAAACTAATATATCTCTTGAAAACATAAGACTGATCTTTTGACGTTTAGAATTATCTCGTTTAAACACATTTTATACAATACATGTACATTGTGTATATTAAATATAACTTGGCTGTTATTTAGCGGAAGAGAGAATAATAATTTATTAATTTAGTTACATCATTAAATATCACAGTATACAGATCTATATATCCGTAAAACATTACTTCTCTATACAGAGTTATTAGATATGTATACTAAAAAATACACAATGCATGAAATTCATATATTTTAATTCTTTAGAAATGTCAGATATATGTGTAATAATGCTTTAATAATGGAACATAATTTAGAGTATTTGAGTTATCAAACACTATAATTATACCAGTTGCCAAGAGAACAAAAGATGTATAAATATTTCATCTACATGGCCGACTAGTAGATGTTTGGAACTGTAAACATATACCAACAATCAAAAGTTTTTAAGAAATAAAATTGATAGCATTTCTGAGGCATAATGGGCCTTTGAAAGAAACACTTGAATACAGTTAGAAAACAGCTACTGACCTTCAATAAAAGTCTTTAAAAAGAAAAACAAGCTAGCAAATCTAAAATATCTATTTCAGATAAAGAAAGGGGAATAAAATATACTCATCCACAGAACTTTTTATTGACGGAATCTGGACTATAAAACAGACTGGTGTATTTTCATGAGAATCATTTTACGTTATCAAATCTCTCGTACTCATTTCATATTGTTTATTTATCAATCTTTCGTCACATTTATAATAACACAACAAATTTTGTCGATATTTTGAAAGAAAACTAACGAAAAGCGATGAGATGTTATTAAAACAAATCGACTAAACATCAACACGAAAAGTAAAAGCGTTACCCGAAATGACGGCGCACTGGGCCGAAACTTCGCACGCGTCTAGCAAACGGATAAAGAAAACATACATTTTGACATTAAGGAAATGAAGTTGTTATTTTTGACAATATTTATTCAAATTTCGGAATTGAATTCTTATTACATCAAGCATTTAATGCACAGTACGCCATTTGAGTAAAGAAAAACTGTTTAAGGATTATGGCTTTTTTTTCAGCCGCTTGAAATATAATATATTAAAAGGGGAAAATACTTTTATTTTACTTTATTACCAAAAAATATTAAAATCAGAATTAGAGGTGGTTAAGATCTCTACATACGGATCGTGGGTTCGAGCCAAACTTGGGTCACGAACATATTTCCTTATTTTACACCAGGACTAGCATAGACTTAGTCTATGAAGTGGATCCGAGAGCAGTTAAAATATACTTATAGTGAACATCGCCATCGAACAAAATAAATACGTTTAAACTAAACTGAATTTACTTGTCCCTCTTTTAAACAGTGAGACTAGAAGTAGCCTTCTACTATTTATATGACACGGCTTGGGGACGGTCCAGATATGACTAAAGTTCAGATCTTCTTATTAATTTCATACATGTAGCAATTAAAAGCTGATTTTAATCATATTGGGATCGAACCAATACAATATCATAAAAAACAAGACGTATTTCTTTGATAATTTGTGCATTCACCATGCAAGAAGAGAATAACTTCTTTGCATATTATCATATAGTGGATTCCATCTCCTATACTATAGCAGATATGACGTTTAATTGATGGAGTCGCTTCAGGGGTGAAACGTATTCGTTTTCTCAATAAGCAACCACGTTCTTGTTTAAATAATTCTTCGTGTTGACTCTAAACAAAGGAATATTATGAGAGAAAATATATTTTTAAATCGTAGTAAACACAGAGCTATTTTGTTAGGATTGTATGAGTAAACAACGTATAAAATATGACCTGGCCATGCTGGTATTAATGTCTGAAGTATCATTACAAATGTGTTGGCACTGGAAAAGAAATAGTTCTGAAAAAGAGATGATGTTCTAGATAGGAAAAAAAACAACAACAACAACAAACAAACAAACTAATAATGTTTTGTTATATTTTTGAAAATAAGAAATTCTAATGTTAAGATAGTAAAGATGTGTCACGTTTGTATACATTATAATTTAATTTATTATTCTTGATAAGAAATAAAAACTGAACACATAAAAATCATCAATGACGCCGTAAATAAGATTAAACTTAACGTGACAATAATTGAACTTGTCAAGTGAGTTCGATCCTAGAAGAGATGTAATTATAATGCCCATTCGAATATCATTTTACATCTTGGATAATGTGAAGGAATGTAAGGATTCCTAGAGTAAATTTCTTGATAAAGCAAACTTTAGTTTCTTAGTTTCTTAAAAGGATTCGAACCCGATGTCTCTAAATCCATAATAGCGTGTTATTCAATAGGGCTTTTTTTAAAGTTATAAACTGAAATAGTTCAGAAAATGATACATAAAATGTGCATGTATAATTTATGTTAAATTAAGATTAGACTTTAGATTAAATAGACAAGATTAATACGGTTAAATAGCATTTCGTTTATTGATTCTATAAAATATTAGTGTGTATTATTCCATAGTACAAATATATCGCCTGAACAAGCAAAATATTTATTTTCGGCAATAATTTGAACCTAAACATTATTTTTGTAACTTGATCAAGCTTGAATATAAATTCCCAACCAGTCGACTATCACAGAAATCCGCGGGGTTTATGATTTGACTGCCTTCAAAAGAAATCTTAAGCATGTCAGCATTTTTTGTGGTGGGGAACGGTTTAGATATAACGGCTAATTATTTGTTGTTTTATCTCAGGAGTGGGAATGCTGATTGTTTCCTGCTGAGAATTTCGTGCATGCAATGCACGAGAAATGTAGGGGATGAATGGAGGAGAAAAAATGCAATATATGATCTGAAGAAAGCGACTTGTATTCCGTGTTTACACTTTGGCAAAATGAAAACACAGACATATATGATAAAAATGACTTTAAAGTAACATTATAATTCCGATCAGTTTTTTTGCTTGTTTGTTTATATGTTGGGTATTTATAAATAAACAACTGTATTGAATATAATAGGACTTTCATGTTAAAATAAAATGTAAAGCATGCCTTATGTATAACATTTTTCTAAAGAGCTATTTATCCAATGTATGCGTATGTATCTTTAAACGATCTGGGTGTCTACGGAGTCGTTACTACTTATGAAACAAAATATTTAAAAAACTTATCACTTCTCCATTTAAACATGAAGTAAAAAGAACATTGCATGTACTGGAAACTAAATTTTCTATTTGCAGAGACAAGTAGAAAAAATTAGAAATTGAAAGTAAAATGAAAGATGTTAAATGTAAAAAGAAAGAAGTTTCATGTTAATTGTGCTCTTCTTTTTAAGGAAATAAAGATATTATTTTTCTAAAGTCGGTTGATGCTGGCCAGGTTGCTGAAAGACAAACTCCACCATTTGTTGTTATTGTTGTCGTCGTCGTCGTCATCACCATCATATGATAATAATAATAATAATAATAATAATAATAATAATAATAATAATAAAAATAATAATAATAATAATAATAATAATAAAAAAAAATAAATAATAATAATAATTATGATAATAATAATAATAATAATAATAATAATAATAATAATAATAACAATAATGATAATAATTATGATAATGATAATAATAATAATAATAATAATAATAATAATAATAATAATAATTATAATTAATAATAATAATAATAATAATAATAATAATAATAATAATAATAATAATAATAATAATAATAATAATAATAACGATTTTAAATAAAATAAAATAAGAATGTCTCACTTCGAAAAAACGTAAGGAAATTTATTATCAAATTTTGGTGTTGAATAATTACTTAAAACGATTGTTTCTACTTATAAAAATTGTTTAAAAAAAATGACATAGAGAAGTTTCCCTTTATACCATCAAAGATTTCTTTTATAAAGGACATACTCTGAGACATAATTTTAACTGACTTGTTTTAAAAATTACTTTTACGATAACTTTTGAGTTATATCTTTAAGTGACCAACATGTATTTGATACTTAAAATTTAATATTACTGTAAAATTAAGGTAACAAATGAATCCAAAACCAGTAAGATAATTTCACCACACATTATTTCTATCTTTTTTTTTCTTTTTCCCTTTTTTCTTTCTTTTTTTTCATTTTTTTTGCTAGGCAAAAAAAAAACATAAAATTTATTATCTTATTTTCTTATCGATTATTAGCTGAATATACTTAATTCAAGAATGATAGATTAATCTTTCAGCCGGAATAAATCATCGATGATATCTTTACAATGATATGGGATAAAACTCTGACGAAATAGTGCCTTTCGTCAAAGTCGTCGTCTCGCGATAAACAAATTACATCATCTGATTAGGTATCAACAAGACTTTAGACTTTAAGATTTTAATCTGTTATCTGAAAACTTTAATGAAGAAGGCAGAGACCTAGATATACACCAGGTGCTTGCCGGCACAACCATATCAAAAGCCAAAAATGCTTGTTAGTAAAAAGGAACAAAACGTTTGATAAGATTGACATGCGGGTGTGTTGTTTTTCAGCATTTCTCCTGCGCCAATTTCCTTCAGACTGTCTTGTTTATAAAGAAATATAAAATTTCACACCTTGATGTTATTTTGTCTTACTGTGCGGTAGGTATATTCCGACATTTCTATCCGCCATTTGTCTTAAAGAATCAGTGCTAATAGTGATGATCTATTTAAGACCTGTTGCTTACCCACCATCTCTTTGGCACATCTGATCATACTAATGTTTTGCTGCGTGTCCGTCTGTCTGATTTTAATAATGTAAACTATATAAAACAGTTGTGTTCTCAATCGTTGATGGTGTGGGGGTGGGGGTGTTGGTAAGTTCAATTTTAACTTTACAGCGTGTAAAAGTCTTTAAAAAGATATCTAGAACGTTTTCAAGGAGAATGATCAATACACAATACACGATGCAAATAACTATAAAATAATAATTTAAGATTATGTATTTTGGTGATAAACTGCACAAATTTCATCAATTTCTGTATAGTCCGTTGAACTATTTGAAGTTTACAAGAGTTCGCTACAGATGTAACCTTGACACGTCGTATTTCAAAAAACACTCTCTACTCGGACAGAAGTAAATGGAATTGGATAAGTTGATTTCATTGTCTAAAATGGTAACGTAATATACCCTTGTGCCTTTGATTTTAATAACTGTTCTAAAAGCAATTTTGAACAAAGTGCTATACTGTTTCTAAATAAACAATCCGACTTGTTCACAGACAAATTACAATTTATTCTTGTATGAATTATCGAAGAATTCTGTTTTCTTTTCGCGGCATCCAACCAGGACAATTTAGAAATTCCAATTTGGAATAACAAATGAAACATTCGAGGCAATGGGGTGTCATCTCCTTGTCAATGTTGACAAGCGATTGTCGTCTGCATCGATATCACGACATTGCTTGCCAGAAAGCAAAACGCTCGTTTTACATGATCTTTATTTTAATTTTAGCTAACCAAATTATCTATTCATTCACCTTGAGGGGTTTCATTGATTTACTATATCAGATAGAAATGTCTAGTAAAATAACTTTTACTTTCAATATTTGATACTTTTATAGTTTATTTATGGGCCTAAACTTACTACATTTCAAGATTCAAGATTGAAGATTTTATTCATTCATCAGACGTATAATATGCATTAGATGTGAACAAAAAGAAAACTTAAACATAATTGTCAAGGTTGATCCAAGAAAGTGTTAAGATACAAAATATAACAATAAATAAATGAATAAATAAATAAATAAATAAATAAATAAATAAATAAAATAAATAAATAAATAAATAAATAAATAAATAAATAAATAAATAAATAAATAAATAAATAAAGATAACACCCTGTCTTTATATTTACAGCATAATGATATTAAAAAAACCCAAAACACTTGCTTGATTCTAATTTTGGCAAAACGATTTGGTCAACGACAGCAGGATTGCAAGTATGCCACACTAACTATCCACGCACAATGTTCCATGTTTTTATTCAAAACAAATATTTGTCAAATTTCGTTCAGTAACAATGAGCATAAAATATGCCTTTGTCGACCGAAAAATGTGACCAATTTTGCGATGAGATTATAATTTTTCGTCGCTTTAGGGAGAAAATGCCAGGTTAATCTATAATTGAAATTTTCAATCCAACAGATTATCTGAATAGGTGCTCATGATATACCCGATTTTCGTCTGAAAGAAAATCGTCTGCCACAGACGGGTGACCCGGGCCCAGTGCCTATCTGACAGATTTTTAATTTGCTTATTCATTTCGTATTTAAATTGCACAGGCCACCGGACACTGCTTTACCGGTGTCATTATAATACCCGTGTCCTGTGAAAACCACAAATACGTCTTAAATGGGAGAGGACCTTTTAAAGTAAATAAAATTGAATATTAGAATGACGTTGGTGAATGTGAAATTAACATTATGATGAACCACAAATGGACCCTAATTCATCCACTACCGCAACTTTTTTTTTTTTATTTTACCGAATTATCTGAGTATAATAATTTGAGCCGCGTCACGACAAAACCAACATAATGTGTTTGCGACTAGCATGGATCCAGACCAGCCTGCTCATCCGCGCAGTCTGATCAGGATCCATGCTGCTCGTTTACAAACCCTATAACAAGTAGAAAAACTGATAGCAAACAGCATGGATCCTGATCAGACTGCGCGGATGCGCAGGCTGGTCTGGATCCTAGCTGGTCGCAAACCCATTATGTTTGTTTTGTCATAACGCGGCTCATTTACTTTATTTGAGTGTGAGCCCGTATCACTCGATTTTAAATACATGTAGATATAGCATGTGACGTAATAAAAGTAGTTTTTTTAACACAAGTTTTTTTTATTTGGCAACAATTAATTTTTCCTGATACTTTATTCAATTATAATTTAACTGCTGTATCAATATACTTTCAAGTTAATACATGCATTTTAACAAACGGACGGACACACTTGTTTTTCTTTTAAATCAGATTTTGTACAAAACATAAAAACATATGAAATACACTTGAAGGTACTAACATTAAATGGACATCAACGATGTTTTTTAACATTTATTTTTCCAAGAATTGGCAACCACGTGATGAATGCATGGGTGCAAATTATTGGATCATTTCCTAGCCCCGTTCTTCGAGAATAATTATACATGTCTTCATGGTGCAAAATCACCCCCACCCAAAAAAAGAAAAGAAAAAGGCATTGCAACGCTTTTCACTGAAATCGGGATAATAGACAATTCAATTCAATATCTTTATTGCATTAAACATTTTACAATGCTTATAGCACATACAAAATATATACATTGGCAAATGAAAACATATCCAAAAAGAGAAAGAAGCATATAACTTATTTTAACAAATATATTATTTTCTGTCACATATTTTTTTACAAAGTCTTGAAACAAATACAATTTTGTGTCAGTAATTTTTCTTCAAGTTATTACGAAACGCGGATTTTATCTGCAAAGAAAATGAATTTTGCTAGTTGGGAAATTAATTTTTTTTTATTTAGAATTCATTATAAGTTCAAACTTATTTATTGTTAATTATAAATAGTTAATGATAACAAATATCATAATTATCAGTTAATATTGAGGAAGAAACTAAGCGGCCAATTGTCAAGTTTTTCAAGTTTTATTGTATATATATTGTTGATAGATAATAAGATAATGATAACTAGTATCACAATTATGAAGAAACGAAGCGGCCAATCGTTGTTAGATAATTAATTAATGATAACAAGTATCATTATTATCAGTTTATATTGAGGAAGAAACTAAACGGCCAATCGTTGATAGATAATTAGTAAATGATAACAAATAGCTTTCAGAGGATGAAATGAACAGAAAATCGTTGAATGATAATTAGTTAATGATAACAATTTATGATAATTATCGTTTACAATACCATTATGGTTGATATAACTTAAAATGAAGAGATAACAGTTATCAGTGACAAATAAAAAAGACAAAGATTTTATCAACAATGCGAAAAAAGTCTGTTGAAGCATTTTCTACGTATGTGGATCATATGTTTTTAGAAATAACACCATATTTTGAATATCTTCCGTTAAGATAATAAACAGATGAAACGATTGCATTATAAATTCACTTAAAAGTGTTTGTGTGAAGTAGTAGCCTCACAAGTAGAATGAAGAAAATATCATGTAACTATCCATGATTCATTGAAAGAAACCGCGAGTAAGCCATTCAATTTTGAACATATTCATTTCCGCTTTTATTCACACACACTGCGTTGAAATTTCCCAGTTACAATGCGTTGAATAAAACGCTAAGTACCGAAAGATCAGCGTTAAATTGGTGATTATAACATGTAGCAAATTTCATGTTCACCTGTCTATTAAAATGAGCATCAATTTATTCAAACCCCGTCAGTCTCCGCGTTAAAACGATCCATCTCGTGCTGTGACGTACAAACGCCCGCGTTGCCACTAATTTCGTCTGATGCGAATGAAACGGGTGTCGACTGATACATTTGATGTTGTATAACTTTCAGCCACCTTCTACAATATTGAATCATACAAAAGCAGAAAAAGAGAAATACATACACATGAAAAGCGAGAAAAAAGAAAGAAAGAAAAATATTTAGATTAAAGCAAAGAGGTCCATTTCAACACAAGTCAACAACGACCAGTTACCACACATACTCCGAATGTATTCATGCATTTTGAAACTTGGAAACTGATAGAGATCTCTCAATATCATCCGAATTGTTTTACTTATTTTGTTTAACTGTTATCCGACAGAAAGTTAAAATCAACGAATCTTTTGCCGTACACGTGATAAATGTTCTTTTTTACGGTGTATGTACGCGTGTGTACGTGGGTTTGTGTGTTGTTTGTTTTCTTTTTTGTCCTCGATACATTATATGCCATTGTCATGTGATAGTAAATTTGTATCATATATTATAATGAAGAGTTTAATTAATAAGTTAATTATGTATCTATCTATCATTTTATAACAAGGCTATATGCACGTTAGTCGTAGATATTAAGCTAAGTAATACATGGCTAACTAGGGAGCACAAACGTTTGCCCAGATATTGAAAGATGCTTGAAACCCTTTTGTATAACTGTTTACCGGATGAGGTTAAGTCAAGGAAACAATCAAAAGCATGAGAGGCACCTACTTTCTGATTTTTCTTATTCCCCTTCTCATAGAACCTTGTCTCGGAACACTTTAAATGACAAGACATTCAGATTATTTTAATTGCAAAAATAGAACAAAAAAAGGAAAAACAGAATTACATTTGTAACACATTTGAAATTTGCTATGCATTGAAACGCGATACATTTCAAAATAAGGAAATGAATATTCAAAACAGGCCCCTCTCTCCGGGACCAAGAAAAACGAAAACTTCCCTAAAAAACCGGCATTTAGGAAAATTTCAATTGAAACTGGTATTTAACGCGTCACTCAAACTTTCTCTCATAATTAATCACGTTTTTTTCTCGTGTTCAATTTGGACCTTCAACTATTACAGTCATAATGTGTAAACCAAAATCCTCTTAGGAGTATTCGAGACGCTTTTAATGTAAATTTTGGCAGTCTTGACGAGTTCATCTTAGACTGTAATTCCCTTCTACCTCTAATATAAACAAATGGACTTCGTCCGTGGTTAGTAGTTGAATTTGTCTTATTTTTGTGTAACCACCGCGAGCCAAGCCTCAAGGGAGATAAGCCGTACTTCTTCTGCAATGCCATTGTAATATAATTGTAGAAATTGGGCAAAAAAATGGTGTATAAAAACAGAAAAAGCTGCTAATGAATTCCATTGTGTCAGTAGGTCGTTGCTTTTAGAAAATACATCGAATGCATTTTTTTGTTATAAACAAAAAAACATAAGCTTGTATCTTGTTTATAAAGGTGTTTTTTATGAAAACCTGTTTTTGTTTATTTGTTGTTGTTTTTTTTTTATTTTTTAATGATGGACTCTTTTATTATTTTATTTACTCATACATACGTTGTTACCTTTTTATAATATTGGACATCCTTTGAGCTAAATTAGATAATTCTACAACGTGCGTGCATTTGAAAAACCTACCCTTACCGATTACAAACTTGATTTTTTTTTCATTTAAAGGTATTTCATAGCTAGTTAAAGGGAGGTCGGTTATATGACAATCAGTTCAGCATCTAATGCATTTTAAAAATGGTCCATCTCCGCCACTGTATCGTTGACATTCGTGATTGGGCGTGGATAACTTATAACATATATGAGCCGCGTCACGACAAAACCAACATAGTGCGTTTGCGACCAGCATGGATCCAGACCAGCCTGCGCATCCGCGTAGTCTGATCAGGACTCATGCTGTTCGCTGTCAGTTTCTCACCTTGTAAAAGGGTTGTTCAGCGAACAGCATGGATCCTGATCAGAATGCGCGGATGCGCACTATGTTGGTTTTATCGTGACGCGGCTCATATGTCGTATAAATACCAGTGATTTAGTGATCAGAATAAATATTTTAATATTTCAACATCTTCAATAATATTATTTCAAATGTATATTTTAAACGATAATTTAAATGCGTGCTATTTCTTAAATACTCTTAGTAAGCAGTTGGTATTAAATGTAATGGTGACTTTTATCGTTCAAATATCGTGTTTTGCATAGCATCGTGCATCCAAAAAAGATGGCATTTTAGTTTGTTATATTCAAATAAAGGGAGCTAATTCAAAACAAATTTACTATTCTGATTACAAGAGTTAGATTTCATAATTCAGTTTTTCCAATTCGAGTATTTTTTTCCAATTGGAGAAACATCCTTTACTCAAGATAAAAATATGATAAATTATTATACCGCAAAACAAACTACAAAGTTTAAAACGGGTCATAAACAAATATACTTTTCAATGTCATTTTCCTAGAGGGGCCTTTAAATAACAATTATCGCAAGTTAGAAAGACATTTTACCATCTGTTGAAGTCATATCATTCTCAAAAGAAATGAACAATACAGCAGACGATTCGTTTGAGAGCATCAAGGAATCCTGCACAACGAAAACTCATGTTAAATGTACTAGAAAATGTATAAACAGGAATTTATAACGAGCTAGCAAATGACAATTTCATAGTAAAGCCCAGGCGTTTCTGCAAGAGCCCTGGTAAAGACATCAATACAGTATCCCATTCTTCAACGCCTGTAAAAAGGATAATTACCTGTTGAAACAAGCTTATGTTATGATACATAATTCTCTAGACTACGTGTTACAGGATCAAAGGAAAATGACAAAAAGCCGACATGTTATACCACTGAAGATGTTGAAAAAAATATTGACTTAGTAAATGATCATTATTTTTGCATTCATCACTAGGAGCATTTCTTGACAATATACTTAATTTCTTTACTCTATAATTTTCTTAAAGTGAATTGGTCTTTAAAGCTGCACGCCTCCAGATGAGCCAACATATTTCAAGAAAATCAATATTGAGGAAAATGTACTAAAATTTTAAGAAAGGTAAAACAATTCAAGATCCAAGTTTTATTTTACATGTAATGTGCGGTTTAATACTGATTTTGCAGTATTTATCACGATATTTCTAATGCGTTACTAACGCAGTAAGGGCCTTTTTTTTTGGCATATGATGACCACATTTTGGTAATTTTCTTGGATTGTAAGTGCCGATTGCAATATGTAAATTACTATTTTTGTTCACCTCACAATAGTTTACTTTCAAATACATTTCTTAAATTGTCATGAAAATCAACATGAATCTGGAGGCGTGCTGCTTGAATGATAGGTCTGTTATACAGTAAGTAATTTCGCTGATGGTATTTAGTATCTGACATAACAACAAACCACGAATAAATCATACATGGATGTTGCTGGCAAGTGTGAAATACATGATATGAAATTACATATATTTATGTAGCAGATAATAACATATTCTAGAACAAAATATTACTATTCATCATATATAATATAATATGTTCATTCTAAATCATTTAGATGAAACCTATTAAGCTTTTTAAACTTACATGAAGTAACTCCTTAAACTTAAAAGTAATTTTGTTGAATCTAGATTACATTATCCGATATGATTTTAAATGTTTAATTGTCAATCGTTTCAAAATAGTGATCAACATTTCTTTTTTTATAAGCAATAATTTATAAGAATATCTGATTGATATACATGTATTTAAATTGTTTTTATCAATGTTTTGAAGTACACAACATTTGCGCACTGCAGACCTATCCACTTAAATTTCTGACAAAAAAAAGAAAAGAAAAGCTCGCTATCTTATCTTAGATTGTTGTACGCACATATCATGTTATTTGATAAAAAAAAACATCATCATGATCGACAGATGATTTATCGAAGTTGTTGATCAATCTAAAAAAAAAAAAATACTTTGTATATCACTGTGTATACTAATCATATCTTTCTCTTGGTCAATTGGTTTTGTATATAGTGGACAGTCTTAGCAGTCATTGCAGCTTCAAATTGATGACAAAATATAATAACTGTAGTCAACGTTCCTTCTTATCGTGTAAATTTTTTTTTATTCTTTCTGTTTTTTTTTTTCTTTTCTTTTTTACGATACCTTGAAATGGCGGTCATAGACCAGGTGGTATTTGCACACTGTTCTTTGTAGGTCTTCTCAATTATTTCGCTTGACCAACACATAAGTTCATAAGCTTGTGTGTGTGTGTGGGGGGGGGTGCGTGCGTGCGCGTGTGTGTGCGTGTGCATTTTTGTAGGTAGATAAAGTATTAAAAATATTTTTAGAACCTTCTTGTGCTTTTGGCCTCAACTTTTGGCATAAAAATTGTACATGTAGTAAGGTTGCACAAAATTTAGCTCTGTTGTCAAATATAGCCCTATATATCCAAAGGTTACCAGTTTACCTGAAACTCTTATAAAAAACTTTCTTTTTAGAAGCCATACGTGAAAAGTTAGATAACCATCAGGCACGTCAAATGATGTTTCTTGTTTTTAAAATCGGCCCACACGAGGAGTGAGATTTCTTATTGAATATGTATCATGTAAATAAATCTTTAGAATTCTTGTTAAAGAACTACATGGCCAAACGAGTGTGGTATCGTGTATATGCCATTGTGTAGATCTTACTCAAAATGTGTTCAAATTATGGCCATGGGATCAAATTGAAAACCAAATCTCAAAGATATTAGAAATTGCATTTAAATGACACTGAACTTCATGATGTAAACTATTTTTGTATTTCAAACTATGATCCTAAGATAAAACCTTTATATGATGTAGCCTCGGATTATTCAATAATGTATCTTTGAACAATCTGTTAATTAAATTTTAAACTTTAATACAAATGTTTGACTACGGCCACTATGAAATGTGCAAAATAATTGTTTCTACCTTAGATGACGTTGAAGGAGACTATGCGAACTTCCCCTGCAGTGTAGAATTTACGATCTCTTACGAATCAATGGTTCTCTAGTGAGTAATGAGGTGTCATAATGACCCTCTTGTTTTCTCAAAATAAGATATCAAGATACGAAAGCTAAATAAAAAACTAAAATCATTTGTAGGAAATGAAAGCAATAACAAAACTGTTACGCTGCAAATGGCTCTCTTGAAAACTTTTATCGTCAGGATCTGACATTTTGTGGTTGTTAATCTTAATAATACTTCTAGCGTTGTTAAAAGATCTGTCTTTATTTTGTGTCTGTTATCAGTCCTGATTGATTTGATGAATATTACGATATTAATTCTTTGCAATTTAATGAACGCATTGGACAAGCGGAGCAGATAACTTCTACTGTTTTGGGACAAAAGAATCGAATTAATATTATGAGGTGTTTGGTCAACATTTGAAACAAAGATTAACAACAAATAAACCAAAAGTGAGACCCATATCCTAAATCACCAACCGATCGGGGTAAAAAGATATATAACAAAAATTGAGCATGGGACCCATTTTTTAAAATCCAAAATGGCCGCCATACGTGTTAAAAATTTCAAAAACGCTTGTTTTGACTAAGAGAACTTGATAGATAGCTGCACATTAGGGTATTTTAATCAGAAAAATAGTTGTTATTAGCATTTAAACATTGCTTTGTCTTTTTAAAGCTATTACACTTAACATATTTTATTATTTCTGTTTGTCATTAGTTTTCACGACCCTGGAAATCAGATGAAATAAAATATTGTAGAGGTCTGTCATCGCTGTCTTCTAAAGATGTTAAGACATCATTTTCTACAACATTCCTTTTTGTTTACAAGGTTAATTTATCACAAGGAAATATTTATCAAACAGATTAAACAAAAGTTTTTAAAAATTCTAACATAACTCAAGCAAACGGAAATTAAATATCTGCCCGTCAAGTGTACACCTTGCAATTTTATCTTGTTGATCGCTGTGAAAGGGATTAAGCAAGGAAGGTGTGAAAAACAGAATTATAAGCTAATGTGTGTTAGATTTTAACAGTCATTTGGTATTTGAATTGTGATATCATAAAAATATGAAACTTTATAAAAGTGCATTTTTTAGAATATGTGAAAGAAAAAACAAAACCTGTCAGACATATATAATGTACATTTTGTCAAAGCAGAGATGTAGTTGTTATCTATGTCTCTGGTCGAAGTATGCGTTACAGAAGATAAATTCATTCTAAACTATCCCTTTTCTTCATATGAAAGTACATGACTGTCCATTTGTTGTATAAAAATGGAATGATAATTTTGTAGAAATTTGCAGATTACAGACTCAGATTTTGACACACCTTTGATAAAATAACTGCTTTTAAACACAACACATTGGTTTTCGATTGATTAACTGCTAACTTGACACCAACTTTCAAGACTAATCTAGTTAGAAGTTACACTAACTCATTATTGTAAATAACATCAACATTTCTTTACCTTCGGGATGTATCAAACATTGATATAATATATTCCTTCTTTAATGCCACCACCACCCTTAATTATATGTCAAATTCCATTTTGGTGTCCCTAAGGGCGCTCTGTGCCACAAAATATTATATTTAGTTGCTGGGTTTCATGACTTTTGGCCTCCGTTTGCAATCATGTTTTCTCATATTTTAAACAAAATTCCAAAAGGCATGTTCTTACAAGTTTTTATTTTAGACATTACAAAGTCAACAGCCCTTTATATGAAGACTCGGCATTTCCGCGCTATAATCAGATCAAGGAAAACAATGGACAAACGTGCTAGATAATTTGCCATATCTTGGCACTGTTTTTCTTCTGAGGGCTTCAAATGTTTGTAAGATTCAAGATACGTCACCAAGTCTAAGGTTTAGAATGAATGGGACATTGAAAATAATACGCCTTGCTACCCATAAAACATCAAATACCTAGGGTATTGCTCTCTTAATTCTGACAGCTCTTGATCATGCTAATAAGAACAGACTTTGTGATGAATGTGTTGTTTGTTATTATTGAGTCTCAGTCAAAATTTTGTGCTGGGTTTTGTTGTTATAGCTCAGCAGTTTCCAGACTTGACAACAAATTCCAAATTTTCGTTGACATGCTTAAACAAGACAAGAGTAAAAGAAATTGATCGTCATCATCAAGATCAAGAACGTAAATTCCAAAATAGGCTATAACAGCAGGTTTTGTTCCTTTGTGACAGATTTGAACTGACATGTGCAATTCTTTTTATGATATGTGACGCAATTACGAACAATTCAATAGTTGAGATTTAGTACAGTTTCGAAGCTCAAATAGGATAAACATAATGATTATCTTGTTTGCAGTTAGAAATGTCCCAAAGAGCAACTTTAAACTTTTAAGAGCAAAGATAAAGAGCAAATATCCTAACTAAGGCTCTTTTCAACCAATCCGTGTTTTGTAATTTTGTTCTAGAACAAAAAAGTGACATTGACCTTGCTCCCAGATATCTAAATAGCAATCCAAAGCTGCATCTTAATATAAGCTACCCACACAGCAAGTTTAGAGTCAATATGTGAAAGCAAACTCAAATTATTACTTGAAAACTGAGTTTCTTTTTTAAGCGACAGTCATCTTGACCTTGTGCACACACATCTTGGTAGCAATACAAAGTTGCATCTTGATATAAGCTACCCACATACTAAATTTGTCAATAGTCCGAAGCAAACTCAAGTTATTGAGCGGAAACTGAATTTCTATTTTTGTGCAACAGTGACCCTGCCCTTAATCATAGACACCAAGGTAGCAACCCCAAGATGCCTCTTGATAAAGCTACCCATACACCAAGTTTGTTGTCAATAGCCCAAAGCAAACTCGAACTATTGAGCGAAAACTGAATTTCTATTTTTTAGCAGCAGTGACCTTGATCACAAACACCTGGGGAGCAATTCCAAGCTGCCTCTTGATATAAGCTACCCACACACACAAAGTTTGGTGTCTATAGGCAAAAGCAAACTCAAGTTGAGCGGAAACCAAAAGTTGATTGATTGATTGATTGATTTTCTTTAGACCGGGCGGTCAAGGATAACCTACGAAAGTGCAAGCACTTATTTCCAGTAGGGTCCTTACCTCAGCAGACACTAGAGACAGCTATGAGATACAAGGAAATCCGGGAACCAGTCCCTAGCTCTTATTGAATAGATTCCTTGGTTCTTTTACATGCCCAGTGTATAGCACTGATACATGCGAGGATTACCTGGGTTTCGTACCAGTAAACCTCTAGTTAGGTGGGAAACACTGAAAGTGTTTCTGAAAAATCCCAAGGGTGTTACCCAGGATCGAACCCGGAACCTCAGGAGTGAAAGTTGACGTCCGCTCACCTGCCCGCCTGCCGACTTCGGCAATACAATTACCGGTTTTCGTTGAAACCTGATTAACAACTTTATATGACTTAACAAAATAAGTCCAAGCATGAATTTTGGTATCAATTCTTTTTATTTTGAGTTTGAAGCGTAAATATAAACGAAATTTAGCCGCCGACAGAATCACCGATGACTGTCAAGTGTATATATTTTTTGAGGGATTTACATATTAATAAATGAAAAATTCAAAACGAAGAAATGAAAATGTTGCCTGTGTCTCCCTTTAAAAACATGAAAATAAATATTTGAGTTATATCTTTAAGGTTGCAATTATTCTCAAATTGAATTATGAATAATCCATCATAAAAGTGATGTTACATTTAATAGATCTGAGAGCTCAATGCCTACAGGACTGTGTGTGTATTCTATGCCTAATGAGGGTCAATCCACCCTTTCAAGCACTATATAGTACTTTGGATACAAGTCATACGCTTTTGTTCTTGGAATTTAGGTAATATTTGGTGCTGGCAAAATATTGTTGATTAAGCTGAAGGAAATATAAATACTTCCAGCTCTCCTTGCATTTACAGGAATTGAATATGCTAAGACATCCTATTCTGTTTGTAAATTATGTAAATTCAGACATTACAATTTGAATATTTCTTATATGGTAAATTGCTCACAATCTACACATAAAGCATTTTAAGGCATTATATCTCATAGTTATTTGACATGGTCGTCTACTTAGGATTACAACAAATAAATTGAATATGAGAAAATAATAAAAAAATATTTCAAAGTACTGAAATAAACTGTTTTGTAATTTCAGTA
Organism: Ruditapes philippinarum; assembly: GCF_026571515.1. Lineage (NCBI taxonomy): Eukaryota > Metazoa > Mollusca > Bivalvia > Venerida > Veneridae > Ruditapes > Ruditapes philippinarum. The sequence continues at coordinate 653,575 of NW_026857770.1, forward strand.
ACATGTAACCATAGAAACATAAACAATTAAAAGCATTTTAATTGTAAACTAGTATCTTTGATTATTAGTAATGCAAATCTCTCATGTTAAGTGTAAAATGGGGTTATTTCCAGTATAATTTTAACTATAAATAGCCTCTACTGGAAAAGAAAGGTGATAATCCATGTAATGGCGGCCATTTTAAAAAATGGCTGCCATGGCAACCATCTTGGCATATATAAAATGGGTCCCATGCCCAAAATGTTTCTTTTGCCTTTATTAACATCTGTGCCAAGTTTCATGCTTTTCCCATTTTCTGAAGTATTTTAGCATATTTTGTTACAAATTGACTGGACTACAATTGTCGTAAAAAGTAACGCCGAATCTGTTCAACGGTATTGCCAAACGAATAACACAGTAAGTAAACGAACCAAAATATTTTATTCTAAATCAAATTTAAAGAAATTAAATAGCGCATACGGCTGCTACTACATTATACTTTTACCAGCATTTCATTTTTTGCCAGGAATTTGTTTACTTTTTTAGATCATTCGTGAGAAAGACAACCTGATTATTGTTTGAAGGTGTTTCGTCAAATAAATATGACCCGTGTCACGAAAAAACCAACATAGTGCGTTTGCGACCAGCATGGATCCAGACCAGCCTGCGCATCCGCGCAGTCTGATCAGGATCCATGCTGTCCACTATCAGTTTCTCTACTTGTTTATTTGTAAGCGAACAGCATGGATCCTGATCAGACTGCGCGGATTCGCAGGCTGGTCTGGATCCAGGCTGGTCGCAAACCCATTATGTTGGTTTTGTCATGACGCGGCTCATATAAACAGTTAACGCAGTCATTTAAAACATTATTTTTTCATATTCTGTATACCTTACAGATTTGTCAAACTACAAGTGTCGTATAACAATAGTAGGTAGCTTCAGTGCTTCATTCACGAATGTGGCGTTACCTCGTAAAAATGGTCTCAATTACGGTTTATCTGCTAAATGTAATGTTATATGACACAAGTAGATTGGAAAATGTCTCAGGTACACCGAATATAAAAAAATATAAAGTTATATGTACGTTATATGTATTTAAAGATATCAACGAAACTTAAAATCGCCATCAATACGATAGTCATGTGTCATTTTCAAGAATGATCTTGAAAAATAAACATTATCATGGAAATATTTTTGATGAGGTTTAAAGAATAATGTCCCAGCAACCGTATGCTGTAACTCCTTTCTTCCATTTTTATTTGTGTACAATAAAAAATATTGGTTCATTTACTTATCGCGGTGCTCGATTTAGCTACTAAATTGCACAATTCTGCGTTACTTTTGCACAATTCCTGCGTTATTTGCACATTCCTGAGTTACTGGATATACTCGGTGATAAGGATCTGATCAAACAATTATTTCTACATAAAATGCCTTCGTTTTGAGTCAAAGACATCATGTTTGATAAAAAATTATAATCATGTCCGATGTCAAGAATTAGATAGAATATATGAATGCGTATATGTTTGTTTCTCGCTTTGATATGTCATAACTATACATACGTATTTACTTCTTTGTTATGTCAAAACAATTTCTGGAAGGAAGAACAAGAGAAAACCTAAATGACCTCTTATAAACACATTTAAATACAAATAGGGATTATGAATACCAATCACTGATATTAAATTCACAGATGAAAAGCTTTTAAAACTTCAGAAAAAAAAAACAAAAACAAAAACAAAACAAAAAACAAACGAACAAAACGACCATTCAAAAAAAAAAACCTAGAAAGAAACGGTTAAGGCTAAGTGTGTAAATTACAAAGCTGATAATGTTTCTTTGAACATTTTTTAAAGCAAATATATTGAATAACAAAGATAAGCAAGAAACAACTTGCATCAAATGTTAATAGCAGTCAGAAATTATACTATGATGTTTAAGAAAACCAATGATGTAGATGATGAAAGTCCATTAACATCGACCATGCCGATGATTAGAAGAGAAGTTATCTTTTTGTTGGACAATAAAGGATGCAATGGTTATGATGTGATGTAATGATGATGGTGATGAGGACGTCAACAATAATTATAATAATTCACGAGCATTATTTTACTGAGAAGGATGATGAGGATAGCATATTTCCTGTTATAATGATGATGAAATTTATTAAGATTTAAATTAAATTGTGATGATGAAACCGATGATGATAGTTAAAATCAGTAAGTAGCATAGAAGTACATTCCTGAAGTTCTCTTTGACTCAATAAAAGACGTGTTTTGATAACAATGAATTACACATATGTTAGTTTCTTGTAAGTGGGTATCCGAAATAACCAAATATTACTAAAAGAACATATATGCCATTGAACAGAGTAAGAAGGTTTGTTGTCATGACAGTATAATAATCAATTATAGGTATTGGAAAGCTATGTGTAACAGCGCCACGGATAAACGTGGGACATATATAGAAACATATGTTCTTGTTTTGTTAATGTAATGCCAGTGTGATTATTAATTAAATGCCTTTATATTTTGGTGGATTAAAACATCCAAAATTTGTAAAATTATCTTTATTTATTATTATCATTATTTGTTCAACAGACGGGCCTCTACATGATTTTTTATTGAACGTTGTTAATGTCATTAAATCATGTCATATTTTATTGTAGCTTGTAAATTGTGCTACTTAAAACAGTCACAAATGTCCTATTAAACATGGTAAATAATACTTTTACTTGTCAATCATATAATTTATCAATATTTCATTACACTTAAAACCATTTCGAATCTGACTGTACAAAAAACTGCCATAACTTTATTTATTTCTAATATTTACACAGCACCACCATTGTAATTGGTTTAAGTCAATATAATAAAGATAGATACTGCCTATATAAAGATAATTCAATCTTGTTTAAAATATGGATCTGTTTTGAAATTGCACACTGAATTGGCATGTGGTACAGAACAAAATATTATATGTCAGAACTGTAAATATGTTAACGCTTTACAACAATATCTTTGCTTCCTGACAGAACTAAACGATCCTAACGCCATTGCGAGCGCCGAGTTTTGGTAAATCTGTTCCCCATTGGTTAGTTCCTTTGCAGAGACGCTTTTGTACACCTCGCAGTGGTTACTTCCCTTGATCAGCAAAGCCGACCTCTTGCACAACAGCTTGCATTCCGCTCTGCAAAGACTGGAAAATGGAAACGTCCAAAACGCTTGGATAGTAATATATACGCGTTCAGATATACTTTGCTTTAATAAATAACAGAGCAAAGTCCTGGTGTATAAGGTGACCATCTTTTTCTTTTCTGTGAAGGTAAAAGTATCTGTGAACAGTGCACGTGATACGAAACCAATTCGTAAGCCTTCGTTTTTTATGATATTAAAACATTCACTTTCGACTTAACTTTCCATAACTGTCAGTCATTTGGGAAAGAGACTGGGACAAAAGTACATGTATCTTCAAAATTTACAAAATTGTGCATAAAACTTCTTGCACACTTTTTCTTCTTTAAGCGATGACTGGTTTACCGTACCTTGTTTGCTAATCATTTACACGTCTCTGATGCTCCAACTAATAAATCATAGGTTCTCTAGCTACCTGTTATCATTTCAGATAATCGACATTTGTTATAAATTATTTTTAGAAGATATATAACACACTGTACATGATTCAAGAGGTGTGGGACCAATTGAGCAAAAAGCTTTCTGTGTCAACACTTTATCAGCTGACACTGACGTTACAACAGCACTATAAGCAGGTTCTTTCGTCGTAAGACGGGCTTCTTGCTAAATTAAATTCTTCAAAGCAACAACAATACTTTTGATGCCAGTAGTTATTGGGCTGACCAGATCTCGGTGTTATCTTTTTAGAAAGCTGTATTTTTAAATTTCTTATGCCACGTAAACATCGAAACCACGTCTTTCTTATATAATTTACCATGTATCTTTCTTTGAAGCTATAAAATAGTAAGGCATTTATTGTAGGCCTTTATTTGAATACATATTATACAGAGTAACATAACATAAAAAAATATCTAGTTTATCTTACAACTGCAACTATTTTAATTGGCACAACTTGAGAAATACATAATGAAAACGGAATGAATATTACAAATTACAATACTTGCAAGATAGTAGTAGCTTACTACATAAAATGTTGTTTGGACTTAATACATAAAACTTGCAAATTGGACGTGTAATTTACTTTTAGGAGAGACAAAATTAAATTGGTTTATTCTAAAACTGTAATCTGTGGGTCAAGAAATTTTAGAGAAGATGCTTCTAATTTTTAATTATTGTAACCGAGGGCTGGGACAGTTATAATCTCAGAGAAATTCTTCCGGGGCTTGAAGATTTTTAAATTTCCATTGACCTTCTTATGCATCATGTTATGGCTATGGCATATGGCATCTGTAGAAGGTTACCTAATGAGCATTGCTTTGAAGTATTGCCGAAATCTAAACGGTATTTAGGAGGAAACATTGTTAAAAGAATATTGTGAATAGCGACAATTGTTATAATTTAATCAATCCAAAAAGTATCATTAATGAATATATCGTCTTGAATGTAAAGGCGTATATTAAGGATCTTTTTAATGCATGAATCAATTATTATTATTTAAATACCTGTTTAAATGTTTTACATATACATGCACTAAAAGGTCCTCAGCAAAATTATTTAAACACGGCACGCAGTTTATGCACCTCCCTGTAAGATAAGAAATGATGTTGTGTCAATGCAATAACTCATGACTTGTTTTTTCCATACCTGTTAAATACTAGACGCAAACTCTTTGATGATAGTACATTTTAAAAATGACTAAATTGAGTCTTAGAATATTTTTTCCTGTGTGTTTATTCAGTCTCTTGACATTGATACTGTTTAAAAATCCTGCATGGAAATTAGTTAAATTTACTGAAGACAAAAAACATGATGTTGATTACGAAGATCTAATTAACAAGAACGCTAATAATGCTAAAAGTAATGCATTAAGTAAGGTTACAGATAGAAAAAGTTTTGATCTACGTATCATTGTACTAGTATATGACAGAGCTAAGTCTCTTCAACGACTTCTAAACTCTTTAAATGAAGCGGAATATGCCTCCGATATTATCAAACTCGAGATTTGGATTGACAGGTCAGAATATGGAAACGTTGATAACATCACTTTGCAAGCGGCAATAAACTTTAATTATCTACATGGCGATTTTGAGGTCATTGTCCATCAACACCATGTAGGTATCGTAGGACAATGGCTTACCACTTGGAAGCCGAATATAAACAGCAACGAAATTGTTGTTTTTCTCGAAGACGACGTTACTGTTTCAAAATATTTCTGGAAATATTTGAAAATGGTTCATCGGAAATTTGATAATCGTTCAGATATAAATGGATTTTCGTTGCAAGGTTACTCTAGAACATTTAGTTTAAAACACAAAGTTACAACGTTACGGGGACCAAAAGATTATACAGTATTTCTTTTTCCTGTCCTTGGTTCATGGGGATTTTCACCAAGTACAAAAAACTGGAAGCAATTTTTGGACTGGTTTTATTCTGAGGATAAATCTTCGTTTAACCCTTATGCTCCTGGAAATATAGCATCGAATTGGTATAAAACTTTTTCCAGTCAAGGAAAGGCAAACACAATGTGGACGATGTGGCATATTTACTACGCCTGGAAAAATAATGAATATACCTTGCATTGCAATTTTCCCGGTAAGTTTATTCTATCATTTAGATAAGATTGCCGGCATTTTTACAAATATATAGAGGATATTTGTTTAGTTCAGTGTAAGATCGGAATATATTTCACCGAGTTAGCACCAAAAGGTATATTTCACAAGTGGCGCAGCCACGAGTGAAATATGAACTTTTGGTGTTCACAAGGTGAAATATATTATGATCTTACACTAAACTAAACAAATTTTCTTTTTATTACATGCAAATAAACGTTTTAAAAAGACATTAAACCTAATACTGAAATAAAAGCGCGCCAAATAATAATGCAACGTGACGTCATCTACGACGTCACGTCATTAAGTTGGTACCCAGTACTGTGTCCGCTTGTATTTCACTGAAAAAACGTTAGGGGCTTAAGTTAAAAACAGTGAAATTATCAATGTGGTAATTTCACTGTTTCAAACAGTGAAATTACCAGTTTTATATCACTTATATATTTCTATAAACCACCGAAATCTTATGATCTCAATGTCTTATTAGTATGGCAGAAAATCTCCAAAAAAAAAATATTAAAAACAAAACAACAAAACAATCCTTATCTTTTCCATATCTTTATAGAAGCCTTGGTTACAACACCAAGGTATCTTCGTCTTCTGCTTTCAGTTTTAAAGGTAACATATAAACAAGAAATATCATGCATTTGAAACAGTTTTTTTCCCCCTGCTTTCCTTTTTTAAACCGAAAGGTGGTTTTAAAAAAAGGTGTTTTTTTTATACTGGAAATAATAAGCATTTGGGGAAATGTAAAGAATTGCTACTTTTCGTGATTTTTTCAAGGGTTTTTAAAAAAGCATTACATTTGTTTAATATTGACCGGTAAAATTTCATTTTCCTTTCCTCAAAAAAATAAAAATAAATTCATATTTTTGAGAAGAATAAAAAAAATAATTTAAAAAATGAAGAATGACTTTTCTATTTCGAAATTTAAAAGACAAAGGGGATTTTTCTGAAATTATATTAGGGGTTTTCCCTATTTTTACTTTTGACAAAAAAACTTTTGAAGGTGAAACTTAAAACAAAATCAGCTTTCAATTAAACTTTTTGTAAATCACAGTTTACCGAAAGTTATATATTTTTTTATTACCCTTCCAGATTTTTTCCGCCTTTTTGGTTGGTTATTGATCACCCGAAAGAAATTGATATAACCGAGCCAGACGGGTAATATACACACTAAATTTCCCCGTTGGGTACCCCACATTGTAAACAACATGCGCTGAGGTGATGCGTGTACGGTTCGATTTTACGCGGTGTAAATTCCGATTTACAAGCACTTTTTAACTGTCAAATGATAAATATTTACCAAAGTAAAGTAATGATACATATTCTCATCAGTATTGAAACAAATATGACCTTGTGAAAGCTTGATATTAATTACAAAAAATTGCGTTCAATAGACTACTCCTTTTCTCTTGTTTACATTCGTTAGGTACGGGAAAAAATACATCATGTATTTATATGACGTCATGTTGTGATGAAGGGGTACCCTAAAGGGAATCTTATTTCGACGTTTCATTTGAAACAACAATAATTTTTTAAGAAATCGTCTAAACTCGGCAGGGGAGGTAATAAAATTATTATTTTGGTTTTGGAGTGATATATGTGGATATATTACCTGCCAAGATAAAATATCACCCTCGCCTAACGGCTCGGTTGATATAAAATCTTAGCAGGAAATATATCCACATATATCACTCCAAAACCAAAATAACATATAATATATAAGCAAAAACGCTATTTAAATTTGCCGTAGCTTTCGGCCTTGTGGCCTTCCTCAGCAGTTTTATTTCACATACAAATATATCAAACAAAACAATGGAAGTGACGTAAAGTCAATGAACGATATAATGGGGCTGGAAAAGCTATACGGTAATGACCAATACAGAAAAACAATAGAAAATTTGTGGAAAAATAAATTAAGAACCTATAGACCGTATGGAGTAAATACAAAAGAATAACGCGGCAGACGGCAACCAACGCCACGTTCATTGTCGTTACGTCACTTCCATTGTTTTATTTGATATATTTGTATATATATATTTTATACGGCAAGTTAGAGATTAAGAATATATATATATATATATATATATATATATATATATATATATTATATATATATATATATATATATATATATATATATATATATATACACGTAAAAATCATAAATTAAAGCATGTTATGTAATAAAAATTACAGAGAACGCAGGCCTGACAACAAACTGGAGAGAAAAGGGTTTACACTATTCACACACGGAAGGATCATCTAACAAGCTCCTAACGGAATGGAAATCAGAGTATGACAATCTTCCTGACCACGTCCCATACCTTAATCTATCTGGACATGTTATTCACTATTAAGCTGGTATCGTTTATATTTTTCCTGAGTACAAAAGAAACTATATCAATTCCACATTGTACTTAAAGCTTCGTTTGTTTGTTTTTTTTGTTTTTTTTTTTGTTTGTTGTTTTTTTTTTTTTTTGTTTTTTTTTTTCAATTAAAAAAATTCACAAGAATCTTCCGTCAAAGTTCACGTCAAAAATATTGCACATTTGGTGTATAAATTTATAAACTCTACACGCCCCTGATATCAATTTAAACTTATTTTATCTTGTAAATTGAATAATGTATTATTGCTTAAGAATATATTCTCAAATCTTACATTTTTACTTTGCAGCAGTTAAATGAATGTACATATACTGCCTTTATTTATTAATTAATTTATTTCTTTATTTATTTTATACATAAATAAAACATGGCTGTATGCAACCACTCAATAAAAAATATTAAAGACAACATAGAGCTGTTATTTTCATAACATTGACAATCTGTCTTCATAACAATCTTTTTAAACTATCATTGGGGCCTGTTTCATTTAAGTAAAGCTTGATAATCAATAGTCATTTACACCCCCTTAAAACCTTGACACTTAAAAATCACAAAGAACAACATAAGAGTCCAGTACTTTACAGTATTTGAAATAAATAAAAAAATAACCTGTCCATTAAAGGGACTCCACTGAGGTTTGAAAGCCTAAAAACATAGCATTGGATTTTCTTACATAAATGAGCTGGGGCACTTTAAACAGAAATACATACAAAGATAGTTAAGAAATATACTTTGAAATAATTTGAAAATCGCATTTTTATGCTTTTCTTAGCCCGATTTGAGTGAAAAGAGTTTAAACGCTTTTCATTGTGGGTCATTTTTTTACAATTTGGAAAACAAAGTGCGCGAATGATCTGTAATTTTGCGCAAAGATTAGTGGTATGAACCTACATCAAATGGTACAATTATCTGGAAAAAATATTTTCAGTTCCATCATGTCTAAAAAACCTCAGTGGAGCCCCTTTAATCATAAGTGAGTGTTTGTGAAGCAAAAAGACGTATTTTATCTCAAATTTGAAAACATGTACTGGCAGTTGATTAAACTATGATATTGTTTCTTCCTGTAGTAAAGATTTTCATATTTTCATGTGAAAGTTTCAAATCTATCAAATATACCTTTGGTTTTGTTTAAATATTTTTCAGAAAGTGTAGAACTTATCTCTCATTGGATATTTACTTTTATCTTTTACCAGATTCACGTGCATAATTCACGAACACCCTTTAAGAATAGAGTCCAAAATTGTTTACCACGGAAAGAAAGATGTTGTCAATGTTGTAATAGTCTTGATATTGAAGATGAATTCCTTTCGTTCATTTATGTCCTTGAAAAAATAACATTTTTAAATAAAATAACTTTTATATGATATGTTTTAATATCTTCATTCTCGAGAACTGATGCTTATTTTTCACAAAACTACTTCAAACACATCTGCGAATGTTTTTAATTGACGGTAACTTGCATGTTCCATTACGGCCATGAATATGCTCACTGCAACATATTCAAAATATTTGGGCGTTCTTTAGGGATTCCCTTTTTTGTTCTATTTTAATATTGGTAAAATTAGCAAGGCACATCAAGTTATAAATTACAAGCAGTGTAATAAATTTGTAATAACATACTTAAATACACTTTAAAAGTATTTTTTTCTTTATCTGATTTAAATTTTGTTGTATGTTTTGCGAAAATTGAAAGTTAAACGAAAACTTTAAAGTCATACGCGGTGTTATTTTGGGATATATGATCCAATATTATCAATATAACAGATAATAAAGTGTTCTAGAAGTATATGTAATATAAGATCATGTATCTTACAAAAAAAAATACAACATCTATATAAAATCATTTTGTTGTTACATAAGAAACAAAGTTCTATCAAAATCTAATTCATGATACCACAGAACTCTAAAGGAGAAAATATTATTCATTTTTGAGACATAATCTGCATTTTTTTTATGTGTATCATATGACTGGACTGATAAAAATTGTGATTTTAAGTGGATTGGTCTTCAATTATGGCATATCTTTTAAAATATTTCAAAATATTTCAAATATTGATTAAAACAATAGAAATATATCATTATAGATGACAAAAATGTCGTTCACTATTAGTCATGTCATTTTTCTAATTTTGCAATAATTTTGTCCTAGTAAAATTAGAGTAGGGTTCTCATAACTAACATGATTAAAGCATTTAGACTCTTAGGTAAGATTTTTGGAAAATAGAATGTTAATAGAGATCTGAATTTATATGAACATGTTTATGAGGAATAATTATATTTTGTTTTAGAACACTTTATTATCTGCTATATATTTATATGTCATATCGTATCGTATCATGTATCCAACACAAAAAAATCATCCATATTTAACCTGTTTGTAGTTGGTTTTCACGTATGATACGTAATAGAAAGAGCACCGAAACACGAGGCTATCTGATTTGTACGAGGGGGCGTAGCCCCCGAGTATAAATCAGATTGCCGAGTGTTTTGGTGTTCTTTCTCTTTTGTATCATAGTCAAACATGACAGCACGTTCCCTGTTGTCATAATATGAAACCCCAGAAAAAATTAACCAATGAACGAGCATTTGAATATGATAGTTCTGCCCCTTTCCCTTTCTCTGCCGTCACAATATGTAAACCCCGACAAAAATGAACCAATCCACGGGCATTATCTGGAGTGCGGGTAACTGATACCCGCACTCCAGTTACCGCACTGTGCATGTATATGTATACGATTTAACTCTGACACTTTTTCAACAGAAAGGTACCCAAACTATGATACAATAAATATTATAAACATTATTATTTGTGGTATTGCAGATCTTTTATTATAGACCAATTCACATTAAAGAGATAATTACCATTCCAATAAGAACAACATTTATTCTATTTCCATGAACAATGTGTATAAATATCAATATTATACTACTTTCTTAGAGTGAAAATAACTTTCTCGGTACTTCACTACATTAAAGAGAATAATTTAGTTTGGAGTTGACATAAATTAAAATAGCTTGCTATTGCATAGACCAATATCAAAGTTTTAACTTGTCCTTGTCACATTGAATTATATGTTTGAATTTAGCTAAATATTTGAAAGAATCGATTAAAATCTGGAACACCATTGTAAGTACTAACAATTGAATTTTGTTACAAATTTATACTCAAAATTTAAATGATTTCTTGTATCAAATATGTTTTTACTCTACCAAATTGTTTTTAGAAGTGACATTAAATTTTTCTTTAACTATTGTTGCTCACCTTCCATCATTAAATGAAATTCAGTGCTTCATATCAAATTATTCTATATTATTTGTTTACAGTTTGTATATTTATATTGAAGTGATGATGTACTATGTACAAATCAAAAATAAAATTATGTTTTGTTCTGTTCTGTTCTGTTCTGCTCACATTGATTTAATAGAATTTAACGTCTTGGTTTGAAATTTAAAAGCGCAGCACAGTTATATATGCGTTTTTCATGTTCATGGACATCTTGGAAAATTCAAGCTCAAATGACAGAACAGCTCTTTTCTCGCCATTTTTTATCCTTAAAGTTAGGTAGTGCCTGCATGATGTGCCAAAAAGGCGGGTTTCTTTTAATTAAAGTTTAAAGTTGTTATAAAGAAGAATAGTAGTAAACAAAATCAGCGTTATGTTACTGTCGGGATGTCAGAATAGATGTACTCGTATATATGAGAACATGTATATTCCTTTCATGACACTTTGTCATTATTCTGTTGAGCTTTTAAATGGTAAATGTTCATGAAGAAAGTTTCCTTAATTGTTGATAAAACTCAGTCATTGATGTTAAATACAGTAAAATAAAATTTTAGAACTGATAGTGCGTTGAACTTATTATCATATTTATATAGCTTTGATTCGCCCCCTTTTTGTATCCAAACTTTATGATACAAACATATGTATACTGACTTAATGATTTGCATTGAACATACGATAAACACTTCATTATTATTTTTGTAATTTATGTATGTAACAAAACTTCATATAAAACAAACATTCATCTATCTACACCATCTTTTCCAAACAGTATAAAAAATAAATACATTTTTAAAAAAAAGTCTTTGAGTATTTCCATTTATTTTCGGCCAATGGCCAGCGTGAGGTAGTATCTGGCTGGAATAAGCACATGATCGATGAGGTGAATGACGCCATTGGTTGTTCCGATATCAGCCTTGGTCACGTGGGAGTTGGTGTTGATTCGGACTCCAGCTGCAAGAATAATTCATAGAATGAACGTTAATTAATGATAGTCAGATACTTTTCTTGATAATTTATCAAAGGTTGTTATCAGTAGATATGTTGTCATAACGGAAATCCTCTGACAATATTGCTTGGTAAAGCAACATATTGAAATTGAAATGTCAGTCTTTCGAGATATGTATAATTTACTTGCTTTCTATATCCTTTATTTTACTTATTCTTAAATTTGTAAGATAACAATATAATGTCATTTGCTTTAAAATATGTTCAAAAATAATATTAGGTACTTTTACGTACACTTATAGGGATTTGCAGCATTTTATTTGACTTTGTGTAAGACATACAAAAACTAACCTCCATCAAAGTGAATGCTCAATCTGTCATTGTGTCTATCAATAGTTCTCAGGTATTCTCTGTTGAACAGTCCAGCTGAATATTCGGTGTGTGGTACCACGTGATACTCTAACACCTCTGTATCAATAAACAAATCTTTATGTTACACAAGGATACAAAAGACATACGATTCTTCATGATAAACCACACCCGCTTCCCCTTGTTTCCTTTAATGGTTTAGGCATAAGGATATTGCAGCCATGGTTTGCCCCTACGTGATCATATGAGGCAACTAAATGGGTTCGAATAACTGGTGGTGAGGTGGTGTTGACCCCTGGTGTTGCTTTAAAGTTGGTAACACCCGAAGTTAGTCAAAGTTATCTTTCCTGTTTCGGCGTCATATGACCTATTCTGTGTTTGTGCGCTGTAAGACCATAAAAACAAGCACACCCGCCCCCTGTCTTAAGGATTTTTGGTTCTTTAATTCCAAACGCCACACATTTCAAATACGATCTAGACATTGCATTCTGTCAGTTTTATATATCCAGAACATTATCAAGTTCAGCAATTAGCATTTTATTAAAAACCTATAGACTAAACGTAACCGAGATTGACCAAGCAAGATACGTTTTAAAATCTAGAAAATGGGAGACCCCAGTGAAATCCAAAATAGAGAAAATCGCATATACTGTCTGCGTTCGACTTGGTCGTCTTATAGTGTAAATATATTGATCTTCAGGCAATAACGGAATTCATCAATCAATTTTATATTAATCATTTTTAAAGTCTCACCTGTAAGAAGATTTTTATCGTTGGTAAGTTTAGAGACGACGGAGCTGGGTAAGCGTGCAAAAGCATCATTAGTTGGAGCAAATACGGTTAAAGCATCACCTGAAATTAATCACATGAAAACGATATCAGGATCAGCTTAAATCCATTTCATTAAATATCAGATCATCGTTTGCGCTACCCTTCGGAGCGAAGGGTAGTGTAGCATCAGCTAGAATATCATTTTTATGAGATTGGTCTTAAATAAGCCTGTCTCTAAAAATATTCCTTTCGGTGACATATTATTTATCGTAATGGTGGAAAATATGAAAGAATAGTTTTTCAATCAGGAAAGAGCATTTACAAATATTTATAATTCTTTAGAAAATGTTCCAATTTAATTTCCTCTTTGAAATTATCTTATTCTCCATATTTTTACATCAGTGTATCATGAATGCTTAGCATACATTATAAGCATCTATACACGTCAATTTTAGTCAATTTGTCTAATTTCAGAAACAGATAGTTTTATTTTTGTCTTACCTTTCAGGGCATTAGCAATGCCAGCTTGCTGTACCAAACTCAAAAGTGTGCTAACATCAGATGTTTTAGCTACGATATCAACAATGTCACCCTCTGGTGGCATCATTACTTTATTTAGAACATGAATGATTCCATTGGATGCAATCTTATCAAGAGCAATGACCTGAGATCCTTGAACGGTTACAGCCTAAAAATGAAATCATATACGTTTTTTTGAATACAAATATCAATCTATAATACCACATATTGGTTGAATCAGTATTTATTTGTCCAACCAACATAAAAGAGATTTGTTCTCTTTTGATGATCATGAAATCTGGTTCTTATTACGGCATTTGTTATGTGAATCGTCTACGAAAAGTATTAAACATGTATATTTAAATGTATTGATAACAAGTCCGTGTTTTCTTTCCATATATACGTCTAGTTTCAGTTCCTAAAGCGGCATTCCGCATTTCTAAAGGTTATATATGTAAGTTTTTGATAAATCGTTACATATAATTGTCGAATTAAATAGATAAGGTGAAAAATGAAATTTGCCGACCATAATATACATCGGCTCTCTATATTTAAGTAAGTAAAGCGGACGATTCGTTTCCTGATATTTTTAGAATCGAACGTCACTGGCACGTTATAAATAGCTCCCTGTCGCAAATTTGAGGTAGGCTTAACATTGATATGATGCATTTTTTTAAAAAGATAAAATTACTTAAACAACACAAATTTTTTTTCCAAACAGAAAATAAAATCTGGAGGCCGCTTTAAATAAAGGAAGCCCTGGCTAGTTGTTGAAAATGTCATATATCTTTATATACGCATTTTGAAATATTGTCCAAATAATTTAGAAAATTTAAATGTTCAGGAAAATTAAAATTAAAGCATGAAAAAATGACTTACGTTGTTATGATCATAAATGTTAAATCTGACTTTGTCGCCGTTAAGTGTTGTCAATTGTAGTTCATTAGATGCAGCAGAGCTCGGAACTTTTCCTTGGACAACGTGGTATTTCAGTACATCAGCAAGAGCTGTGACGTCATTTCCGAGTGCAGTCAATGTTGCAGCAGGCAGAGCTGAGAAAGCGTCGTTGTTTGGTGCAAAGATTGTAAATTCACCTGAAATATAACATAGACATGTGTGATTTCTTTCGTAATGATGATTGTTATCCCTTTTACTAAAATGTTTTATCTTAGATAGAAGGAAAAAAACACTGTGATTGCAAAATTTCAAAAGAAAAGCAAAGGAAAAAGGAAACAAAACGAAAGTTATATAAATTACTTCATCATCAAAATAAAAAGTAAAGGCAAGTAAAACGTGCAAGCGAAAATTTTTTGAATCTATAAATTATCACAATTCATCTCGGTAGCTTTCAAGAGCTAATTCAAAATAAAATAACGAAAAAAGAAGACTTACCCCCGTTTATTGCATCAACAAGTCCGGCTTTTGTCACTAAGCTAACCAACGTCGACATTTTTGGGTCTGCCACCAGCGTTTCAATTGTCGTAGCCGCCAGGCACTGGCTGATGATAGCGCAAAGAATTACTGCAACCTTCATTTTGCGTTTCGTGTATTGTCTTGTAAGTACAGTATAAGAATGCTAGTGTCCAAATGATGAGAGGGAGCTCTTTTATAGAAGAACCACACATGGCAAACATGTGAGTCTCTTCATTACAAACTATAAAATCACGTTTATCAACGATCTCTCACGTTTCACTGACGGTCATTTTCGGACACTGGTACCGAATCTTTAAGTCTTTACATGGTCAAATTTAGATAACGGAATGTGATATAAGCGCTGCATTTGCACAACGTAGGAATGTCTGACCATCGCGTTTTTTATTGTACTGATAAATTAAAAAGACCCGTGGTTTAAGGCCTATAGTTTGAATAAGTTACTGCTGCATAAATTTCTTATATTATGTTGTGTACATGAAGAAAATAAAGTTGATTTTTGTTTGTTTGTGATAATAAAATGTTATTGTAGAAACGAAGGGATCACCGTTATCAAAAAACGAACGAAAATTACTTACGAATAGGATAAGCTTGAAAGGCAGCTTAATTACAGAGGGAACACACATCATTTTAAATTAAGAAATGAACCTTTGTTTCTAGTTTTTTCCGTTTTTTATTGGGGTTTTTATTGCTTTTTTGTTTGTTTCTTTTTTGTAATCAATTAGATAGATGAAAATATGTACTTTCCATGTATTATCGATTTCATCTATTGAAATTAAACATTCTTGTTTTGCATTTATTTATTGATAGCATCTGTATAAACATTCTATTTTGCTATACTAGAATTGACAAGACAATGTGGGGCTTTAAGAAATGTTGATTATGTTTTGAGTGATAGTGCGTTGATACTCAACAAGGGTTGTTTTATTTTTCGTGTGAGTTTTCATTTATGTAACTATTTTTCTTCTTCTTTTATATAACTGTTAAAATAGTTCCATTTATGTAAGCCTGAATGTTTGAAAGTGTGCAGAATTTAAGCAACGAGTCAAAACGAGAATACGATGAGTCAGTAGTTTTGATATCTACTAACGTCTTCATTGTTTGAATATAAATAAAACGACCTTGGGGGAACTAAATTTGACGCTTAATGTCCTAAATTCTTTAATTTGTCTAGTTTTGATATACAAGTTATTTAGATATAGGTAAGAAAAAGATTAGGTTGTGTATCTTTCTGCTCTATTTGAAAAAAGGGCTTACCCATGACCTCAAGCCTTCAATAATTTGGTGAAAAGTAATCTTATTTATTACTAGTATCCAAAAAGATTGAATGTATAGAAACAAAAAAGAACAAAATTTACAAGCAATAGCATTTTAACAAAATCCCTAAACGTATAACTACAATCTAATGATATTTGCACATATAATGTTTAAATAATGGTTTTAGAGAATGTTAAATGCTTGTTACCAGGAAAAAGTAGCGATAAATGTGAAATAATTTGTCAAAAATTTAGCAAAATGTAAACTAAATAGTATTTTGACTTCCATAACTACAACTGTACATATTGCAAAAAAGCAACAGATAAAAAAGAAGGTTTAGGAAATTGGCAAATGAATAACTTTTTGGAAATTATAAAGGTACACCAAATTAAAAGGTTTTGAGAAATGAAAATAAAAAACATCTCTGAGGCATAATGGGCATTTTAGATAAATTGAAACAAAAATACTATTCACCTTTGGATAAAATGCTACAGTACCGAAAGTTTGTTATGTTATAGTGGAGTATCAGGATATAGTATGTGGTATTGTCATGTACCTTGGAAGAAAATAAAGAGATATATTTTTCTTGCACATCAGACAGGATTATCTACCGTTTACACCGGTGCTAGAAAAACCTAACAACCCCATGTAAGACAAAATAGAGAAAATATGAATCCCTAATGAAAGCCCAACACGGCAAAATTGAAAATGTTGCAGGCTCGGTTTGATTGAGCCTGTTCATGGACGGTACTGTCAAGCGCAAACTACCGTCCACGCCCCCTAGCACCGCCTTAAGCAGAATTCAACATTTAAACATGAAATGGTTAAATTTTGAATTTAGAAACATCCGCAGATGTGGTCATACGACGGTTATCATGCAACCTTCAATATGACACTTCCGTGCCATTACATGAAAAGCGGCGTATGGTGCCCAAGTAATAGAAAGCGTGTGCCCTAAACGATGAGAAAACAAGGTGCAGCACTAAACAAAAATTGAATTTTGAAAGTGGATCAGAGGTTATGAACCCTGCATATCACAGATAAGACGCCAAAAGACAAAGTTAAAAAGCAGGCAACATATCCTAAGGGTGATTCAACATTATTCCAGAAGGAATATTGGAACCACCCAACTAGAAAATGCGAAACAGTTAAAACTAAAAATGCCACAAACAACAATAATGTTGTGCTGAATTATCTTTAGGGATCGGAAATATAACATATCTGGTTAAATGTACGGGGCGATTTTTTACAACCTCTACACGGCACATCTAGCTCTCGGGTAACTGTTAAGAGCCTCGATACCGCCGTAAACAGCTACCTTCGAGCTAAATATTCCGGTCGGTCAATTTAAACATAGTGCTGTGTTTGATACTTTGAACGTGAAGTATTTTACCTTAAAAATGGCCTTGGTCTCGCGTGGTGTAATCAGTTGGGCCGGCGTATTTGGTCTAAAACATTCCATTGTAAATTTGTTATGTCTTGTCTACAAACTCCCATTCAGGTACTTGATCATTTTAGAGGAAACGATTTGGATTCCGCAGCTGTGACCGATGTAATCTTCTAACAAAAAAAATCAAGTTGATTTTGGTGAATATTATGATGTTTTTTTTTCCATAATAAATGCTATTCCATAATACAGGAATACTATTGGTTCATGTATTTACCCAATTTGGTTTGTCGATATTCATATTATGATAAAACAGTTGACAAATCAAGGGTTTGTATAAATCGACACTACCCTTTTTTCGATAACACATTACCATAAACGCATATAGTCGTAAAACAATGCTACTTGTGATAAAATGAATGAGACGATGTACATTTATCACAAGAGAGACTTCCGGTTTGGAAAAAAGTGTAAACACCAAAAATTTTTTTTAAAAAGGAAAGGCTCAAAGGTGTCATCCAAATATTTATTTGTTTTTAATTTTGGTAAAAACAAAATTTTTAAAAAGATTTAAATATTCTCAAATATAAATAATGAAATAAACAAAGTTAAAAATATCGTAAATTTTCATACTAATGGAAAAAAGTTGGCCCTTTCTTTATTAATAAGTTTTTTCCCCGAAATACGTGCGGTTAAAATCCATGTAAGGATGTTCCTTTGGTTTTTTTTAAAAGAAATTTTTCTTTAAAATTTTTATAAATAGTCGTAAACACCCTTTTGAAGAAAAAAGTGTAAACGTTTAAAAAAATAAAAAAATTTTTTATAATTTATTAAAATAAACAATTTAAATTTTAAGTATAAAAGTATTAACGGGTATATTGGTCCAAATTTCGGACACTATTCTGGTAAAAACATTTTTAAAAAGAAATAAAAAATATTCAAGATTCAAATAATGATTTACATGTTATGTGCAATTAATGATTTTTCAGTATCTATATCTATACTTCTACTGCGTTACTAACGCAGTAAGGGCTTTTTTTGTATATTTTGTCCTCTTTTTAGTAATTTACGTGGGTTGAAAATGCCATTGATAATGTGTTAATTGCTTCCTTTTGGTTATTTCACTAAATAACACTTTTAAACACATTTCAAAATTTTCATGAAAATTAGCATGAATCTGGAGGCGTGCTGCTTTAATGGCATATATTTTTTTTTGCCTGATAATTCACATTTCATGAATGCATCGATGTCTAGTCTCTGAAAGTTTATCACTATCTTCAATGATTATTTTACAGATTACTAAGACAAATTCTGAGGATCAAATTATCCTGAATATGTATTCATTGTTTTATGAAAAATAAAAATTGATTTTTCTATTATTTTATAAACATGCTCCCTTAGGTCCACTTTAACTTATCAAGCTGATATTGAATATTTAATATATAAAAATGAACGATAGCGAATATTTAAGTTTTGAATTTTGATCCTGATCTTGATGCTGCTCCTCGATGCCAGGGTTTTACCTGGTGTAGCTGTATGATTGTCTGTTTGTTTGTTTGTTTGTTTGTTTGTTTGGGCTCAACGTTACATTGACACATTCTTTTTTGGGTTGGGTTCCAAATTTTGGTGGATTTAAAGTCGTACCAACTAAGTATATGCCATATTGGTTTTTGGCTTTACTTGTGGAGGTCCGTAAGCTAGCTGGATAGCTTTCACACATGAATGAAACCTAAGTCCCTGTGGGCATTCGAACACACAGCGGTGACGGGCAAGCCATTTAAAATCAACGACCTTTACCAATCGGCCACGGACGCCCCTCTCTGGCTAAATATGATGCAATGCAAAAAGGAACATCAGTATAAAGAAGATAATGTTTCCCCTTTTGACACATTACTTGTCATACCGCACGAAAAATATAATTATTAACATATCAGACCTAAAAATGGTAAGTGAACATGTTACATAGAATGTTATATTATCTTAGAACACAAGTTTATTTCTTTAAAATAGTTGATCAATGTTTTTTGAAGGAACTGAGTCAAAAGGTTCTGAAAGTTAATTTACTAGATAATATCTATCACGAATCGTACAAAATAGAGCATCGTCTCCTGTTAAAAGGTGATATGTTAAAAATTCTAGCGTGTCCATCCGACATCTGAGAAAAATCAAAGCACCGAAGCACTAAAAACAAAACAATGTGATCATGACGGTTCAGGGGAGAAAAAAGTGATGATACGTCAAACATTTTATGCGACTTTTTTCACCATACATATTACGTAATTAAAGATAATTAAGTCACTGATTAAGCTAATAAAAATCCCTGACACGGTTCCCTCCGTAAATGAATCCCCTTTCATGTGCTTTAAACCGCATGTAAATTGCTTGATTATTAAAAAAGTTATGCCTATTCAAAGTTAGTCCGACCCGCATCAAATGAAGTGTCATAAATCGGCTGTTCTCTCTCAGACCCCTGCGTTTCACGCGAAATTAGTGCATAACACGCAAATATCGCACCAAAGGGGGTCACAAGTTGCGGTAACATACTCTAACAACTTTTTATGACCCAGTGACATCTGACCAATTAAATATCTGCTGATTATTATCATTTTATTCCGCAACAAGGAAAGTCCACGAATTTTTGGAGAACCCTTCGTTTATACAAAAAGTTTCAGTTCTTAAAGTGGTCTTCAGCTTTTCTTAAGGTTAATTATGTAATTATAACGTGTGCTGATGTATTTGGTCCGAACTACATAAATACCCAACTACTAGTTTGTAATTCAAATACAACGTATCCTGATGTATTTGGCCCGAACTACAAGATGAAAACCGAACTACTAGCTTGTAATTTAAATATCATGTATGCTTATGTATTTGTCCGAACTACAAGCTGAATACCCAACTATTAGCTTGTAATTCAAATATAATGTATGCTGATATATTTGTCCGAACTACAAGATGAATATCCAATTACATCTTGTAATTCAAATATAGTGTATGCTGATGTATTTGGTCAGAACTACAAGATGAATACCCAACTACTAGCTTGTAATTTAAATATAATGATAACTGATGTACTTGTCTGAACTACAATATGAATACCCTACTACTAGCTTGTAATTCAAATATAGTGTAAACTGTTGTATTTGGTCTGAACTACAAGATGCATATCCAACTACTAGCTTGTGATTCGAATAAATGTATGCTGATGTATTTGTCCGAACTACAAGATAAATACCCAACTACTAGCTTGTTATTCAAATATAATGTATGCTGATGTATTTGTCGGAACTACAAGATAAATACCCAACTACTAGCTTGTAATTTATATATCATGTTTGCTTATGTATTTGTCCGAACTACAAGATGAATACCCAACTACAACCTTGTAATTCAAATATAACGTATGCTGATGAACTACAAGATGAATACCCAACTACAAGCTTGTAATTCAAATATTGTGTATGCTGGTGCAGTTAGGGTGAACTACATGCTGAATACCGATATACAAGCTTGTAATTGGCGAACTACAAGTTAAATTACGATGTACAATGTACAAGCCGATCTACAAGCTAAATACCCACTTACAAGCTTGCAATTGGCGAACTACAAGTTGAATAATTATGTACAATATACAAACTGAACTACAAGCTGAATACCAAACTACAAGCTTGTAATTGGCGGATTACAAGCTGAACTACGATGTACAATGTACGAGCCAACTTCACATACCTATTTTTCACGAATAGTTTTTAACATGGACAGTTGTATAGAACGGGCCTGTAGAGAAAACCTTTCATGACGAAATTTCATCTCCTGGTAAGACACCTACTTCCACTCTGGAGCATTATTTCAGTCTCTAGACACCCTAATACGCTAAATTCGTAATAGAGCTTAAAAAGAGAACCCTGACTGAAGCTTAAATAAAAAATGACAATGAAATTGTAAGTACTATTAGAAAAACATACAAGGTGCGGTACGAGCTTATAGCATATTGCCGCATATAGCATACTGCGTCGGGACCAACAACACACTATGCTATATGAGGAAAGTCGACTTAAAAACATCGTATGGCATAGTGCGTCGTTAACAAAGCATGTGTAAAACATTGTTTAGGAAAACCCTTAATCTTTAAAACAGACAATCGAATGACAATTGTAAATTGATTTTTTTATTTTTTAAGAATTACACTAAAACGTTTTCAATGTATTTAAGATAAGTTTTACAATTCACCTTTTTGAAACAAGAGCCGGTAGAACCAGTGATGTTTCCCGAGACCACCTCTTGAGTTCAAAGTTGACATCTCTAGTAGTTTAAGAGTAAAGTATGAAAAACTACAAAGGGCAATAACTCAAAAATTAGTTAGATAGTTACGGCTCTTTAGCGCTGCACCTCTCTAAAATGAGATCTAGCTATCTGTGAAGTTTTAAGATAGTAGCTTCAATAGTTTTTGGCTTCAAGTTCGGACGGACGGACAAAGCGGCGACTATATGCTCTCGGGGAGCATAAAAAATGTTTGGTCGGTCTGTTTGGCTTGGCGTTTTATTCCGCTAAATATTGATAAAGGATTCTTTCTGAGGTTTTCTATTATGCAAAAAAAACTTAGAACTCTTAACATTTTTACAACACTTTTATTTGATATTTTTAAAATATCGACGAAGTGCTGCAGTATGCCATTAAAACATCATATGACATACTGCGTACCCCCTCCAACGCAGCATGCCATACTGCGGCAGTAAGCATTTAAAGGTGCGGCAGTATGCCCTATAACCTGCCACATATAGCATACTGCGTCGGGACATTGCCGAAATCTAAACAGTCTTTGAGAGGAAACAATGTTAAAAGAATATTGTGAATAGCGACGATTGTTATAATTTTATCAATCCAAAGGGTAAGATTAATGGAGATATCGTCCTGAATGTAAAGGCTTATATTAATAAATGATTTTAAAATATTTGTTTAAATTGTTTACATATACAAAATAGCCCTCAGTGTAGAATTATTTAAACACGGCACGCAGTTTATGCACCTCATTGTTAGATAAGAAATGAGTTTGTCTCAATGCATACCTGATAAATACTAAACGAAAACTCTGTGTTGATAGTGAATTTTAAAATAATGAATAAATTGCGTTTAAGAATATTTTTGTGTGTGTGTTTATTTATTTTCTTGGAATTGACACTGTTAAAAAATCCTGCACGGAAATTATTTAAATTTACTCGAGACAAAAGACATGATGTTGATAGGACAAGTTTTGATCTACGTATCATTGTACTAGTATATGACAGAGCTAAGTCTATTCAACGACTTCTAAACTCTTTAAATGAAGCGGAATATGCCTCCGATATTATCAAACTCGAGATTTGGATTGACAGGTCAGAAGATGGAAGCGTTGATAAGATCACTTTGCAAGCGGCAATTAACTTAAATTACCTACATGGCGATTGTGAGGTCAATGTACATCAGTATCATGTAGGTATCGTAGGACAATGGCTTACCACTTGGAAGCCGAATATAAACAGCAACGAAATTGTTGTTTTTCTTGAAGATGACATAACTGTTTCAAAATATTTCTGGAAATATTTGAAAATGGTTCATCGGAAATATGATAATCGTTCGGATATAAATGGATTTTCGTTGCAAGGTTACTCTAGAACATTTAGTTTAGAACACAATATTACAACGTTACGGGGACCAAAAGATTATACAGTATTTCTTTTTCCTGTCCTTGGTTCATGGGGATTTTCACCAAGTACAAAAAACTGGAAGCAATTTTTGGACTGGTTTTATTCTCAGGACAAATCTTCGTTGAAGCCTTATGTTCCTGGAAATATAGCATCGGATTGGTATGAAACTCTTTCCAGTCAAGGAGAGGCTAACACAATGTGGACAATGTGGCATATTTACTACGCCTGGAAAAATAATGAATATACCTTGCATTGCAATTTTCCCGGTAAGTTTATTGATTCAATTATATCGGATCACAAAGGTCAGACACTCACATTGATTTTCCCATAGACTTACATTATAAGAAATGGTCCCTAATCCTACCTTAAAATTTAGTTTTTATGCTAAAGATGTGATTTTTCTAGCAGAATGAAATGCCTGACACATAAAAATGTCCCTGTTATATAGGGGATACCAACCAAATTTTTTGCAAAATGACTTCAAAGAGGATTACCCTCCATTTCATTGAAATTTTCTGCTGATCACAGGACTTACATGCACTTTTCATAAATGCAAATATCCAAGTCAAAAATTATCATAGAGACTTATGAAACAGAGAACAATGTAGTTAGTTTTTATACTTAAAAATACCCAATCACCTCATGTCCAATTGAATCATACGGTTTTCCCTGCACTTTTTCAGCCAATCGCTGGCCATGTTACAATGCGAAAGTATGACCACAAGGGAAAAACTGCCGGGATTTTTACAAATATAATCTTATAATCTCAATGTCTTTTTAGTATGGCGA
Source organism: Ruditapes philippinarum (assembly GCF_026571515.1). Lineage (NCBI taxonomy): Eukaryota > Metazoa > Mollusca > Bivalvia > Venerida > Veneridae > Ruditapes > Ruditapes philippinarum. The sequence continues at coordinate 678,123 of NW_026857770.1, forward strand.
GATTGCAGGGAGAAAATCTCAACAACAAAAAAATAATTAAAAAAGCATCTGTCATAGGGTTGAATTATTTGATAAACGCATTATACACGTAATTAAATGACATATACACACAGTAACTAAACATACACTATTTATAAAAGTACCTAATCTACATGATTATATACACGTATCTACATTAATATCAATCATACACTAATAACAATAATATTAAACATTCATAATTACATTATAATATAGTATAATTTGAACACCAAACTAAAGTAGATAGTTTATAATGTAGTGGTAGCTTATAGTAAGTGTAGTCAGACCTCCTTATACTTTCGTTCTTTACTGTATTTATTTCGATTAACCTCCTCTCTGTCAATAACAAATCAATAACCAATCACTATTGAGTAATCGATATCCGCCATATTTTTGAAAACAAATGTAAACAGCCCTTTATGCTTTAATAACTATTATCATCCTTTTTGTAGTTATTTATTGATATATCTACAGGTAAACGTTTGTCTTTAATGCCTTATATGTATTTGTGTATTGTACTTCAATTGATCTGTATTATTGTTTATGTATGTCATTACAAGAGCGTATTTACCATGTAAATATAATAGAATCTGTCGAACCAACCCAGTGCTTTCGTTATCATTACCCATTGAGTAGGTAACATATATAGAAACAAGAAAATATCATGCCATTTGCAAAACAGTTTGTTTGGCTCCCGTCTTTCCTGATTTACCGAAAGGTTGTGTTTTCAAAAAAGGTGTTATTTTTTAATACTAGAAAATTATACGCAGTCTGGGGAAATGTAACAGAAGTTTGCTACTTTTCAATGATTTTTTGCCACGGTTTGAAAAATACATGTAAATTTATGTATAAGTTCAAATTGATAAAAAAGTCAAATATAATTCATCATTTATTGAGAAGAATAAATTGAAATGATTGAAATAAATAGAATGAATGGATTTTCTATTTCGAGTTGAAAGACAAGGGGCATTATTCTGAAAGCTATATTGTTGGAGTTACCCCATCTTTTTACTTTTGACAAAAATACTTATTAGAAGGATGATCTTAAAACTATATCAGCTTACAACTTAAAACTATCATGTCAAGTCACAGTGTTATTATTGGACAATACCCTGAAAGTAATACATCTACTTTTACGAGCTACGCATCTTTTTAACGTATAATTATTATAATCATATCTATAATAATTGGTTTTTGATAGTAGTTGCCCTTTACAGACGAGCGTTGACATTGCATGCGGAACTCTTGTTTTATATTAAATACATATACAGAATAATCATAAATTATAGCATGTTATTTATTAACAATTACAGAGAACGCAGGACTCACAACAAATTGGAGAGAAAAAGGTTTACACTATTCACAAACGGAAGGATCATCTAACAAGCTCCTAACGGAATGGAAATCAGAGTATGAAAACCTTCCTGACCACGTCCCATACCTTAATCTATCTGGACATGTTATTCACTATTAAGATTGTATCGTTTATATTTTTCCTGAGTATAAAAGAAAACTATCAATTCGACATTGTACTTAAAGGTGCTCCGCTGAGGCATGGTCGAATGTTACAAAAAAGTAAATTTTCACGAATCGATAATTTGTTGTTACCTGCGTTTTAGGAACATTTAAACAAAATCAGTGATACAATGTTATGTGTTCTTTGGCTTGACAATTCGTTTGAAATATATATTTTCTTCAATTTCGTGGGAAAAGCGTTTAAACGCCTTTCAGTTTGCAAATCTGAATATAAACAACGGTCACGTGATGAGTCTCGGGATGACTAAAAGCGAAACGGAGATTTGTTTTGTGTATCGGCAGCAACGGAGTGAGAAAGTGGAATATACCAACATGGCATAAATTTAAGAACAAATTATGGGTTTGTTTGTTAAATTTCTTGTTGTGCACATGTGTTCTTGTGAGAAAAAATGATTCAAAGGCAATTTAAATACATTTAAAGCATTATATTGTAGTTATCATGTTTTTTTACTCCGTTACAATGATGAATTTGGCTAAACGTACAGAGTTGGAAACTGACAAACACGAACTTTACAAATAGAGTGCGATCGTGTAATTAATAAATATTATGTATTAACTTTGTTATGGTTAAAATATCAAGATATCTAGGCTAAGAAAACTTCTTTTATCAAGACAGTGTGATGATTCCTATTTCAAAGGTCACTTTAGTGTGATGATTCCTATTTCAAAGGTCACTTTGGTTTATCTGACACCCGTTCAGAAAAAACACACCGTAATACCTTTGATACAACAAACAAGACCTTGAGTATTGTAAGCATCAAAAACCACACACATACACAATACACAGAAAACGATTTCGTTTTCTCTTTAACCTGGATCAAATCACTGAAAGCACTGGCTAAATAAGGAATGAATCAGGCCACAAGTTCGTGTATGTCAGTTTCCGGCTGACCGGCTAACATCTTAATCTTGGTTTGAAATTTAATAGGGTGTGTAGTAAAGTAAGCTTAATTCACCAACGAATGATATTCATTTAAGTGTGTCTCTGTACACTTGTATATCATGTAGTTGTAGTAAAGAGGAAGTAAAATAGATACGGTCATGTATACTTTTGAATAAAAGGCAATCACAGGAAGATATAGCCAAATGTATTTTAAAAATGAACAAAGACTATTTCAAACGCCGAATTTCTAAACTGCTTACATGTGAAGAGACTTGGATTAATTAATTAATGGACTGGGACCTCTACAAATGAGGTGTCATTAATTAGCTTACATTACTAACTGTATGAAAAGCGCAGCAAAGTTATATATATATATGCGTTTTTCATGTTGATGGACATCTTTGTCAAATTCAAGTTCAAATAACAGACAGCTTTTTTCTCGTCATTTTTTATCCTTAAAGTTAGGTAGTACTGTATTCCAGTATCTGTATGTTATGCCAAAAAGGCGGGGTTATCATTACAGTTTAAAGTTGTTATAAAGAAGAATAGTAGTACACAAAATCAGCGTTATGTTACTGTCGGGATGTCATAATAGATGTACTCGTATATTACAACATGTATATGCCTTTCATGACAATTTGTCATTTTTTCTGTTGAGCTTTTAAATGGTAAATGTTCATGAAGAAAGTTTCCTTGATTGTTGATAAAACTCAGTCATTGATGTTAAATACAGTAAAATAAAATTTTAGAACTGATAGTGCGTTGAACTTATTATCATATTTATATAGCTTTGATTCGCCCCCTTTTTGTATCCAAAACTTTAATGATACAAAACATATGTATACTGACTTACTGATTTGCATTGAACATACGATAAACACTTCATTATTATTTTTGTAATTTATGTATGTAACAAAACTTCATATAAAACAAACATTCATCTATCTACACCATCTTTTCCAAACAGTATAAAAAATAAAAAACATTTTTAAAAAAAAGTCTTTGAGTATTTTCCATTTATTTTCGGCCAATGGCCAGCGTGAGGTAGTATCTTGCTGGAATAAGCACATGATCGATGAGGTGAATGACGCCATTGGTTGTTCCAATATCAGCCTTGGTCACGTGGGAGTTGGTGTTGATTCGGACTCCAGCTGCAAGAATAATTCATAGAATGAACGTTAATTAATGATAGTCAGATTTTTTTTTGGATAATTTATCAAAGGTACTGATTAGTAGATATGTTGTCATAACAGAAATCTTTTGACAATATTGCTTGGTAAAGCAACATATTAAATTGAAATGTCAGTCTTTCGAGATATGTATAATTTACTTGCTTTCTATATCCTTTATTTTACTTATTCTTAAACTTGTAAGATAACAATATAATGTCATTTGCTTTAAAATATGTTCAAAAAAATAATATTAAGTACTTTTACGTACACTTATAGGGATTTGCAGCATTTATTATTTGACTTTGTGTAAGACATACAAAAACTAACCTCCATCAAAGTGAATGCTCAATCTGTCATTGTTTCTATCAATTGTTCTCAGGTATTCTCTGTTGAACAGTCCAGCTGAATATTCGGTGTGTGGTACCACGTGATACTCTAACACCTCTGTATCAATAAACAAATCTTAATGTTACACAAGGATACAAAAGACATGAGATTCTTCATGATAAACCACACCTGCTTCCCCTTGTTTCCTTTAATGGTTTAAGCATAAGGATATTGCAGCCATGGTTTGCCCCTACGTGATCATATGAGGCAACTAAATGGGTTCGAATAACTGGTTGTGAGGTGGTTTTGACCCCTGGTGTTGCTTTAAAGTTGGTAACACCCGAAGTTAGCCAAAGTTATCTTTCCTGTTTCGGCGTCATATGACCTATTCTGTGTTTGTGTGCTGTAAGACCATAGTCTTATAGTGTAAATATATTGATTTTCAGGCAATAACGGAATTCATCAATCAATTTTATATTAATCATTTTTAAAGTCTCACCTGTAAGAAGATTTTTATCGTTGGTAAGTTTAGAGACGACGGAGCTGGGTAAGCGTGCAAAAGCATCATTAGTTGGAGCAAATACGGTTAAAGCATCACCTGAAATAATCACACGAAAACGATATCAGGATCAGCTTAAATCAATTTCATTAAATATCAGATCATCGTTTTCGCTACCCTACGGAGCGAAGGGTAGTGTAGCATCAGCTAGAATATCATTTTTATGAGATTGGTCTTAAATAAGCCTGTCTCTAAAAATATTACTTTGGTGACATTTTATTTATCGTAATGGTGGAAAATATGAAAGAATACTTGTTCAATCAGGAAAGAGCATTTACAAATATTTCTAATTCTTTAGAAAATGTTCCAATTTATTTTCCTCTTTGAAATTATCTTATTCTCCATATTTTTTACATCAGTGTATCATTAATGCTTAGCAAACATTATAAGCATCTATACACGTCAATTTTAGTCAAGTTTGTCTACAGATAGTTTTTTTTTTGTCTTACCTTTCAGGGCATTAGCAATGCCAGCTTGCTGTACCAAACTCAAAAGTGTGCTAACATCAGATGTTTTAGCTACGATATCAACAATGTCACCCTCTGGTGGCATCATTACTTTATTTAGAACATGAATGATTCCATTGGATGCAATCTTATCAAGAGCAATGACCTGAGATCCTTGAACGGTTACAGCCTAAAATTTAAATCATATACGTCTTTTGAATATAAATATCAATCTATAATACTCACATATTGGTTGAATCAGTATTTATTTGTCCAACAAACATAAAAGAGATTTGTTCTCTTTTGATGATCATGAAATCTGGTTCTTATTACGGCATTTGTTATATGAATCGTCTACGAAAAGTATTAAACATGTATATTGAAATGTATTGATAACAAGTCCGGTGTTTTGACTAGTTTCAGTTCTTAAAGCGGTCTTCCGCTTTTCTAAAGGCTATATATGTAAGTTTTGGATAAATCGTTACATATAATTGTCAAATTAAATAGATAAGGTGAAAAATGAAATTTGCCGACCATAATATACATCGGCTCTCTATATTTAAGTAAGTAAAGCGGACGATTCGTTTCCTGATATTTTTAGAATCGAACGTCACTGGCACGTTATAAATAGCTCTCTGTCGCAAATTTGAGGTAGGCTTAACATTGATATGATGCATTTTTTAAAGATGAAATTACTTAAACAACACAAAATTGTTTTCCAAACAGAAAATAAAAGCTGGAGGCCGCTTTAAATAAAGGAAGCACTGGCTAGTTGTTGAAAATGTCATATATCTTTATATACTCATTTTGAAATATTGTCCAAATAATTTAGAAAATGTCAATGTTCAGGAAAATTAAAATTAAAGCATGAAAAATGACTTACGTTGTTATGATCATAGATGTTGAATCTGACTTTGTCGCCGTTAAGTGTTGTCAATTGTTGTTCATTGGATGCAGCAGAGCTAGGAACTTTTCCTTGGACAACGTGGTATTTCAGTACATTAGCAAGAGCTGTGACGTCATTTCCGAGTGCAGTCAATGTTGCAGAAGGCAGAGCTGAGAAAGCGTCGTTGTTTGGAGCAAAGATTGTAAATTCACCTGAAATATAACATGGACATGTGTGATATCTTTCTTAATGATGATTGTTATCCCTTTAATAAAATGTTTTATCGTAGATTTACGACATATTAAGAAGGAAAAAAAAACACTGTGATTGCAAAATTTCAAAAAAAGAAAAGGAAAAAGAAACAAAACGAAAGTGATATAAATTACTTCATCATCAAAATAAAAAGTAAAGGCAAGTAAAACGTGCAAGCAAAGTATAAGTTTTTTGAATCTATTATTCGGACACTGGTACCGAATCTTTAAGTCTTTACATGGTCAAAATTAGATAACGGACTGTGATATAAGCGCTGTATTTGCACAACGTAGGAATGTCTGACCATCGCATTTATTATTGTACTGATAAATTTAAAAGACCGGTGGTTAAAGGCCCTTAGTTTGAATAAGCTACTGCTGCTTAAATTTCTTATATTATGTTGTGTACATGAAGAATATAAAGTTGAATTTTGTTTGTTTGTGATAATAAAATGTCATTGTAGAAACAAAGGGACCACAGTTATCCAAAAACGAACGATAATTACTCACGAAGAGGAAAAACTTGAAAAGCAACTTAATTACAGAGGGAACACACATCATTTTAAATTTAAAAATGAACTTTTGTTTCTCTTTTTTCCGATTTTTATTGCTGTTTTATTGCTTTTTTTTGTTTGTTTCTTTTTTGTAATCAATTTGATGGAAATAAAAATATCTACTTTCCATGTGTTATCGATTTCGACTTTTAAAATTAAACATTCTTGTTTTGCATTTATTTATTGATAGCATCTGTATAAACATTCTATTTTGCTATACTAGAATTGATAAGACAATGTGGGGCTTTAATAAATGTTGATTATGTTTTGAGTGATAGCGCGTTGATATTCAACATGGGTTATTTTATTTTTCGAACGAGGTTTCATTTATGTCACTATTTTCTTTTCTCTTTTATATAACTTTTAAAGAGTTCCACTTATGTAAGCCTGAATGTTTGAAAGTGTGCATAATTTAAACAACGAGTCGAAACGAGAATACGATGAGTTAGTATTTATGATAGTAATAATATAGTCAGAAGAATGAATTAAAACGTGTCGATACCAAGAACAAATAGATGGCTATTTCGATTTGAAAAAGGGACATTATTCTGAAAGCTATATTTTTGGAGTTATCCCATCTTTTAACCTTTGCCAAAATTGCTTATTACTAGGATAATTTTTAAAACTATTACAGCTTACAACACTTCAACAATGTGTCATGTCACAGTGTTAATCGAAGGACATTTTACTGAAAGTAATACATGTACTTTTACAAGCTATGCACCTTTTTTACTTATAATTATTATAATCATATCTATAATAATTGGTTCTTGATAGTAGTTGCGCTGACATCGCATGCGGAACTCTTGTTTTATATTCCTTATATACGGAATAATCATAAATTTTCGTTCTGGACGTTCTTTAGGGATTCCCTTTTTTTGTTCTATTTTAATATCTTTATTGGTAAAATTAGCAAGGCACATCAAGTTTAAATTACAAACAGTCTAATAAATTTGTATTGTATCATAGTTTGGGGACTTTTCTGTTGAAAATGTGTCTGAGTTAAATCGTATAGATATACATGTACAGTGCGTTAACTGGGGTGCAGGTATTAGTTACCCGCTCTCCAAGTTATCTAGCGATAACAGGGAGCGTGATTTTATGTTTGACTATGATACAAAGAGAAAGAACATCAAAACACTCTGCAATCTGATTAATACTCGGGGGCTATGCCCCCCTCGTACAAATCAGATAGCCTCGTGTTTCGATGCTCTTTCTATTACATAGCCTACTTGAATACACTTTAAAAGTATTTTTTCTTTATCTGATTTATAATTTTGTTGTATGTTTTGCGAAATCATGGCCAAATGACGTGTGAAATTGTTTTTATCTATTGTCATAGCGATGTATTATGTTCAATGTTTAAAGGCACATTTTGCCTAAAATTGAATATTTTTTTACTTCTTTTGAGAAGGCAGACATGAAGTTTATATAATTTAAATAATGGTTTAAGATTATATTAGTTGTTTTTACCTGAAGAAAGAAGCGCTTATGTAAAATTAGTTGTCACTCTAATGCTACATAATTTTTCCAATACAAGTGTTGTACTTTTTCCTTTATGTTTGTAGAATTTTTCTGTATGGTAAGATTTCGTTAAAAATACACGTTTGCGGTACCACTGTGTCAAAAAATTCTGCAAGCATATCTTAAAATGTACAATAGCTACATTGAAAAAATATGTATCTTCCGAATTAGCAAATATCTGCCTGGAACATTGTATATGTTTATTACTCGTATTATAAAATTGAAAGATATAACGAAAAATAACTTTAAAGTCATGAGCGCTTAAAGTCATATATGCGGTGACCCAATGTATGTTTACATAGCAGATAATACAGTGTATGAATCAGATATCTGACAAAAACCAACAACATGCATATAAAATTATTGTGTGTGTGTGTTTTTTTTTCTTTTTTACAAATGAAACAAAGTACTATCAAAATCTTATCTATCCATGATAACACAGAACTCCTTCTAAAGGCAGCACACCACACTAAATTCGAATGGCCAGGGAGGATTTCATGGATATAGTGACTATTGTGGATTTAAATGACTGGTTGTCTTCAAAATGCATTTTCAGCGTGAAATTTGTTTTTGTGACATGTAATATGATTATTGGCAAATTCGAAAACATGGTTAGAAATCACATGCTGATAATTATAGATGTCAAGGCCGTCATTGTTTGTAAACATTGCTTTTAAACAGCATGCTCGGTGAAAACAAGTAATTTTACAGGGGGGTACAAACTTTCAGCAATAGCAAAAAATCTACAAGGCCAAGCACCTATTTCTTTGTGATATTTTCCATGTATAGGGAGTTGCTAAAGCAGTGACATAGTTTCTGTAGCCCGTATATTTGCAGGTATTTTTCGCGAGAGGGACGAAATATGTTGTTTTGGGTCTCGGACCACTATTGATTTTTCGCTTTTACGGAATGAATTGGATTTTTTTAACTGCCTGACAGTTTCACATGGGATGATTTCATTACAGATTTGCAATGTTATGACATATATGTTCTTAACAAAATGTGTTTTCTTTTTCCAGGTTGTGTAGTTTGGGATCAGATTTATCAGACATATTGCTTGTAGGACATTGACGGCAGAAACTTGAAATTTAGTGTTGAGTGCTACCTAAAGGAGAAAATATTATTCATTTTTGAGATATAATATGCATTTCTTATGTCTATCATATGACTGATAAAAATTGTGATTAAAAGCGGATTGATCTTCAATTATGGCATATCTTTTAAAATATTTCAAAATATTTCAAATATTGATTAAAACAATAGAAATATATCATTATAGATGACAAAAATGTCATTCACTGTTAGTCATGTCATTCTTCTAATTTTGCAATAATTTTGTCCTACTAAAATAAGAGTAGGGTTCTCATAACTAACATGATTAAAGCATTTAGTCTCTTATGTAAGATATTTGGAAAACAGAATATTAATGGAGATCTGAATTGATGAAGTATCAATATGTTTATGAGAAGTATTAATATTTTTTAAAACACTTTATTATCTCCTATATATTTATATATTTATCTGTCGTATTATGTATCCAAAAAATACCAACAACATCCATACATAATATTTGTTTTGGTTGGTTTTCACATAGAATACTAAATAATATCAACATTATTTTGTATGGTAGTACAGATCTTCTATTGTAGACCAGTGTACTTCAAAGAGATAATTACCATTCGAATAAGATGACATATTTCCATGAACATATGTATAATATATTAGTGTCTATGAGTGAAAAAAACTTTCTCGGTACTGAATTACATTATAGTGACGGCATGGCAGAGTGGTTAAACCGTCGGACTAGTTATCTAATGATTCAAACCCCGTCAGTGGCAAGTCATTGTTTCCTTGAGCAAGAAACTTTACACTCATTGCTCCGTACTGGTTGATTCGAAAGTGTGGCTTCCAACACAGTCAAACTAGAATAAAATCTGTATAAACCAATTACATTAAAGGTAATAATTACGATTGAAGTTGAAATTAACAAAATTAGCTTGCCATTGCATGTTTGAAGTTATAACTTGTCCTTGTCACATTATAATATACTTCTGAATCTAGCTAAATATTTAAAAATAATCTACTCAAATCAGTACACTATTGTTGGTACTATCAGTTCAATTTTGTTACAACTTTATACTCAAAATTTAAATGATTTCTTGTATCAAATATGTTTTAACTCCACCAAATTGTTTTTAGAAGTGACATTAAATTTTTCTTTAACTATTGTTGCTCACTCTCCATCTATAAATGAAATTCAGTACTTCAAATCAACTTCTATATTATTTGTTGAATATCAACTTGACATTTTTACAGTTTGTGATTTTATATTGTAGTGATGATGTACTATGTACAAATCTAAAATGAAATTATGTTGTCTTTTTTTCTATTTTGTCACATTGATTTTAATAAAAATGTTTGAACCGTCTAACATCTTAACCTTGATTTGAAATTTAATAGGATGTGTAGCGAAGCAAGCTAATATCGCCAATGAATGATATTCATTTAATTGTGTCTCTGATACACTTGTATATCATGTAATTTTAGTAAAGAGGAAGTAAAATAGATACTTGTATACTTTTGAATAAAAGGCAACCTGTGGAAAATATAACCAAATGTATTCTACAAAAAGGACAAAGACTATGACAAACGCCATATTTCTATACTGCTGACATGTGAAGAAACTTGGATTTATCAAATTGTCTATCAAAGAGATGTAATTAATTAGCTTATGGTGCTTAAAGATAAATATAAAACTGAATTTACTAACTGTATTAAAAGCGCAGCACAGTTATATTGGCGTTTTTCGTTTTGATGGTCATCTTGGTCGAATTCCAGCTCAAATAACAGAAAGCTCTTTTCTCGTCAGTTTATCCTTAAAGTTAGGTAGTGCTGTATTGCAGTATCTGCATGTTGTGCCAAAAGGCGGGTTTTTTTATTAAAGTTTAAAGTTGTTATAAAGAAAAATGGTAGTATATAAATCAGCATGTTATTGTTGGGATGTAAGATTAGATGTACTCGTATATTACAACATGTATATGCCTTTCATGACAATTTGTCATTTTTTCTGTTGAGCTTTTAAATGGTAAATGTTCATGAAGAAAGTTTCCTTGATTGTTGATAAAACTCAGTCATTGATGTTAAATACAGTAAAATAAAATTTTAGAACTGATAGTGCGTTGAACTTATTATATATATCATATTCATATAGCTTTGACTCGCCCCCTTTTTGTATCCAAATTTTATGATACAAATATATGTATACTGACTTAATGATTTGCATTGAACATACGATAAACACTTCATTATTATTTTTGTCATTTATTTATGTAACAAAACTTCATATAAAACAAACATTCATCTATCTACACCATCTTTTCCAAACAGTATAAAAAATAAATATATATTTTTTTAAAAGAGTCTTTGAGTATTTTCATTTATTTTCGGCCAATGGCCAGCGTGAGGTAGTATCTGGCTGGAATAAGCACATGATCGATGAGGTGAATGACGCCATTGGTTGTTCCGATATCAGCCTTGGTCACATGGGAGTTAGTGTTGATTCGGACTCCAGCTGCAAGAATAATTCATAGAACGAACGTTAATTAATGATAGTCAGATTTTTTTCTTCATCATTTATCAAAGGTTGTTATTATTACATATGTTTTCGTGACTGAAATATTTTGACAATATTGTTTTGTAAGACAACACGTCAGTCTTTCAAAGCATGTTTAATTTACTTATTCTTTTATCTCATTTATTCTTAAATCACAATATCATGTCCTCTGCTGTGTAACATGTTCAGAAATATTTTCAAAAGTTTTATAGAGATATGCTCGTTTAATATTTGACTTTGCATAAGACATACAAAAACTAACCTCCATCAAAGTGAATGCTCAATCTGTCATTGTTTCTATCAATTGTTCTCAGGTATTCTCTGTTGAACAGTCCAGCTGAATATTCGGTGTGTGGTACCACGTGATACTCTAACACTTCTGTACCAATAAACAAATCTTAATGTTACGCACGGATATAAAAGGCATCAGATTCTTGATAATAAACCACACCCACTTTCCCTTGTTGCCTTTTATGGATTGCATTGCAGCCATCGTTTGCCCCTACGTGATCATATGAGTCGACTAAATGGATTCGAAGAGCTGGTTGTGAGGTGGTTTTGACCCCTGGCATTGTTTTAAAGTTTTTACCATACGCCGCTTTTCATGGAATGGCACGTAAGTGTCACATTGAAGGTTCCATGATAACTGCCGTATAAATCGGTAACACCCGAAGTTAGTCAAAGTTATCTTTCCTGTTTCGGCGTCCATATGACCTTTTCTGTGTCTGTGCGCCGTAAGACCATATAAACAAGCACACCCATCTCCTATCTTAAAGAATTCTTGGTTCTTTAATTCAAAACGCCATTCATTCCAATATGATTTAGACATTGTATTTTGCCAGTTTTATATATCCAGAACATAATCAAGTTCAGCAATTAGCATTGTATTAAACACATATTGACTAAACATAACCGAGATTTATCAAGCAAGATACGTTTTAAAATCTGTGTAAATACTGTCTGTGTTCTACTTGGTCTTCTTATTATGCAAATAAATGGATTACGGAATAAGGGAATTTTCGTCAATCAATTTTTATATTTTCATTTTAAAGTCTCCCCTTAAAATTTTTTTATCAGGGGGTAAGTTTAGAGACACGAGTTTTGTAAGCGTGCAAAAGCAAAATTAGTTGAGAAAATAGGGTTAAAGCACACCTGAAAAAAACCAAAAACTGATATCCCGGATCAGCTTAAATCAATTTCATTAAATACAAATATCGTTTTTGCTACCATAGGAGCGGAGGGTGTGAAACATCGGGTAGAATTCATTTTTTTGAATTTGTCTTTAAATAAGCCTGTCTCTAAAAAATATTCCCCTTTACATGTTAATTTTCGTAATGGGGGAAAAATGAAAGAATAGTTGTTCAAACAGGAAAAAGCATTTACAAATATTTTTAATTCTTAGAAAATGTTCCAATTTATTTCCTCTAAAATTATCTATTCTCCTAAATTATTTTATTATCCATATTTTTAGGGCCTTGAAACATTAATAAATCTTTAGCAACGTAATTATTCTAGATGGGTTTGTCTTAATTTCAGAAACATATTTAGTTTTGTCTTACCTTTCAGGGCATTAGCAATGCCAGCTTGCTGTACCAGACTCAAAAGTGTGCTAACATCAGCTGTTTTAGCTACGATATCAACAATGTCACCCTCTGGTGGCATCATTACTTTATTTAGAACATGAATGATTCCATTTGATGCAACCTTATCAAGAGCAATGACTTGAGATCCTTGAACGGTGACAGCCTGAAAATTGAAATCATATGCATTTCTTTAATATGAATATCAATCTATAATACTCACATATCTGTTGAATCAGTATTTATTTGTCCCAACATCATAAAAGAGAGATTTGCTGTCTTTTGTTGACCATTAAATCTGGTTTTTACTACGGCTTTTGCTATGTGAATCGTTACGAAAAGTATTATACATGTATATTGAAATGTATGGCTTGTGTTTTCTTTCCATATATACATATAGTTTCAGTTCTTAAAGCGACCTTCAGCTTTTCTAAAGGTTATATATGAAAGTTTTGGATAAATTGTTACATAAAATTGTCGAATTAAATAGATAAAGTGAAAAATGAAATTTGCCGACCATAATATACATCGGCTCTCTATATTTAAGTAAGTAAAGCGGACGATTCGTTTCCTGATATTTTTAGAATCGAACGTCACTGGCACGTTATATATAGCTCACTATCGCAAATTTGAGGTAGGCTTAACATTGATATGATGCATTTTTTAAAAAGATAATTACTTATACAGTACAGACAGAAAATAAAAGCTGGAGGCCGCTTGAAATGAAGGAAGCACTGGCTAGTTGTTGAAAATGTTATATATCTTGATATACTTATTTTGAAATATTGTCCAAATAATTTAGAAAATTTCAATGTTCAGGAAAATTAAAGCATGAAAACATGACTTACGTTGTTATGATCATAGATGTTAAATCTGACTTTGTCGCCATTAAGTGTTGTCAACTGAAGTTCATTGGATGCAGCAGAGCTCGGAACTTTTCCTTGTACAACGTGGTATTTCAGTACATTAGCAAGAGCTGTGACGTCATTTCCGAGTGCAGTCAATGTTGCAGACGGCAGATCTGAGAAAGCGTCGTTGTTTGGAGCAAAGATCGTAAAATCACCTGAAATACAACATGGACATGTGTGATATCTTTCTTAAGGATTACTGTTATCCCTTTTACTAAAATGTTTTATCGTAGATTTACGACGTGTTAAGAAGGAAAAAAATACTGTGATTGCAACTTTTTCTAAAAAGCAAAGGAAAAAGGAAACAAAACGAAAGTTATATAAATTACTTCATCATAAGAAATAAGAAAAATAAATGGCAGTAAAACCTGCAAACAAAATTCTATAAATAAACATAATTCATCTCGGCAGCATTAAATAGCTAATTTAGAATGAACAACTTAAAAAGAAGACTTACCCCCGTTTATTGCATCAACAAGTCCGGCTTTTGTCACTAAGCTAACCAACGTCGACATTTTTGGGTCTGCCACCAGCGTTTCAATCGTCGTAGCCGCCAGACACTGGCTGATGATAGCGCAAAGAATTACTGCAACCTTCATTTTGCGTTTCGTGTATTGTCTTGAAAGTATAAGAATGCTAGTGTCCAAATGATGAGAGGGAGCTCTTTTATAGAAGAACCACACATGGCAAACATGTGAGTCCTTTTATTTCAATCTATAAAATCACGTTTATCAACGATCTCTCACGTTTCACTGACGGTCATTTTCGGACACTGGTACCGAATCTTTAAGTCTTTACATGGTCAAAATTAGATAACGGACTGTGATATAAGCGCTGCATTTGCGCAACGTAGGAATGTCTGGCCATCGCGTTTATTATTGTACTGATAAATTTGAAAAAAAAAATGGTTAAAGGGTCTTAGTTTGAATAAGTAACTGCTACATAAAATATTATGTAGTGTACATGAAAAAAATAAAGTTGATTTTTTTGTGATTATAAAATGTTATTGTAGAAATAAAGGGATCATCGTTATCCATACAAGAAAGATTATTTCTCACGAAGAGGAACACATTGAAAAGCAGCTAAATTACAGAGGGAAATTTAGAAATGACCTTTGTTCCTCCTTTTCAGATTTTATTGTTTTTATTGCTTTTTTGTTTGTTTCTTTTTTTGTTATCAATTTGATGGAAATAAAAATATCTACCTTCCATGTATTATCGATTTCATCTCTTGAAATTAAACGTTCTTGTTTTGCATATTGATAGCATCTGTATAAAACATTCTATTTTGCTATACATGTACCAGAATTGACAAGGCAATGCGGGGCTTTAATAAATGTTGATTATGTTTTGAGTGATAGTGCTTTGATATTCAACAAGAATTAGATTAAATTTCGTGCGATTTTTCATTTATGTAACTTTTTTTCTTTTATATAACTGTCAAAATAGTACCATTTATGTAAGGCTGAGTTTGATAGTGCAGAATTTAAACAACAAGTCAAAACGAGAATACAATGAGTAAGTATTTTGATAGAAATAATATATTCCGAAAAATAAATTGAAACGTGGCGATTCCAAGAACAAATGGATTGCTATGTCGATTTGAAAAGCGGCATTATTCTGAAAGCTATATTTTTTGAGTTATCCCATCTTTTGCCAAAATTGCCTTCAACAAGGATTATTTTAAAAACTATAACAGCTTACAACACTTCAACACCATTCGATGTCACAGTGTTAAACGAAGGACATTATCCTGAATGTAATGCATGTACTTTTGCGAGCTATGCAACTTTTCAATGTATAATTATCTTAATATTATTTGTAACAATTGGTTTTTGATAGTACGTAGTCGTAGTTGCCAATTACAGATGAGCGTATACATCGCATGCGGACCTCTTGCTTTATATTGTATATATATATACGGAAAAGTCATAAATTATAGCATGTTATTCATTAACAATTACAGAGAACGCAGGACTGACAACAAATTGGAGAGAAAAGGGTTGACACTATTCACAAACGGAAGGATCATCTAACAAGCTTCTTTGGAAATCAGACTATTTTCATGTGTATAAATAAAAATATTTTATTACTCCGTAAGAGTGAAAATAACTTTCTCGGTACTTCCCTACAATATAGATATTTATTTAGTTTGGAGTTGACATAAATCAAAATAGCTTGCTATTGCATCTTTGAACTTGTCCTTGTCACATTGAATTATACGTTTTATTTAGCTAAATATTTGAAAGAATCTATTAAAATCTGGAACACTATTTTTGTGGTAATGTAATATGTACATGTCCAAAATATTTTTTTCTATTCTGTTTACATTGATCTCATAAAAATGTTTGAACCGGCTAACATCGTTATCTTGGTTTGAAATTTAATAGAGTGTGTAGTCAAGCAAACTAAATCGCTTCATCTAATTGTGTCATAGATGCGCTTGTATAATTACCATTTAGTTGTGATAAAGAGAAAGTAAAATAGATACTTTGAACAAAAGGCAACATGTGGAAAATATAGCAAAATATCTTCTCAAAACGGACAAAGACTATGACAAACGTGAATTTCTTTATTGCTTACATGTGAAGAGACTTGGTTTTATTATATGGTCTACAAAAGGGTGTCATAATTAGCTTATGGTGCTTAAAGACCAAGATATAACTGAAATTACTATCTGTATTAAAAGCGTGGCAAAGTATATATGTGTTTTTCATGTTAATGGACATGGGTCAATTTACGGTTCCATTTAACTGAACAGTTATTTTCTTGTCATTTTTATCCTGAAAGTTAGGTAGTGTTGTAATCCAGTATCTGCATGTTGTGCTAAAAAAGGCGGGTTTTTCCATTACAGTTTAAAGTTTAATAAAGAAAAAATGACAGTACACAAATCAGCGTTATGTGACTGTCGGGATGTAAGATTGGATATACTCGTATTTTAGTACATAAATATTCCTTTCATGACAATGTGTCATTTTTCTGTTGAGCTTTTATTTGGCATATGTACAGGAAAAAACGATTCTTAAGCGTTGAAAATACTCAGTCATTGATATTAATGCAGACTTTTTAAAATAGGATTTTAGAAGTGTTAGTGCGTTAAACTTATCACATTCAAATATTTTTGATTCGACCCTTTTTTTGTAACCAACTTTATGATACAAGCATATGTTGACTGACTTTAACCTTTGCATTGAACGTACGATTAATATTTCATTATATATATTTTTTTCATTTATTTATATAACAAAACTTCATATAAAACAACCATTCATCTATCTTAATCATCTTCTCCAAACAGTATAAAAAATAAATAATTATATTATTCTTTAATGTGTCTTTGAGTATTTCCGATTATTTTCGGCCAGCCATCGGTTGTTCCGATATCAGCCTTGGTCACGTGGGAGTTGGTATTGATTCAGACCCCAGCTGTAAGAATTATTCATAGAATGAACGATAGTCAGATTGTTTTCTTTATCATTTATCAAAGGTAGTTATTATTAGATATGTTGTCATTGACAAAATTGCTTGGTTAGGCATCACATTAAAATTGAAATGTCAGTATTTTAAAGCATGTTTTATTGTTTGCTTTTTTATATCTTTTATTTTAATTATTCTTCAAGTTCCTAAAAGGACAATATCATGTCCCTTGCTATAAAACAATTTCAGAATTATTTGCAGAAAGTTTAAGTGCTTCTTATAGAGATATGCAGCATTTAATATTTGACTTTGCGTAAGATATATTATTAGGTACGTTTACGTACATTTTATAGTAATTTGCTGCATTCAATATTTGACTTTGTTTAAGACATACAAAAACTAACCTCCATCAAAGTGAATTCTCAATCTGTCATTGATTCTATCAATTGTTCTTAGGTATTCTCTGTTGAACAGTTCAGCTGAATATTCGGTGTGTGGTACCACGTGATACTCTAACACTTCTGTATCAATAAACAAATCTTAATGTTACACACGGATATAATAGACATCAGAATCTTGATAATAAACCACATCTATTTCCCCGTACGTGTTGCCTTTAATGGTCGAGGCATAAAGATTGCAGCTACACGATCATATGATGCGATTAAATGGGTTCGTTTACTGGTGGTGAAATGGTTTTGATCCCTGGGTTTGCGATGATTTTTGTAACGACCGCCTCCGTGGTCGAGGGGTTAGAGTCGATGACTTCTAATCCAGTTACCTCTCTGGCGTGGGTTCGATCCCCGGGAGATGCTTTGGTAGTCTAGCGGGGAGGAAGGTAGTCTAGTACTGGTGTAACTCTCCAGGAACGATGGTTAGGAAACTACCCGCTTATATGACTGAAATACTGTTGAAAAAGGCGTAAAATGAAACAAACAAACAAACAAACAAACTAATTTTTGTAACATCCGACGTAAGTCAAAATCATCTATCCTGTTTTGGCGTCATACGACCTATCCTGTCTTTGTGCACCTTAAGGCCATACAAACAAGCACACCACCTCCAGTCTTAAAGGATTTTTGGTTCTTTAATTCCAAACGCCACACATTTAAAATAGGCTCAAGACATTACATTCTATCAGTTTTATATATCCAGAACATTATCAAGTTCAGCAATGAGCGTTTTATTAAAAACCTATAGACTAAATTTAACCTAAATTGACCAAGCAAGATACGTTTTTAAATTTGGAAAATTGGTGATCCCAGTGAAATCAAAAATAGACAGATGAAAATGGCATATACTGTATGTGTTCGATATAGTGCAAATATATTGATTTTCAGGCAATGACGGTACTCATCAATCAATTATATCTTTATCATTTTTAAAGTCTCACCTGTAAGAAGATTTTTATCGTTGGTAAGTTTAGAGATGTCGGAGCTGGGTAAGCGTGCTAAAGCATCATTAATTTGAGCAAATACGTTTAAAGCGTCACCTAAAATAATCACATGAAAACGATAGAAGGACTATCTTAAATCAATCTCATTAAATATCAGATCATCGTTTTCGATCGATTAGTATTTGCAACCCTTCGGAGCAACGTAAGCTAAGAAATCATGAGAGCCTGTCTCTAAAAATGAACCATCGGTGACATGTTTTTACTGTAAATATCACAACAATCCAAATAACGATATCAAGTGGAAAACTTGAAAGAATATTTGTTCAATCAGGAATGAGCATTTACAATGTTTCTTATTCCTATTAATTTCTTCTTGAAAATAATCTTAATCTCCATATTTTATGAGCCTTGATTAACATCAGTGTATAATTCATACTAAGCATATATAATTATCATCTAAAAACCTTAATTGTCTAACTTGAGGAAAAGGTTTTTTTTGTTTTACCTTTCAGGGCATTAGCAATGCCAGCTTGCTGTACCAAACTCAAAAGTGTGCTAACATAAGATGTTTTAGCTACGATATCAACAATGTCGCCCTCTGATGGCATCATTACTTTATTTAGAACATGAAAGATTCCATTGGATGTAACCTTATCGAAAGCAATGACCTGAGATCCTTAAACAGTTACAGCCTGAATAATGTGGTCATTTGCGTCTTTTGAATATAAATATCAATCTATAATACACTCATATATTGGCTGAATCAGTATTTATAAGTCCAAGGATCATAAAAGAGATTCGATCTCTATTAATGACCATGAAATCTGATTCTAACTACGGCATTTGTAATGTAAATCGTTTAAGAAAAGTATTAGGCATGTATATTGAAATGCATTGAAAACAAGTCCGGTATTGTCTTACCATACGATGGGTTATCCAAAAGTTCGTGGACATTTTTATTATATATACAAGGTGTATTGCAGATGCCACTTTATCAACATACCTTGTATAATATTAGCAACACATTTGGAAAGAAACACCTAACTGCGTCAATTAGTAATGGCATGAGTTTGATATGTAAAACTATACATTTTTGCAATATAGGAAGCTTCTAACATTATTTTTTTCTATGCTTATTTCTTAAATATTCTTCAGAGAAAGAATTTCAAATCAATATCTAAAATATATTTTCCGCAACAAGGAAAGTCCACGAAGTTTTTTAGACCCCTTCGTTTATACATATAATTCTTAAAGCGGTATTCAGCTTTAATTGTGTTATTATAACGTGTGCTGATGTACAAATGAATATCCAACAATTAGTTTGTAATTCAAAAACAACGTATGCTGATGCATTTGGTCCGAACTACAATATGAATACCCAACTAGATCTACTAGTTTGTAATTCAAATAGAACGTATGCTGATGTATTTGGGCCGAACTACAAGATGAATACCAAACTACTAGCTTGTAATTCAAATAGAACGTATGCTGATGCATTTTGTCCGAACTTCAAGATGAATACCCAACTACTAGCTAGTAATTCAAATATCATGTGTGCCCGAACTACAAGCTGAATACCAAACTACTAGCTAGTGACTCAAATATAATGTATGTTGATATATTTGTCCGAACTACAAGATGAATATCTAACTACAAGCTTGTAATTCGAATATTATGTATACTGATGTATTTGATCCGAAGTACAAGATGAATACCCAACTACTAGCTTGTTAATCAAATATAATGTATGCTGATGTATTTGTCCGTACTACTAGATGAATACCCAACTACTAGCTTGTATTGCAAATATCATGAAAACTGATGTATTTGTCCGAACTACAAGATAAATACCCAAATACTACCTTGTTATTAAAATATACTGTACACTGATGTATATGTCCGAATTACAAGATGAATACCCAACTATTTGCTTGTTATTCAAGTATTACGTATGTGGAGGTATTTGTCCGAACTACAAGATGAATACCCAACTACTATCTTTTAATAAAAATATAATGTATGCTGAGGTATTTGTTCCGAACAACAAGATGAAATCCCAACTCCTTTTTGTAATTTAATTATAATGTATACTGATGTATTTGGTCAGAACTACAATATGAATACCCTACTACTAGCTTGTAATTCAAATATCATGTGTGCCTATGTATTTGGTCCGAAGTACAAGCTGAATACCCAACTTCTTGCTATTGACTCACATATAATGTATGCTGATGTATTTGGTCCGAACTACAAGATAAATACCCAACTACTAGCTTGTTATTCAAATATACTGTATGACTATGTATTTGTCCGAACTAAAACTGAATACACAACTATTAGTTCGTAATTTAAAAATAACGTATGCTGATGTATTTGTTCCAAACTTCAAGATGAATACTCAACTACAAGCTTGTAATTTCAATATAATGTTAACTGATGTATTTGTCTGAACTACAATATGAATACCCAACTAACATCTTGTAATTCAAATATAGTGTAAACTGTTGTATTTTGTCTGAACTACAAGATGAATATCCAACTTCTTGCTTGTAATTCAAATATAATGAAAGCTAATGAATTTGGTCAGACCTACAGTTAAAATACCCAATTACTACCTTGTAATTCAAACATAATGTTTGCTGATGTATTTGTCAGAACTACAAGATAAATACCCAACTACTAGCTTGTAATTCAAATATCATGTTTGCTTATGTATTTGGTCCGAACTACAAGATGAATACCCAACTACTAGCTTGAAATTAAAATACAACGTATGCTGATTTTTTTGGTCCGAACTATAAGATGAATACTCAACTACTAATTTGTAATTTATATATCATGTATGCTTATGTATTTGTCCGAACTACAAGATGAATACCCAAATACTGCATTGTAATTCAAATATAACGTATGCTGATTTATTTCGTCCCATCTACAAGCTAAACACCCAACTACATGCTTGCAATTAGCGGACTACAAGTTGAATTATTATGTACAAAATACAAACCGAGCTACAAGATGAATACCAAACTGCAAGCTTGTAATTGGCGGATTACAAGCTGAACTACGATGATGTACAATGTACAAGCCAACTTCACATGCCTATTTTTCACGAATAGTTTTTAACATGGACAGTTGTATAGAACGGGCCTGTAGAGAAAACCGTTCATGACAAAATTTCATCTCCTGGTTAGACCCCAGCATTATTTAAGTCTTTAGACACCCTAATACGCTTAATTCGTAATCGAGGTTACAAAGAGAACCCTGACTGTAGCTAAAATAAAAACTTGACAATTAAATTGTAAGAACTATTAGAAAAACATTCAAGGTATGGTACGAGGTTATAGAATATTGCCGCAAATAGAATACTGCGTCGGGACCAACAACACACTATGCCACATGAGGAAAATCGACTTGAGAAACATCATATGGCAAAGTGCGTAAAACATTGTTTAGGAAAACCCTTAATCTTTAAAAAAGACAATCGAATGAAAAATGTAAATTGATTCTTTTATTTTTTAAGAATTACACTAAAACGTTTTCAATGTATTTAAGATTTTTTTATACTTAACCTTTCTGAAACAAGAGCCGGTAGAACCGATGATTTTTCCCGAGACCACCCCTTGAGTTTAAAGTTGACATCTCTAGTAGTTTAAAAGTAAAGTATGAAAAACTAAAAAGGGCAATAACTCAAAAAATACGGCTCTTTAGCACTGCACCTCTGTAAAATGAGATCTGGCCATCTGTGAAGTTTTAAGATAGTAGCTTGAATAGTTTTTGGCTTAAGTTTTACACTTCATCTTTTTGAAACAAGAGCCTGTAGAACCAGTGATGTTTCCCGACGCCACCTCTTGAGTTCAAAGTTGACATCTTTAGTAGTTTAAGAGTAAAGTGTGATAAATAACAAAGGGCAGTAACTCAAAAACTTAAGAGTTAAGGCTCTTTAGCACTGCACCTCTCTTAAAAGAGATCTAGCAATCTGTGAGGTTTTAAGATAGTAGCTTCAATAGTTGTTGGCTTATGCTCCGAATTCGGACGGACGGACATAGCGGCGACTATTTGCTCTCGGGGAGCATAATAAGTGTTTGGTCTGTTTGTCTTGGCGTTTTATTCCGCTAAATATTAACAAAAAAGTGTTTCTGATGTTTTCTATTATGCAAAATACTTAGAATTCATAACATTTTAATAACACTTTTAAATGATATTTTCAACAAAAAAAATATCATATGACATAGTGCGTATCCCCTTCCAACACAGCATGCCATACTGCGGCAGTAAGCCTTTAAAGGTGCGACAGTATACCCTATAACCTGCTGCATATAGCATACTGCGTTGGGACATTTCCGAAATGTAAACAGTCTTTGAGAGGAAACATTGTTAAAGGAATATTGTGAATAGCGACGATTGTTATACTTTTATCAATCCAAATGGTTAGATTAATGGAGATATCGTCCTGAATGTAAAGGCTTATATTAATGCATGATTTTAAAATACCTGATTAAATTGTTTACATAATTATACAAAACAACCCGCAGTGTAGCATTATTTAAACACGGCATGCAGTTTATGCACCTCACTGTTAGATAAGAAATGATTTTGTCTCAATGTTAAAATTCATTTTTTTTTCATATCTGATAAATACTAAACGAAAACTATGTGTTGATAGTGAATTTTAAAATAATGAATACATTACGTCTAAGAATATATATGTGTTTGTGTTTATTTAGTTTCTTGGCATTGATACTGTTTAAAAATCCTGCATGGAAATTATTTAAATTTACTCGAGACAATAGACATGCTGTTGATAGGACAAGTTTTGATCTACGTATAATTGTACTAGTATATGACAGAGCTAAGTCTCTTCAACGACTTCTGAACTCTTTAAATGAAGCGGAATATGCCTCCGATATTATCAAACTCGAGATTTGGATTGACAGGTCAGAAGATGGAAGCGTTGATAAGATCACTTTGCAAGCGGCAATTAACTTTAATTACCTGCATGGCGATTGTGAGGTCATTGTCCATCAGCACCATGTGGGTATCGTAGGACAATGGCTTACCACTTGGAAGCCGAATATAACCAGCAACGAAATTGTTGTTTTTCTCGAAGATGACGTTACTGTTTCAAAATATTTCTGGAAATATTTGAGAATGGTCCATCGGAAATATGATAATCGTTCAGACATAAATGGATTTGCGTTGCAAGGTTACTCGAGAACATTTAGTTTAGAACACAATATTACAACGTTACGTGGACCGGAAGATTATACAGTATTTCATTTTCCTGTCCTTGGTTCATGGGGATTTTCACCAAGTACAAAAAACTGGAAGCAATTTTTGGACTGGTTTTATTCTGAGGATAAATCTTCGTTTAAGCCTTATGTTCCTGGAAATATAGCATCGGATTGGTATGAAATTCTTTCCAGTGGAGGAAAGGCAAATACAATGTGGACAATGTGGCATATTTACTACGCCTGGAAAAATAATGAATATACCTTGCATTGCAATTTTCCCGGTAAGTTTATTTATTCAATTATATCAGATCACAAAAGTCAGACACTCACATCGATTTTCCCATTTACGAAAATCATTATGCAGTCAGTCTGGGAAATGTAATGCTACTTTTCAATGACTTTTTCAACGGTTTGTAAAATACATGTACAATCATGTATAAATTCAAATTGATAGTTATGGATTCATGTCAAAATTTGATTTACCTTTCCAAAAAAAGTCAAATATAGTTCAACATTTATTCAGAAAGAATAAATTCAAATAATTGAAAAAAAAATAGAATAAATGGATTTGCTATTTCGAGTTGAAAGGCATGGGGCTTTATTAAGAATGCTCTACTTTTGAAGTTACCCCATTTTATTACTTTTGACAAAAATACTTATAAGAAGGATGATTTTAAAACTATATCAGCTTACAACTAAAAACTATCATGTCAAGTCATAGTGCTATTATTGGACAATTTCCTGAAAGTAAGTTATTACGAGCTATGCACCTTTTTAATGTATAATTATTTTAATCATATCTACAATAATTGGTTTTTGATATTAGTTATCTGTTACAGACGAGTGTTGACATTTCATGCGGAACTCTTGTTTTATATTCTTTATATATACTGAAAAATCATAAATTAAAGCATGTTATTTATTACAATTACAGAGAACGCAGGCCTGACAACAAACTGGAGAGAAAAGGGTTTACACTATTCACAAACGGAAGGATCATCTAACAAGCTCCTAACGGAATGGAAATCAGAGTATAACAATCTTCCTGACCACGTCCCATACCTTAATCTATCTGGACATGTTATTCACTATTAAGTTGGTATCGTTTATATTTCCTGAGTATAAAAGAAAAAAATCAATTCCACATTGTACTTTTTTTTTGTTTTTTTTTTGTTTGTTATTGTTATTGTTGTTGTTGTTGTGTGCTTGTGCGTGTGCGTGTGCGTGTGTGTGTGTGTGCGTGTGGTAAAACATTCACAACAAATCTTTATTATACTCGAAGTAACAAAGTACCGTCAAAATATTGCACATTGTTGAAATAATCATAAAAAACCTACTCAGCCTGTTATCAATTAACTTTTTTCATGTTGTAAATTGAATAATGTATTATTGCTTAAGAATTATGTTTAATATTCTAAAATCTTACATAGTACTATTCATAAACTGTCAGTCTGTTTCATCTTCATGTTGTTTCTTTAGTAATGCTTGATAATTAATAGTTATTTACATTCTCTTGAAACCTTGACAATTAAAAGTCACAAAGAACAACATTAGGCTCTTGTGTAGTATCTAAAATAGATATAAAGAAATAACCTGTCTATAAATTATAAGTGAATGTATTTGTGCGGCCGTATTTAATCTAAAATGTGTAAAAATATGTATTGGCAGTTGATTAAACGATGGTATTGTTTCATCCTGTCAAGATTTTCATATTTTCATGAAAATGTTTCAAAACTGCCAAATATACCTTTGGTATTGTTTAAATATTTTTCAGAAAGTGTAGAACTTATCTGTCATCGGATATTTACTTTACCAGATTCATGTGCATTATTCACGAACACCCTTAAGAATAGAGTTCAAAATTGTTATTTTGAATGGATGGTAACTTTCAAAATCAATAACCAGGCATGAATGTGCTCAATTAATCCGAGCCTGTAAACATTTTCAAATTTTCGTTTTGGACGTTCTTTAAGAATTTCCTTTTTTGTTCTAGTTTAATATCTTTATTGATAAAATGAGCATGGCACATCAAGATTAAATTACAAGCAGTCTAATACATTTGTATTTTATCATAGTTTGGGGACCTTTCTGTTGAGAATGTGTTAAATCGTATACATATACATGCACAGTGGTTTGCTTGGGTTTACGTATTGTGACAGGCGAGGAAAGGAAAGCGATAGAAATGTCATTTTCAGATTTTTCTTAATTTAATTTAAATTTTTGTTGTATGTTTTGCGAAATCATGGTGAAATGACGTGTTAAATTGTTTTTATCTATTGTCATGGTGATGTATCATGTTCAATTTTTAAAGGCACATTTTGTTTAAAATTGAATAAATTTTTATTACATCTTTTGAGAAGGCAGATATGATGTTTATATCGTTTAAATAATGGTTTAAGATTTTATCAGTTGTTTTTTTTTACCTTAAAAAAGAAACACTTATGTAGAATTAGTTGTCACTCTAATGCTACATAATTGTTTCCAATGTTTGCAGAATATTTTCTCTATGGTAAGATTTCGATAGAAATGCATGTTTGCAGTACACAAATTTCTGCAAGCATATATAAAAAAGTACAATAGCTACATTGAAAAAATATGTTCTTTCGGAATTAGCAAATATTTGCCTCGAACATTGTATATGTTCAATACTCGTATTCTAAAATTGAAAGATGCATGTATAACGAAAATAGATGTTAAAGTTATGAGCGCTGATATATCCTGTTAACCAATGTATGTTTACATAACAGATAATAAAGTGTATGAGTCAGATATCTTACAAAAACCAACAACATGCATATAAAATTATTTCGTGTTATCATATGACTGATAAAAATTGTGATTAAAAGCGTTGGGACTTCAATTATGGCATATCTTTTAAAATCTTTCAAAGTATTTCAAATATTGATAATAAAACAATAGAAATATATCATTATAGATGACAAAAATGTCATTCACTATTAGTCATGCCATTATTCTAATTTTGCAATTATTTTGTCCTACTCAAAGAAACAATGTAGGCTTCTTATAACTAACATGATTAAAGTATTCTGATTCTTATGTTAGATTTCTTGATAACAGAATGTTGATAGAGATCTATATTGATGAAGTATGAACATGTTTATGAGGAATATAAATTTTTTTTAAACGCTTTAATATCTTGGGGTAGTACATCATTTAGATTAATTGGTATTAACTTTCACATTTAGAAAAAGTGATAACATTGAATTACTATATCAAAAATATATCCAGTGTTGGAAAAGAAGGGCTTTAACACCTATTGCTAGAATAACCGTTGTAAAGTCAGACCGCAGGGTATTGGTACGCGTTTAACTTTTGAGCCATGGAGGAGCACGTGACCTGTGCTCGGTACATGGAGGAGCATGTGATCTGTAAACCGTACATGATTGGTTTATTGACCTTTTCGAAAACCTAGCTAAATACCGTTGTCGGTACGTTACGGATTTACCTGTAGGGAATTAGTCCGAATTACACCTATTAAGAACAAAAAACTATTATGTGATATTTCTTATTTTCTATAATTATTTTAACTTAAATGATGTGTTTGAAAATTATCAATATTTCTTTAATATCTATCTCAAATTTTACAAACAATAAATTGTTTATACTGAAAATCTACAAAATTAAAATATTCGTAGTGGCATCTGCCATAATAAATAGAGATATTTTCTGCGTAAACTTGTGTGTTTACTTTATTTATATTTTTGCTCGGAATTATTCATAAAATGGTAGGCCTATTTAATCATTTTCTTAAAAAGAAATAATTGTTTTACGTTCGACCTTCTCCGGTCTTCAACGGTCACCAGTTTCCAAAGACCTTCTTCTAAATTGATCGTTTATTTAATTGTCAACTGTATTCCTGATACAAACGTTTATTTACCCCCCCCCCCCCAATAATAATAATAATAATGTTGAAAATAGTTAAATGAAATATCCTTACATCATTAAAATGTTCACCGCAGGAAACCATTTTACTTGTAAACTAACTTGTCTATGTCACTTCCAAATCCTAATTCTCAGATGTTAAAGGAAATACATGATATGATTTATGATTTTATGTTTCAAGGTCCACCAAAGATTAACTCTTCTGTATTGGTGAAGGAATATGTAAATGGTGGTCTAAAATAATTGATGTATGTGCTTACACGAAAAGTTTAAAACTTTCATGGTTAAGAAGAATTGTATCATCTTAATCTGATTAATGTTACACTGTTTTAGATAACTTTTTAGATATTAAGAAGCTGTTTAATTGTGGAAATTATATACAGCACATATATATAATATTTTGAAAATTCATTTTGGAAACTTAAGATGTTTAGGTGCTTATGTAGAATTGTAGAAAAAATTCTATGGAGATGTTGTTAGAAATGCCTCTGTTCTATAACCAATATATTTTGATTGATAGAAAACATAGTTTCATAAAAACATGGTATGATAAAGGTATAAGATTTATCAAAGATATTATGAATGTGAATGGTACTTTCCTTGAAAGGAATGAATTGGAAGCAAGATTAGGTATTAAAGTAAACTTCATTTACTATGAATTAAGTACCAGTGCTGTCAAGAAATACAGAAGTATATTAAGTTTAAAGTTATGTGATAATTATGAAATTGCTCCCTTTTCTCTCATAATATGCTGCTATCTAAAGCCTATACTACTTACAACTTTCTATACGACATTTACAATGTATAAATAAATTAGAAATGTGTCATCATGCCACGGATGCCCCCGCATGCAGCCAAAATTTTAGATGTTATAATATTTTGTTCCAAATTTGTTTGCACAAATTATTTTTTTCATTTGCAGTTCAAAACCCTTAAAACTTTTCAATGTTAACACAAACCATTTTCATACAATGTTCAAAGCACTGAAATTATTTAGTCTTAACCTTTTGAAAATAGCATATATCATATTTGTAGCCAACATAATGTAAGTATGAGTGCTGAAACTAAAAGTTCAAACTATTTTCCAACATTCAAGAAAGATTAGTTTGTCCAAAATCATTGAACAACGACCAAATTCAAACTTTCCACAAAAGAAGGAGTGCTGAAACTGAAAGTTCAAAATTTTTCCAACATTCAAGAAAGATAAGTTTGTCCAAAATCATTTAACCACGACCAAATTCAAACTTAAACTGCTTATTCCTAAGATGTATCTATATTATTTTCAAAGTGAAAGGGACATAACTTTGCCAAAAAATCATCGAACCATGACCAAATTCCAGCTTGACCTGCCCATTCCTTTGACATATCCATATGTCAAATTTGAGTTGAATATGTAACACTGTTGGGTAGATATTGAACAGAAACTGTAAATTTCATATTATTTTCAAAGTGAAAGGGGCATTACTCTGCCAAAAATCATTGAACCATGACCAAATTCGAAATTGACCTGGGCATTCAAAAAACATATCCATATGTCTAATTGGAGTTGAATGTGTTGTACTGTTGGGAAGATAATAAACAGAAATTGAAAATTTCATATTATTGTCAAAGTGAAAGGGGCATAACTCTGCCAAAAATCGTTGAACCACAACCAAATTTGAACTTGACCTGCGCATTCCTTTAATGTATCCATATGTGAAGTTTGAGTTTAATGTGTTGTACCGTTGGGGAGATAATGAACAGAAAATGAAAATTTCATATTATTTTCAAAGTGAAAGGGGCATAACTCTGCCAAAAATCATCGAACCATGACCAAATTCAAACTTTACCTGAATTTTCTCAAGACATATCCATATGACAAATTTGAGTTGAATGTGTTGTACCTTTGGGGAGATACTGAACGGAAACTGAAAATTTCATATTATTTTCAAAGTAAAAGGGGCTTAACCTGTATTTTTACATGACATATCCATATGTCAAATTTGAGTTGAATGTGTGCAACCGTTACAAAGATAATGAATGGAAACTGATTATGACGGAATGACAGAATGACGGAATGACGGAAGGACGGAATGACGGAAGTACGGAACAGGGTTACACAATATTCCCCGGCCATTACATGGGGGGGCATTATAATGATGATATTCCAACTTGGAAAACTTGCTTTCAATTAAGTCAATCTGACTGGAATAAAATACATAGTTGGGTTTTTGACATTACCATTGATTCTTACTTGCAATGGTTTCAGACAAGACTAACACAGAATATTAGCTGCTAATAATCTTCTTTGAAAATGAATTTATCAGATACAAGTATATGTACTTTTGTAAATCAGAACATGAAACAATGTTTCACCTACTTTGGGAATGCTCATTTGTCAAAATATTGATTACAGAAATTATTAAATTTGTTAGAAATCATGAAGCTTAATTTGATATTGATTGTCAAACTTTTATATTAGGTAATACAAAAAAGCCTGTCAAAGTACAATATCCTAAAGAAATATGTTTATTTATGTAGGAGAAAATTATTTTACCAAATATAGATGGATTAGTTAGAAGTTTTGAATTAGCCTCTTCAATAATTGATGCATGTGCAACAAATACAAAAGATAACATAATAATTTTGCACAACTGTTCAAAAAATCATTTAATTCTTTTTAAAGTAATGTGAATTTATAATTTATGAATATACACCCATTGCTTTTTGTTTAAAGTAAAGTTTGAGTATAAGGAACAACTATGTAATGCTTTCTCTGTTCAATGTATGAATTACCTTTCCTTTCTTTTCTTTTCATTTTCTTCCCTTGTGATTTTGTTTGTATATCATGTTGTGTATGTACATGTGTATATATTAATCTGGAAATGTGAAGTTTGTGATAAATACTGAATGACAATAATTGTTACTTAATCTACAAATATTTGATACTTGGATATATATATATATATATATATATATATATATATATATATATATATATATATATATATAATATATATATATATATATATATATATATATATATATATATATATATATCATTCACACATATCTTCAATTACGGGGCCTATTTATAAGACCGAGTTGAGTGGCATTATTTTTTGCAGTCAGTTTTTATATATGCCACTATGTAGGCATATAATGACATTTCCAAACAACAGAACTAAGGGGTACTAAGTTATATATATCAACTATATATTTAATTTTACCATAGGTGAAAACATATTGACTATATATATATATATATATTTATCTTTGCATTGTTATAAAAAATAAAATAATTAAACGCTTTATTTTTATATTTAAATGTCATAATATGTACTTATGCAACACATACCAGCGAAATCCAGTTAATTTGTTTTTTATTTTGGTTGGATTTAACATATGAAAGAAAATTATTTTTGGTATAACAGATCAATAACTTTCTCAGTACTTCACTACATTAAAGAGAATTATTTCGCTTTGAGTTGACATCAATTGAAAAAGCTTGCTATTGCATGGATCAATATCAAACTTTATAGATTTAACTTGTCCTTGTCACATTGAATTATACGTTTGAATCAAGCTAAATATTTGAAAGAATCGATTAAAATCTTGAACACTATTGTTAGTAATGGCCCTTTTCACTACGATTTCTCACGTAAATTAGCGAAGTGCTACGATCAGATTCCGAGCATATAATCAACTGACCAATCAAATGCTGGTGGATGCATGTACAATCTATAGTAACATAAAAATAAACAAAGGAAATTTACATGGCGGATTCTTATCACTCGAGAAATATGCCATTATACTGCATAGTTAACTCATTGATCCTTCACGCCACGACAATGCGTCAGTTAGATAACGAGTGTCGATATCGACTTTACACCTGACCTGCATGCCACATACATGCGGCTAGATAAGACTTGCTTTACTTCCCGGTCGCCACGTTGTAGCGTCGTAAATCATTGGTTGTTTTCAAGGTATTCCCCGAGAATATTTAAATATTAACCAATCGGAAATCGGGTTATATTTTGAAAAGAAAAACCGTAATTGAATGGTTATTATAACATTGATTTGAGTTAAAAAAAAAAATCATGGAAAACGACGAAAATCGGCCGTCATTATTTGAGCTTACATTTGAGACCGATGCGAAGGATAATCCATTGGATTCTGATAAAGAAATGTTTAAATTTGACATCAGAAAGTAGTTTAAAAAGTGAAAGTAGGGATTTTGACTGAGAATGTCCGTACACCAAAATGAAAGTGTTTGTGGGAGTTTTCCAGAAGAATAAGCATTTATTAATTCAATAAACACTTTTTCGTCAGCCGTTGAATCACCCGCCATTATCGTAAATATAAACAATACATGTACACTCGAGAACCAGTATTTCATTGGTCAAACATATTTGCACTTAACCTCCCACGTGATGCGCGTCTACAAATGTTTCCGATAAATTACGAAAGGCTGGTGAAATGGGCTATAACAATTGAATTTTGTTACAAATTTATACTCATTATTGTAATGCCTTATTGTATCAAGTATATTTTTACTCTACCAAATTGTTTTGAAGTGACATTAATTTTCCTTTAACCATTGTAATTCACTCTCCATCTATAAATGAAATTCAGTGCCATATATCAAATTCTGTATAATTTGTTGAATATAAACGTGAAATCTTTACAGTTCGTGTATTTATATTGTTGTTATTGTTGTGATGATGTACTATGTACATGTTCAAAATATTTGCTTCTATTCTGTTAACCTTGATTGAATAAAAATGTTTGAACCGACTAACATCTTAATCTTGGTTTGAAATTTAAAAGGGTGTGTAGTAAAGCAAGCTTAATTCACCAACGAATGATATTCATTTAATTGTGTCTCTGTTACACTTGTATATCATGCATCAGAATCAGAATGCTATTGTTTGGGTGTAAAATTAGATGCACTCGTATATTAGTACATGTATATTCTATTCATGACAATTTGTCATTTTTCTGTTGAGCTTTTAAATTATAAATGGGAAGAAACGATTCTTAAGCGTTGATAGTACTCAGTCATTGATGTTAAATACAAACTTTGAAAAAAAGGATCATAGGACTGATATTGCGTTAACTTATTATCATATTCGTAGAGGTTTGATTTGCTCTTTTTTTGTAAACAAACCTTATGATACAAATATATGCAGACTGACCAAATGCATTGCATTCAATTTGAACATATTATAAAGACTTCATTATTATTTCATTATTTATTTATATAACAAAACTTCATATAAAACAAACATCCATCTATCTACACCATCTTTTCCAAACAGTATAAAAAATAAATACATTTTTTAAAAAAGAGTCTTTGAGTATTTCCATTTATTTTCGGCCAAGTGCCAGCGTAAGGTAGTATCTGGCGGGAATGAGCACATGATCGATGAGGTGAATGACGCCATTGGTTGTTCCGATATCAGCCTTGGTCACGTGGGAGTTGGTGTTGATTCGGACTCCAGCTGCAAGAATAAACCATAGAATGAACGTTAATTAATGATAATCAGATATTTTTCTTGTTCATTTTTCAAAAGTTTTTATTAGTATGTTTTCATGACGGAAATCTTTGACAATATTGCTTGGTAAAATAACATATTGAAATTGAAATGTCAGTCTTTCGAGATATGTATATTTTACTTGCTTTCTATATCCTTTATTTTACTTATTTTTAAATTTGTAAAGTAACAATATTATGTCATTTGCTTAAAAATATGTTCAGATACAATATTAAGTATTTTACGTACATTTTATAAGGGTTTGCAGCATTTTATTTGACTTTGCGTAAGACGTACAAAAAACTAACCTCCATCAAAGTGAATGCTCAATCTGTCATTGTTTCTATCAATTGTTCTCAGGTATTCTCTATTGAACAGTCCAGCTGAATATTCGGTGTGTGGTACCACGTGATACTCTAACACTTCTGTATCAATAATCAAAATTTAATGTTACACA
The DNA here is from genome assembly GCF_026571515.1 of Ruditapes philippinarum. Classification (NCBI taxonomy): domain Eukaryota; kingdom Metazoa; phylum Mollusca; class Bivalvia; order Venerida; family Veneridae; genus Ruditapes; species Ruditapes philippinarum. The sequence goes on from NW_026857770.1 coordinate 712,305, forward strand.
ATGATATTATATACATCAGAATCTTGATAATAAACCACATCTGTTTCCCCGTGTTGCCTTTAATGGTCGAGGCATAGGGATTGCAGCCATCGTTTGACCCTATGTGATCATATGAGGCGACTAAATGGGTTCGAATCACTGATGGTGAGGTGGTTTTGACCCCTGGTGTTGCTTTAAATTTTGTTACACCTGGAAGTTAGCCAAAATCCTCCCTGTCTCGGCGTCATATGACCTTTTCTGTGTCTGTGCGCCGTAAGACCATACAAACAAGCACACCCATCTCCTATCTTAAAGAATTTTTGGTCCTTTAATTCAAAACGCCGCACATTTCAAATAGGATGTGGACATTGTATTCTGCCAGTTTTATATATCCAGAACATTATCAAGTTCTGCAATCAGCATTGTATTAAAAACATATACACAAAACGTAACCAAGATTGACCAAGCAAGATATGTTTTGAAATCAAGAAACTGGGTGACGCCTCTCAAAGCCAAAATAGACAGTTGAAAGTTGCATAAACTGTATGCGTTCAACTTGGTCTTCTTATAGTGCAAATATATTGATCTTCAGGCATTAAAGGAATTCATGAATCAATTTTATATTAATCTTTTTAAAGTCAGTCTCACCTGTAAGAAGATTTTTATCGTGGGTAAGTTTAGAGACGACGGAGCTGGGTAAGCGTGCAAAAGCATCATTAGTTGGAGCAAATACGGTTAAAGCATCACCTGAAATAATCACATGAAAACGATATAAGGATCAGCTTAAACCAATCTCATTAAAAATAAGATCATCGTTTTCGCTCGATTAGTCTTCGCTGCCCTCCAGAGCGAAGGATGGTAGATCGTATGCAAGGATATCATTTTACTGAGATTGGTCTTAAATACGTCTGTCTCTTAAATGTTCCTTCGTGGTGACATATTTTCATTGTAAATATCACGAAAATTCAAATAACGATATCAAGTCGAAAATATGAAAGCATATTTGTTCAATCAGGAAAAAGCATCCAAATAATAATCAAGTTGAAAATTTGAAAGAATATTTGTTCAATCAGGAAAAAGCATTTAAGAAATAATTATAATTGTTTTGAAAATGTTCATTATTATTTCCTCTTGGAAATCATCTTATTTTCCATGTTTTATGAGCCTTGATTAACATTAGTTTATGTTAAATGCTTAACATATATAATTATTATCTAAAAAGGTATATTGTCTTATTGAGAAACAGATTTTTGTCTTACCTTTCAGGGCATTAGCAATGCCAGCTTGCTGCACCAAACTCAAAAGTGTGCTTACATCAGATGTTTTAGCTACGATATCGACAATGTCGCCCTCTGGTGGCATCATTACTTTATTTAGAACATGAATGATTCCATTAGATGCAACCTTATCAAGAGCAATGACCTGAGATCCTTGAACGGTAACAGCCTGAAAAATGAAATTATCATATGCGTCTTTTGAATATAAATATCAATCTATTATACTCACATATTAGCTGAATCAGTATTTATTAGTCAAACAAACATATAAAAAAATGTTTTCTCTTTTGAAGACCATGAAATCTGTTTTCACTACGACATTTGCTATGTGGATCGTTTACAAAAAGTCTTATACATGTATATTGAAAAGTACAGAAATCAAGTCCGGTGTTTTGTTTCCATATACTAGTATACATCTAGTTTCAGTTCTTAAAGCGGCCTTCAGCTTTTCTAAAGGTAAAATATGTTAGTTTTAGATAAATCGTTTAATATAATTGTCAAATTAAAAAAAATAAGGGGAAATGAAATTTGCCGACCATAAGTACATAAACAATAGGGTCCGCTTTCTATATTAAGATAAGTAAACCAACTGATTTTCTATTGTTAGAAACGAACGTCACCGACTCGTTATAAATAGCTTCATGTCGCTGGTTTGAGGAAGGTATAATAGTGATATGATGCATTTTTGTAAAGATAAAAATACTGAAATACCTAATTTTGAAACAACACAGAAAAATAAAAGCTTGACTCAGCTGTAAATAAAGGAAACCTGGCTTGTTGTTGAAAATATCATATATCATTACAGAAATCTACACTCATTTTGAATTATTGTCCAAAAAATTTAGATAACTGCAATTTTTTAGGAAATTAAAATTAAAACATGAAAAAAGACTTACGTTGTTATGATCATAGATGTTAAATCTGACTTTGTCGCCATTAAGTGTTGTCAACTGAAGTTCATTGGATGCAGCAGAGCTCGGAACTTTTCCTTGTACAACGTGGTATTTCAGTACATTAGCAAGAGCTGTGACGTCATTTCCGAGTGCAGTCAATGTTGCAGACGGCAGAGCTGAGAAAGCGTCGTTGTTTGGAGCAAAGATCGTAAAATCGCCTGAAATATAACATGGACATGTTTACATAGTAAAAGTATTTACCGGTATTGAAAATTTAAGTCGTTTTTTTTAAAAAACAAACAAACAAACAAAAAACAACAAAATGTTAAATAAAAGCTAACGAAACAAGTTACATTTATTTCTTCATATTAAACAAAAACAAGTAAATGAAAGTAAAAAGTAAAACATGCAAGCGAAGTACTCATTGAATTTATAAATTAACACAATTCATCTTGGTAGCTTTCAAGAGCTAAATCAAAATGAACAACTTAAAAAGAAGACTTACCCCCGTTTATTGCATCAACAAGTCCGGCTTTTGTCACTAAGCTAACCAACGTCGACATTTTTGGGTCTGCCACCAGCGTTTCAATCGTCGTAGCCGCCAGACACTGGCTGATGATAGCGCAAAGAATTACTGCAACCTTCATTTTGCGTTTCGTGTATTGTCTTGTAAGTACAAGAATACTAGTGTCCAAAAGATGTGAGGGAGCTCTTTTATAGAAGAACCACACATGGCAAACATGTGAGTCCTTTTATTTCAATCTATAAAATCACGTTTATCAACGATCTCTCACGTTTCACTGACGGTCATTTTCGGACACTGGTACCGAATCTTTAAGTCTTTACACGGTCAAAATTAGATAACGGACTGTGATATAAGCGCTGCATTTGCGCAACGTAGGAATGTCTGACCATCGCGTTTATTATTGTACTGATAAATTTAAAAGACCGGTGGTTGTGATAAGTTACTGCTGCTTTAATTTCTTATATTATGTAGGGTACATGAACAAAATAAAGTTGATTTTTGTTTGTTGTGAAAATAAAATGCTATTGTAGAAACAAAGGGATCACCGTTATCCATATACGAACGGTAATTACTTAAGAAGAGGAAAAACTTGAAAAGCACCTTAATTACAGAATTTAAATGACCCTTTGTTTCCCTTTTTTATTGCTTTGTTGTTTGTTTCCATTTTTGTTATCATTTTGATGGGAAAAAAATCAACTTTCTATGCATTATCGATTTCATCTATTGAAACTAAAAGGTTTTACATTGCATTTATTTATTTATAGCATCTGTATCAAAATTCTATTTGCTATACTTGAATTGATAAGATCATGTGGGGCTTTAATAAATGTTGATTATTTTTTGAGTGATAGTGCCTTGATACTCAACACGGGTTTGTTTTTTTACGTTTGAGTTTTCATTTATGTAACTATTTTCTTCTTTTTCTTTTATATAACTGTTAAAGAGTTCCACTTATATAAGCTTGATTGTTTGAAAGTGTGCATAATTTAAACAACGAGTCAAAACGTGATACGATGACTCAGTAGTTTTGATATGTACTAGCCTCTTCATTGTTTGAATATACCTAAAACGACCTTGGGCGAACTAAAATTGACGATTAATGTCCTAAGTTCTTTAATATACTTGTTCAGTTTTGATATACAAGTTACTTTCGATGTTAGAAAAGGTTTACGTTGTGTATCATTCTGCTCAATTCGAGACAGGGCTTACCCATGACCCCAAACCTTCAAATTTGGGTGAAAAGTAATCTTTTTAATCATTAGTATCTAAAAAATAATTTTATGATTGAATGTAAAAAAAACAAACTTTACATGCAATAGCATTTTTGCAAAAGGCCTAAACATATGACCACAATGTATTGATATCTGTATTATATGTGCAGTTATGATACCTTTAAATACCAAGATAAATTGGCTGCCGGTACAGACCGAGGATAACTGGTAACATTTTAACCTTTCCCACGATTTTTGTCTTAAACTGTGCAAGGTGGATTAAGAATATACTGAAGGAGGCTATAATATTAGGTAAACTGTGTACAAAAAGTATCCGAGTTAACCGTGCGATTTAGAGTATTTTTCTGTAGCAAAGTCCAATAATTGAACTTAAAATAGTCAAAAAATAATAATGAAAATTAGAATGAAATGCGTTCAATTAATTGTTTGAAATGCAACAGCTTAACAAAATAACAACAATATAAATAATAATGATGGTGATGGTGATAATAATAATAATAATAATAATAATAATAATAATAATAATAATAATAATAATGATAATAATAATAATAATGATGAATATAATAATAAAAATAATTACAATAATAATAATAATAATAATAATAATGATGATGATGAGAATAATAGTAATAATAATAATATTTCAAAATGACAGTCTTGGCAATGGTGAACATTCAATTAGCATGTTCCTTGTAAAATTCGTTTTTCCTCATAAAAATAGGTTTTAAACTTTTAATTTAAAATTGTGCTGCATACTTTGAACGCGAAGTATTTTACCTTTAAGAATTGCCAATTGGGCTTCATCTTGGTCTCGCGTGGTGTAATCATTTAGGCCGGCGTATTTGGTCTAAAACATTCCAATGTAAATTTGTTATGTCTTGTTTACCAACTCCCATTCACGTACATTATCATTTTAGAGGAAACGATTTGGATTCCGCAGTTGTTACCGATGTTATCTTCTAACAAAAAAAAATCAAATTGAATTTGGTGAAAATTACGATGTTGTTTTCGATAATGCATGCGCTTTTGGTTCATGTATTTACCCCATTTGGTTTGTCGATACTCATATAATGATAAAACAGTTGACAAATCAAGGGTTCAAAGTGTTCGTATAAATCGACATCACCCTTTTTTAGATAACACTTTACCTTGTCCGCATAGAGAGTCGTAAAACAATTCTACTTTTTGTGATAATATAAATGAGACAATGTTCATTTATCACAAGTTGGAAAGGATTTATCTATTTCAATCAGTTTTAGAAGTGTTGCATACTGGCAAATCTAATCTCTTTATATCATTTTGCTTTAATGCATTTTGGCCTAATAATTCACACTTCATGACATCATTGATGTCTAGTCAAAATGTATCAATATCTTCAGTGATTATTTTACAAATTTAGTTTTCGTGTTAACTAAGGAAAATTCTAAGGATCAAATTATCTTGAATATATGTTTTCGTTGTTTTATGAACTAAAAATGTCTTTTCTATTATTTTATAAATATGCTCACGTAATTCCACTTTAACTTATGAAGCTGACATAGAATATTTAATATATAAAGATGAACGATTGCGAATATTTAAGTCCTTATCTTGATCCTGCTCCTCAATGCCAGGGTTTTACCTGGTGTAGCTGTATGGTTGTCTGCTTGTCTGTTTGTTTGTTTGTTTGTTTGTTTGCTTGCTTGCTTGCTTGCTTGAGCTCAACATTACATTGTCACATTCCTTTTTTTTTTGGTCGTTTCCCAACTATAGTGCGACTTTACTAGTGGAGGCAGACCACCGACGTTCCGTAAGCTAGCTGGATAGCTTTCACACATGAATAAAGTCCCTCTGGGCATTCGAACTCATAACAGTGTCGATCAATCCATTTGAACTCAACGACCTTTACCAATCGACCACGGACGCCCCTTTCTGACAAATACTTGCATTGCAAAAAAGGAACATAAAAAAGGGAATTTAAAGAAGTTGTTTCTCCGTTTGACACATTACTTGTCATACAGCGCAAGAACTATAATTATTAACATATCAGACCTAAAAATGGTAAGTGAAAATGTTACATAGTATGTTATATTATCTTAGAACACAAGTTTATTAATTAAAATAGTTGATCAATGTTTTTTGAAGGAACTGAATCAAAAGGTCCTGAAAGACCAGTGTATGATGAAGTATAGAAGAAGGAAAATATCCATTGCAAGCTCTACAAAAATCGAGCATCGTCTCCTGTTAAAAGTTGATATGTGTAATAAGTGTCCATCAGACATCTAAGAAAAATCAAAGAACCGAAAGCACTAAAAACAAAACAATGTGATCAAGACGGTTCAGGGGAGAAAAAAAGTGATGATACATCAATGCAGGGGTCAATATCATGAAGATTGTTAAATATGGCTTAATCAAAATTTGATTTCTATGTAGATGATATAAGTTTACTTATAGAAGGTCGAAAATACTTTTTGTGATAATTATGAAAGTCTACTTAAGTAGTTAACATTTTTTTTAACCAAAGCATTTACTTTTCCTCTTCTTGTTTGGGGTTCAACATTATTTCACAAACTTATTTCTAAGATATCAGGAAATCCCAGCAGGATTTCGTTTATCGTAATATTATCAAATTATCTATTGATGATTGAATCTGAAAAAAATGGTCACACAATTTTTACGCTGTAAAACGTAAACATGGATTTTGCTTCAGCAGTAAATATAGATTATTATCAACTTATCTATGTATGAGCCGTGTCACGACAAAACCAGCATAATGCGTTTGCGACCAGCATGGATCCAGACCAGTCTGCGCATCCGCACAGTACGATCAGGATCCATACTGTTCGCTTACCAACCATATTACAAGTAGAGAAAATGATAGCGAACAGCATGGATCCTGATAAGATTACGCGTATGCGCAGGCTGGTGTGGATCCATGCTGGTCGCAAAAACCCACTATGTTGGTTTTGTCGTGACGAGGCTTATATGTTAAGACAGTGGCACCTACATTGCATCCATCCTTTAATGTTCTTTAATTTTTGAAAAAAATGTTCTTTAAAAAAAGTTCAGGAGAATTGCACGAATTTTCAAAAGTTGAAAGTCTTAAATAAACTTCCATGGAGGAACATCTTTAAACATTTCTAAGAATTTATTTTGGTCAATTAAAGGTTTTTCTTTTACACGCAGGCATAATGATTTAGTTCCTTTGAGTTGTTTAAAAACATGTTGCTATAATTTATGTTTAAAATACCTGTTCCTGGCAGGATGCTGACTATTTGACGATGGTCTAGCTGTACACTGAAGAGAAAGCTTTTATTCGACGTAGATAAAAGGAAGGTTTCCTTGTCCTGTTTTTGTTTGGGGTCCGCCTGGGCTCCTTGCCATTGGTTCTTATTGCTGGGTCATATGGGGGTTGCATTCATTGAACGCCGCCTTTCCTTGTTGATCTTGTTTATCATATTTTCTCCTGCTTCAGCATAGAGTTTTTCTATAGGCAATGTTCGGAATACGCCTAAAACCTAACGAAGGCCTTGATGCATTTGTAAATTCGATTTCCAAGCTGAACCGTTAACTATAGTATCTTATCTAACTTTGTTCGGATGAAACGTTTGTGAAATTAAAATATGTAAAGGAATTTGATCCCAAGTATCTATAGGTAAAACATTTAATAAATTAAAAGAAGCTTTAAGACATTTAGTTTTTTTAACTGTTTATATGCGGAATAAAGGGGTGGGTCTTCCTCCACCAGTAAGTTGTGTTAATGAGAAATTTGTGTTTGATAAATCGTGATATTTAGCACACATGTCTTTTAATGTAGTAAATACCCGCACATTGTATCGTTCTTTATTATATGACAAAACCAACATAGTACGTTTGCTAGCAGTTTCTCTTCTTATAATAGGGTTGGTAAGCGAACTGCATGGATCCTGATCAGACTGCGCGGATACGCCGGCCTGTCTGGATCCATGCTGGTCGCAAACACATTATGTTGGTGTTTGTCGTGACACGGCTCATATCTATTTAGCTTCTGATACCCGAAGCGTAATTTGATTTTTAACTTTATTTTATTTTAGACGTTCTGACTAACATTCTAGCAAGTCTAATGGTTTGAGGATGAAACAGCATATTTTAAAGAACAAATCGTTTAAGGAGGGGATAAACCATTTTTTCATATCATATAGTGAATAAAGGATATACCAATTAGGGATATTTATATCACTTAACCATCATCGGCAATATAAAACAAAATATTTATTTCTTAAAATGCTCATAGACATATGTCTATCCAATGTCGTGTATCTTGGTTAGCACACGCTGAAATATATTTAGAAGATAGTACAAGAAACTAAACATAATTTTGCAGTTGTCTTAATATTAAAAAATATCAACAACTAACACATTGGTTGTCTTTAATTAACAATATTTTTCAAACTGTATATGTTTCATTGCAAGTTTATTTCTTTCCAGTTTCCCGGGTATAAATATTGTCGGCAAGCGCCGTTAAACCCGCGACGAACTCTTCGGCTGTCGGTATGATCTCAGAGGTGGGTAAGGCGAATCCATATCTACCAACATCCCTGAGTTCGATCGTGTATGCGTACTTAATTCCTGTATCACCCTTTGCAAAGTCGTCCGAACCACCAGCGGCGGCGTCTGTAAAAATAAAAAAAATCATCTATTTAAAGATACTGTATTGAAAACGTTTGTTTTGTATGATGTAAAATAATTTGTTTTTGATCCGATTAATTAATGATATAAATCTGCTTTTTTCACATGTCAAAATATTTTTAATTACGAATGATTTCTTATAAGAAGGAATGTTTTCTTATAAATACGATTTTTCTTATAACTACAAATTCTTTAAAAATACAAATTATTTGTTATAAATACGAAATTCTTTCTTATAAAAGCGAATGATTTCTTATAAATTAGAATATTCTTTTTATAAAACTTATGATTTTGTCATAAATATGAATGTTTTTTTTATAGAAACGAATTCTGTTTTATAAATTTGAATGTTGCCTTATAAAATACCGCGCTGTCAGATATTTAATAAATTACGAATGTTTCCTTATGAATTAAAATTCTGCCTTGTAAATACGAAATTCCTGCTTTCTTGTAATACAAGATTATGTTCTTTTTGAATAGGAATTCAGTGCTATATACGAATGCTGTATTAGGAATGGGAATGTTGTGTTTTAATACGAATGTTGTGTTATGAATAAGAATGCTGTGTTATGAATACGAATTATGTGTTATGAATATCACGACTATGTAATGAATACGAATGCTGTGTTATAAATACTTATACAGTGTTATGAAGACGAATTATGCGATATGAATACGAATGTTGTGTTATAAATACGAATGCTGTGTTATAAATACGAATTTTGTGGTACTTAGTATCTATACAATAACAGTGTAATTCATGTGAATACAATGTTATGAAAACGCATAATTTGTTATAGATATATGCGTTTTTCCATGAAAACACAGAGCTTGATTTAAATACAATGTTATATAAGTCTCTGATCAATACAAATGTTTGATATGAAAATACATGTAATCATTTGGTATCATATTTATCAATTTGTTTTTGTGAAGAAAAACAAGCACTCTACTATTAATGCAATTACAATTTTGTAAATAAATTTACTTTGGTCTTAATTTGGTTGTTGGTATTCATTTTAATTATATTTCTTTGTTGCAAAAATCACTTGTTTTCCCTCAATGTATACGCTTAAGCTAAAAATTTATCAAATTACAAATAACGAATTTAGAATATAAGATTGAGTACTATATATTATCTGACTTTTAACATATAAACTCCCAACATTTTCCTAGAAATATGCACATGTATACATAATTTTTATTATCAACCATAATGACATCATAACTCCAGATCAAACTTTCCAGACTAACTTTAGAAGTTAAAGCTCAAGGGAAAAGTTCAAATAGCGTGCAGGATATAATGGTATTGACATAATAAAACTTATGAAACGAATAAACACATAATTAATGGGGAAAAAATGAAAAAAAAACCAACGTTATTTAAATAGAATATTTGATCCTATATAAATCATAATATAACAATACGCGCATGCGTTTTACGACATCATCTACATACTTCAAACCGGAGTAAAAGGAATAATAAATATTAACGCAATATGTGATTTTATCAGATAAAACTTTACAAGTCATTAGTCTTAATTAAGTAAAAAAACATACATTCAGGTATATATTTCTTTTAAAGGGTGAGGAACGTGAAAACATAAGAGAAAAGGGAGATAAAAAGGAGGAAAAGAGAGAATACAGGGGAACAGAGAGAAAAGAAAACTAAAGAAAATGATTGAAAACAGGAGAAAATGAAAGCAGGGAAACAAAATTGAAGAAAGGAAAAGGATGAGAAGCTGAGAGAAAGGGGAAGAGGAAATGGGAGAAAAGGAAAGAAAATGAGATAAAATGGGTGGAAAGGAGATAATAGGATAGAAAATACGAGAAAAGAAAGAAAATGAGAAAGAAGGAAAAGGAGAGTTAATGAAAAAAGGAGAAAATGGGAGAAATGATAGATATGGGAGAAAATGAAATAAAATGGGAGAAAAGAGCTTCATTTAAAGGTAACTGAAGACCAGTTCTTTTTTTTTCAGACGGTAAGGTCCGCAGTTTGTTTTTATATATAATCTTTTATTTATTTCTTTTACTTCGGTTTAATTACACATCTTATTTACATAAAGTTCTTGTAGCTGATCCAACAATATAACGTGTTCCGTGAAGTTTTCTTATCTTCCGAGTTGAGAGCGAGGCAACTCTATGCTATATTGAAATAAAAATCACATATATTATCGTTCTTGACCACCTTTGTATTGTTAAAATGTTATAACTAAATTACTTGTCCCTCACCGCCGAGGGTTCGAATCCCGACAGGAACTTTGGATTCTTTAATGTCAGGTAGATGAAGATAGCTAACGGAACGTCGGTGGTTCTACTCAGACGCCCGTTCGTGCCTGAAATAATGCACGGAAGGGCACTTGAGGTCTTCCACCACCAGGAATGCTGGAATGTCGCCATATGACCTAAGCTGTGTCGGTGTCACGTAAATCTCAAACAGCAAACTATATTTTTACAAATAGTAAGACATTCAGTGGTGCATTTAACTTTAAAGCAGTATGCCTCAAGATCTTTGCAACATATTATATACAGTGAAAACCCTTAATTAAGACCACCTTTGAGACTGATCCAAAGTGGTCTTAATTGCGGGGTGATCTTAAATTTGAATATTCTTATTGCTTACATACTTTATGACAACGGGAAATTTTAGTCATGTTGCATGAACAAACAATATGTATTTTAACAATATAAAAGAATGTTATAATATTTAATCTGATGAGAGGTAGATATATTTCTAATGCACATTAAATTCTCTTTGGTCTGATTTCAATATTAATTATCATATGATGAACATAGTTCACCTTTTTAATACAACATTTATTCATCACAAAATAAATGTGCTGGGACCACTCTAAAATTTACTTTTTTCAACTTATATCATATAATAACCCAATTAACAAGTTTTTCACGCTTTGTGAAATCAAGTGTCATGCCTAAGAGCATTAAAGCAGACGATAACAACAACTTTAAGAATTAGGTAGGTGTTAACTTTAATATCAGTGGTTTCAATAGTGTGGTCAAATAAAAAATTAAACAATAAATTGGGACTGAATCTGGTGGTCTTAAAAGTAAATAAGCGAGGTGGTCTTAATTCTGGATAATGGTACCATTGATATTAAGAACGGAACATTCCGTTCTTTTAAAAAATGGTCTTAATAGCGAAGTGGTCTTAATTCAGGGGTGGTCTTAAGGATGGATTCTACTGTATAAAACAAGTATGAAAAAAAATGTGATATGAACAAAAAAATAAGTAAAATTAAAATGGTGACTTCATGTTTTGTGAAAAACTCCATGGTTACGTTTGGCATAATGAAAAAACAATGGTTTTCTTTATAGCATTTGCCTCGCCAAGCCCTTGCCCAGACTTGGATCCGAGACCAATAAAACAGTAGAACGGATCGAAAGAACAAACTTGCGTTCACAAATAAAATTTAATTTTAGTATGTTTATTTAACCTTTTACCCCATGAGAATATTGTGAAAAATGGCCGATTTCATTGAAAAGCCTCCTTTTACCAGTTCCAACTGCTATAAAACTATCAAAAAATCCTTCAATACTAATGAAACTTGACAAATATGTTGACTGAACCATAACTTCTGTAACATCATGCTCAATCTTAAATTTCTTGTCACCATGGCAACGAGGGGACGTTTCAAAATTGCGAAAAAACACTATTTTGCACTGTCTTTTTTACATCAAAACTGATTTCAAAGTGCTGCAACTTCTCAATGCAATGAGTTAGAGTTAGAGTTTAAGACTTTTCAGCGTTGGTTTCACGTCACTTCAAGATCGACCTGAGGCCATTCAAAGCCTGTCGCATGTCAAAAATTTTCTTGGCGATGAGGGGGACTACCGCCCCCTCCAATCCCCCTTCTGGCAACTCCCTGTTGTATTATTTTGATGGGGGCTGCACCGAAAAAGTGGTCAAAAGTAACAACATTAATTTTCCCAAACGAAAAACAGTGCTTGGGGCCTAAATAGGGCTTTTTTAACGTTTTGATGCCTCAAAAAGGGGGTCGGGGACAAAAAGCTGTCAAAACACGTCTATATCAGGGAAAAGGGTAAAGCGATGTAACGTATGCGATATCTTTTACATCAAAACAAAAGAACGTAAAGAAGAAGCAATCTTTCATTTCACAAATAACAATTATTTTAACATGTTTATTTAACGCGATATATATAACTTGTGCGTGAACTTTTACATCTTGTGACTGCATGTAATTCACAAAACTAAAGTGAAAGTAAAACTGAAACTGAAAGTAGAAAATTGCTATAATTTTAATTTCATACTCTCGAGTATGTTTGTTGGTTCCATGTTTTACACATGTGATTGATGACTGTACCACCAGGGAAAGCGGGGAGATGCGAAGCTTCCATCACCCGGATAAACTAAAACATAACTTACATAACACGTTTGTTGATGACCCTATATCGTACCTCTTGTTGTGCGTATTTCTTATAGCAGTCACAGCTGACAATGCTGCACTGTCCTTGAAACCCCAAGTACATCAACATTAATTCATACATTTAAAATAATACATATGACGTAGATATTCGTGCCTTAAAATATGTGTAAAAAATTTCAAAATGTTTCCATGTTGCTGATAAACCTAACAAATAAACATGAACCAATCTTTAAAACAGGAAATAAGCTTCATATATATAACAATTGTAAAAAAAAATAATTTACGATATAACATACCAGATCTAAGTAATCGGCAGGCAAAGCAGACGTAAATCCCCATGGATACAACCACATTTGACCATAAGAATGTACGGTTAGATAGGCATCGATATTCTGTCCATTTTGTCGGAGGAAATTAACAATATTGGCTGTCTCAGCTTCGGACCCTGGGCTATCACCGCTGAACGTATCAAAGCATGGATTAGTGCTTCCACCTATAGCTGAAAAGATTGACGAAAAATCAAATGACAAATACGAGCATGATCTAATAGTAAACACAAACATAAACGCGACTTTGTAATGACAAACTTGCTGTGACAAACACAAGTCAGTATAAATAACAAACAACCAAATCACGGAAAAACAATTCGTAAATGTGTTGTCCTGCCACATTTTCTGGTGGTTGGTTGCAGTATTTTTCAAAGTATTTATTACATGCTTTTCGGTGGTTTATAGAAATATATCAGTGATTTAAAAATGGTAATTTCACTGTTTGAAACAGTGAAATTACCACTTTGATAATTTCACTGTTTTGAATTTAAGAGAATATTTAATATATAAAAAGACAATAATAAGTGTCTTATAAGTTTACACGCAGTGCTTATTTAAAATAATCAAGAAGAGAATACATAGTAACAGATTTATTATTTCAATATGCATGTACATTTATTTGAATAAATGCGGCTATTTACCTGGTGCCCATTGAAAGGGAAAGTTTCTATTAAGGTCCACGCCGACACAACTGCTTCCAGTATTGATCTTTCTAGTACAAGTGATTGTATATTTTTATTACATACATTGATTCAAAATATTTTATTTAACAAATCTAAATTATTTTGTGTTTTTATAGATTATGAAAAGGCGTTCGATACTGTTGTTCGTGAAGCTTTGTGGATTAAATTATGTCAATCTAATATTAGCTGTAAAATCATTACAATGTTGAAATCTATTTATGCAAATGTTAAAGCATGCGTTAAATTGTCTTCGAACGTAAATATGTCAGATTTTTTTGATGTCAGTATTGGTTTAAAACAAGGGGAACCACTCTCGCCTTTACTATTTATTTTGTTCCTCAATGATATTAATACTTGTTTAGATTTAAATAATCTATCGGAGGGTGATTTGAACCAGTTATCAATGTATATGTTAATTTTTGCTGATGACATTGTTTTATTTACGACGAATGCAGCCAGCTTGCAAGCCCAACTTGATTGCATCTATCATTACTCGATTAAATGGGGCCTTAAGATAAACACCAAAAAGTCCAAAGTTTGTATTTTTGAAAAAAGAAAACAATCTAATTCTTTTGAATGGTTTATAAATGGTGAAAAATTAGAAACTGTAGATAATTTTTGTTATTTAGGTGTAAATTTTATTTACACTGGGAATATGAAAAATGCTGTTAAGGTGCTCTCTGACCAAGCTCTCAAAGCATATAATTGCCTCTTGTCATTATTTACTAGAATAAATCTTGATATCAAAACGAAACTTTCACTTTTTGACTCTATGGTTCTACCTATTTTATTGTACGCCTCGGAGATTTGGGGCATTTATGAATTTAAGGAAATAGATAAACTTCACATAAAATTTTGTAAACATATTCTTGGGGTTCGAACACAATCTTCAAATTTAGCAGTTTTAGGTGAATTGGGTCGTTTCCCTTTATCAGTTTTAATGAAAGAGAGGGCATTGAAATACTGGATAAAAATAATGAGTAATCAACACATGCCTATGTATACACTTTTTAGAGAGCAATGTAATTCCCAGAACGCAAATTCTTGGTCAAATAAAATTAAAAATTTACTTGATAGTCTAGGTTTCAGCGATATATGGTCAAATTTTGACTCTTCCTGTAACTATTTTTGTATTTTGAAACAAAGACTACGCGATCAATATATTCAAAACTGGCAAAATGGAGATTCGTAATGTAGCTAAAACTTGAATACTATAAACAATTTAAAGTCGATTTTTGTTATGAAAAATATCTAGATATTTTGACTAATAGTAAACAAAGAGAGCTATATACTAAATTTAGAATATTCAGCACATAATCTCGAAATTGAAGTAGGTAGATATACTGGCATTGAAAGACAAAATCGTATATGTAAACTTTGTCAATCACAATCTGTTGAATCTGAGTACCATTTTTTGTTATGTTGTAATAAATATTATGACCTACGACAGAAATATTTTACAAATAATGCTTGGCCTTCAGTACAAAAATTCATTAATATTATGTCATCAAAACGTAGAACTAGTATTGTAAAAAAATGCAAAGTTTTTAACAGAAGCTTATAAATTAAGAAGTCTAACCCTTGAAAATAATGCTGCTTCGTAGGACTTATTACCTTTGTGAGTTAAAAATTGTGTTAATGTTTGATATTTGGTGATTATTTATTATGTAAAGATTAAATGTGTATTTATTTGTGTATCTTTTATGTATACTGTATGTCTTGACCATGTGTATTAGTATGTGTAAATGGTCAAAGGCATTATTATGCCGATTTGCCAATAAATGAAATGAAATCTATTTTTTCTCCACATACGTTCCTGTAAACATTAAAGAAATACATTTACATGTTACTCTTTTTACGTATATAATTAAAGTTTACCTTTTAAGAGATAAGACATACCTTACTGTTACAATAATTGAAAATTTAATGTATCATTGAAACACATATATAATGTTTTAAATCTTCAAAAATGGAAAGATAATTTGACGGCTTTTTCGGACCTTTTTTTTTAAAAAAATAATAATTCAATATATGATATGGTTCATAGATATACAAAAGATCAAAAAAATCATATGGTTACAATTTAGAATCAACCATCAAATCCTTGAAACAAACTATTTACTTAAAAAAATGAATATTATTGATGATGATACCTGTACATTTTGTCAAAATGAATCAGAAACTTTGTTCCACCTGTTTTGTGATTGCCCAATAATAAAACAATTCTGGTTACAAGTTCAAAATTATGTTAAAGAGAAATGTAATATTGATTTCCATAATTGGCTGGCAATAGATATCTTATTTGGCAGTACAAAACTTGATATTGTGTTAAACAAAATAATTTTGATTGCAAAAAGTCATATATATTACAGTAGGATTAAGAAAATAAGGCCTAACCTAGAAAATTTTAAGAATGAAATAGTAGTCAACTATAAGATTGAAAAATATACTGCAAAACAAACTTCAAAGTATGAGTTTTTTGAAAAGACATGGGAGAAGTATGATAATTTAGTCTTTCAATATAATTTAGAACATTAATTTTCTTTTGCATAGCAATCTCATATGTACTCAGACTGGACATTTGGTAAAATTGCAATGTATGGAGCCTTCCACCAACCCAAAACACTGTTTAAAGATATGTTTTTTACTAAACAGCAGAGACGAAAGCCAAAGTAGTTTACACCAATAACCTTTTATTTGATATTTTCCCTATTTTCCCCCTCTTTCCTCCCCCCTCAATTCCCCCTCTCTCCCACCATGATCCTTCCTCCCTTCAGTAGAATATCGTAGTTTTAAGCAAATTGTTGCTTTGTTTTGTGTATTAGGTTTATACAGTTTAAGAAACAGTAATGATTAGTTTCAATGACTATCACACAGTACATTTTTGCTCTTTACAATTAAATATTTAAGTTGTCTTGAGTAGATCAATGGTCAATGTGACATCACCAATTTTGAAATACACACTTTTCATTTGTTTTTAATAGTAGGAAAACAAAACATGTTAAAACTAAAAAGATTACATGTTTCATTCCTATTGAACCTGATAGCAGAACGATAAGATTTATTTGAGACCATCTCAGTCTTTTGTAAAGACTCAGTTAATTGTTTTATGAGATTTTTTTTATCTATTTTAAGAAAAAAAAACAGTAGGTAAATATTTGGGTAGATGTAACAACTTTCTTTTAACATAAATTATGTTTCAAACATTTTTGTGACATTGAATAAAAAAGAATACTACTTTAATTTTGCTGAAAATATTTTTTGTTCCAAAAAATATTAGGTCAATGGGAAGCAACTCTCAAGAGGATAAGTTGAAACAAAAAAATGGTTATCTTTTTCAAAAGGAAGTAGTTTGATAAAACTTTTATTTTTACTTTATGTTTAAGAAAGTCTTTGGAAAATGTTTGCTTTAGGATTATTTCTGTATAAATTTGTTTGTTATTTCTCTTCTATGTTATAAAAACAGAAACCCCATGAACGTAATACAAATTCTAAATAACACTTTTATACCAGTCATGTTAAAGTAAATAAAATTTTATGTGAAGAGTTTTTGTAAGTGGCAGAAGGGATGGGATGGTTCTCCGACCCTACTCTCCAAATTTGACGGGGATCAATAAACGGGCAAAACTTGTTTTAGCTGAAATTACAAAAAAAAAATGTTTTAATCTTTAATGTTCAAATCCAAGCCATCTCATTCGGCTGGGAGAAAAGCAAACTTTGGACATAAAGGTTCGAGCAATACGCTAAATTGGTATCCAATTCAATAACAATCTCTTTATTCAATACATAATAATCCTACAAATGCCCTCCATCTATAATTGTAACAAGCGAAGATGAATACACTGACACGCGGAAATGATGTCATTAACACGTGGCGAAAATGACATTTACAAGCGGAAATGATGACATTAACACGAAGACAAGTTGACATTTAACATACGGAGATGACAAACGGAGATGATGACATTAACAAGTAAGAAGATGACATTAACAAGCGGAAAAGAAGACATTAACATGCATGCGGTCAAGATTACCTTTCAATGTTGACAAGATGACATTAATATGTAGAGATGATGACATTGACATGCAAAGAAGTTGATATTTACACGTGGAAACAATTACATTAACATGCGGAGATCACATCAACAAGTGAAGAAGATGACATAAACGTTCGGAGGCAATGCCATAGTATACGATAAAGATGACATTAATATTCAGAGAATATGACATAAACAAGCGGAAAAGACAAAATTAACAAGCAGATTATATGGCATTTATATATGGAGAAGATGACATAAACACGCGAAGTTACAGTTGCATGTGATATGGAGAAGATGGCTTTATCAATCGGAGAAGGTGACAACGATATCTATACGCGGGAAAGATGACACAAGTATGCGAAGAAGGTGATATTAATATACATAGCAGATGACATCAGTACGGAGTAAAGTGAAATTAAACTGCAGAGACGATGGCATTAGCATGCGGAGAAGATGACATTAACATGCGGAGAAGATGACATTATCATGCGGAGAAGATGACAATAACATGTGTAAAAGATGACATTAATATGCGGAGAAGATGACATTAACATATGGAGAAGATGACATTAACATGTGGAGAAGATGACATAAACATGTGTAGAAAATAACAATAACATCAGGAGAAGATGGAATTAACATGCGGAGAAGATGACGTTGCCATGCGGAGAAGATGAAATTTACATGCGGAGAGATTACTTTAACATGTTTAAAAGATGACATTAACATGCGGAAAAGATGACAATGATATGCGGAGAAGATTAAATGAACATGCAGAGAAGATGACATTAACATGCGAAAAGATGACTTTAACATACCGGAAGATGTTTCATAACAGGATGGCAATAAAATCATCTTAGTAAAGAAAGCATTTACTTACGTTCGTATGAGAGTATTCATAACCATCAGGATTGACAACTGGTACTAGGAAAACATCGTAGCGCTCAAGTAGTGTATTAATACCAACGTCGTATTTCGGATTGAAGGCAAGCTATAATAATTTTTTAAAAAATGTTTAATATAACATTCCACTATCTCATTTTTAACTCATTAAGTTTGTTTACATTTTGCTGTGACGACATTCTTGTAAAGGTACTGTACAACATAATGCTTGTTCAACAAAATAACAAAAAAAAACTTCAAGATTTTAGAGTCAAGGTTTTAAGAACTTCTAGTCCCCTCTCCTATATTAATTAAGGTGAAATGCGTGACCAACGCAGTAAGGGCTGACTTTGTATATTGTGACCTCTTTCAGGTAAATGGCGTGGATTGTAAGTGTTTAAAATAATAATAATAATGATAACGATGATGATAATGAATATAGATTACAAATGTACATTGTAAACGTAGCCTGTTGTAACTTACTTGCTCAATGGTGTAAATCACCGTGGCAGGCGACACCCATTCTCTGGCGTGAATCCCACCGTCTATAAAAATACCGCGTTTTGCAGCAAGTCCAGTTGGCGAGCTAATCTGTTGAAAGATATACATGTCTATAGAAAATGACATCTGATTTTGTCAAATAAAAATGTTTCAAGAGAGTTTTGTTTAACTGAACCTTTAGCCTGTTACTAATATTACCAATGTGATGAGTGCAGACCAAAATCAACCGGCTCATCTGTGTCGTATATCTATTGTCTGCACTTTACCCTATTCAGTCAAGGTCAAGTCAAGGTCAAGGCATCTCAAGTACCAGAGAAGATTGGTTGACCTGCCGTGACTAACTTGGGAGGGTGTGGCTGCCAAGAGCCGGGTTTTTAGGGGTTTTTGTTTTTGTTTTTTTAGTTATGTTGCCGTCATAATGGTGATGCCCTTGGCATCATTGTCGTATCTCCACTAACCACCTTCGAACGAAGAATATGCTACTAAAACCTCGCCTTGAAAAGACGTCCCTGGTGAGAATACTACAGTTGACCGGCAAAGAGGCTGAAACTAGTACATCTCGGACATATGGTTCATTCGGGTGACAATTATAAATAAAACTAAACCCAAGCAAACACTATTCAGTCATTTTACATCTTGATTTTTTCCCTAAAAGAATTGTTTGGCCAAATTAAATGCAACAACACAAACAATGAAAAGTTTAAATTCGGAATTTTCAAATGTAGAAATTCAGTGCCCAAAAATATATATAATTCGTTAACCTTAATTAATTTGACGTCCCTGTTCTCTTCAGAAGTACCGATACTCTGAACTGTGGCGGTGACGCCTCGAGGTAGTACAAGCTGCGTAAGGTCATCTAAATAATTGTTTATCTGTAAAAGTATAATTGTATATTTGTAAAAAAGTAATTGATTAAAAGTATTTATCTGTAAAAATTTAAGTATCTGTTTTTAAAGGGTTTTTAATTGTAAAAATAAATAAATAAGTCTTTATCTGTTTTAAGAAAATTTTTATCTGTAAAATTATATATCTGCAAATTTTTTTCTGTAAAAAAAAATAAGTTTTTATTTGTTAAAAAGGGTTTATATGATAAAAATCAGGTTTATCTGTTGTATATGTTGAGCTGTAAAATATATATATATAGATAAACGAGTATTAGTTTTATTTTGGTTAAGAATGTACAATCATGTAAATAAATCCTTAATTTTTTACTTCTCTAAATACAAAATGAAAATTAAAAATAGAAATAAACTTACGGCAACATATCTATGATAAGTATTTAATACCATGCCACTACTTAAAGCACTGGCAGCACGACGGCTCTCGTGTATAGTTTGGCCAACACTGGGACTTGACTGGCTGTCGAGGAGACTGAAATAGTGTATTACAAATATCAGAAGTTGAACTTTCTCGTAACGATATCTGCATGTACCTTAGCATATGAAGAAAACGAAAGAAGGCGAACTTTTGCTTTGATAATTTTCTATGTATGTTTTTTCCATTTCATTTAAATTGATCTAAATCATTTTTCTCAGTGAAAAGGGTGACTTGAGAAATTAAGTGGGTGTTATTTTTGTATCAATTATTACTGTATACAGATGATACTTCACTGATAAGTATATTAGCCTCACGGGATAAAATTTTTACTAGCCACGGTGTGGTGATAAAATATTTTTCTTGCTACAGTGTGGATAAAATTGCTTTTGCCGCGATGTGGATAAAATATTTACTAGCCACGATGTGTGGATAAAACTTGTACTTGCTGCGATGTAGATAAAATATGTACAAGTCGCGGTGTACAAGCCGCGGTGGTACAAGCCGCGGTGAGTATAAAATATGTACAAGCCGCGGTGAGTATAAAATATGTACTAGCCGCGGTGAGTATAAAATATGTACTAGCCGCGGTGTGTGTATAAACTATATGCACTTGCCGCGGTGAGTATAAAAATATGTACTAGCCGCGGTGAGTATAAAATATGTACTAGCCGCGGTGAGTATAAAATATGTACTAGCCGCGGTGAGTATAAAATATGTACTAGCCGCGGTGAGTATAAAATATGTACTAGCCGCGGTGAATATAAAATATGTACTAGCCGCGGTGAGTATAAAATATGTACTAGCCGCGGTGAGTATAAAATATGTACTAGCCGCGGTGTGTATAAAATATGTACTAGCCGCGGTGAGTATAAAATATGTACTAGCCGCGGTGAGTATAAAATATGTACTAGCCGCGGTGAGTATAAAATATGTACTAGCCGCGGTGTGTATAAACTATATGCACTTGCCGCGGTGTGGATCACAGGCGCTAGTCACATAATCAAATATTTTACATAATCGGTCTATATATGTATATAAAGATATATCTTTATATACATATATAGACCGATTATGTAAAATGTTTGATTATGTGACAAGCGCCTGTGGTGTGGATAAAATATGTACAAGCGCCGTGTGGATAAACTATGTATTTGACGCGGTATATGGATAAAATATGTACCAGCTGTGGTATGTATATAATATGCTTATACTAGACACGGTGTGGATACAATATGTACCAGATGTGGTAAGGACAAAATATGTATAAGCAGCGGTGTGGATAAAATATCTACTAAACGCAGTGTAGATACTTTGCTGCGGTGTGAATGAAATATGTACTAGCCGCGGTGTGGATAAAATATGTAATGGCCGCCGTGTGGATAAACTCACAGGCGCTTGTCACATAATCAAATATTTTACATAATCGGTCTATATATGTATATAAAGATATAAGGCCCCCAACGAAACAAAAACATCATGCAGAACAAACAAGAACACTGCTGCAATAAACGACCAGATCACGGTTATCTCTTTCTGGTCGCCATCTGAAAGGACCAATCCAAGTGCCAACGCTTTTTATTTCATTAAAATCCCTCAAATAGCAAAGAAATTGGGAAAAGTTTCGCAAAATGCCATTATTTTCAAATCATGTCGTTTTCGACGTCCAGTCCATTCATTTATACAAACACGATTTCTGATCGATTTTTACGGAAAAAAAAAACAACAAAAAAACGGCTAGAATTTCCACGTACGTTCCATAAACAAACTCTTTTCCTATCGACCTGCGAAGTTTTCACTGATCAAATGCCGTCTTCGTACGTATTTCATTAAAAAATACACAAGGATCTCGCTTGTGACAGTATTTTATCGCCATGTATAGCGCATGTATATACTGTTCCGCTCTGAATATTATATAAATATTTGATTGGTTAAGATAATTACCGGAATACTATTAACCAATCGTATAATACTATTTCTTTGCTTCATTTATCTGTCACTTCAAATTACAAATGGCGCACTTTACTTGACCTCCGCTTCCAAACTCCTCGCAGCGGTTACTTCCCCTGATCTGTACAGTAACCACTGCCACCACAAGTAAATTCGGTCGAATATAGCCGGATATATTTTTTCACTTCTAATTTTAAAATAGAATACTTAATATCATTTTAGTTTTCTTTCGTTAAATAGTTATGCTTAATGTACAAGAAAGTAAAAAATTATACGTTTAAAAATTATTTTGTAAACATAATGAAAGATATTTTCACTATGACACCGTATGCATAGTAACAACCAGTAAACAATGCCAGAATATAAACAGTTATTGAACGATTGCACAAAAAGATTTGATCCGGCACTTGTTTTAAAGTGATAACAAATTGTGTGTCTTGAACTTATTTTGTCTGGTAAGGATGTAATTATAAATCTGCCAGTTTGATATGGGATCCTTGGCGTTCTGAAACTGGCCGCCATGTTTTTGTCACATGATACAACTATCATCACGTGATTTCAGTGGTGGCAGTGGTTAAAGTAGCAAAGCGTGACGTAACCGCTGTGAGGAGTTTGCTCCGCTTCTACAACCAATATTTTTTAAATATTTGAGTACAAAGAGGGCTCTAGTTCAATTTAGACTTCGCAGATTGATAGAAAAAGAGTTTGTTTATGAATTTTATGAGGAAATTTTAGATGTTTTCTATTTATTTCGTAGAAATCGACCAGAAATCGTGTTTGTATACATGATTAGATTGGACGTCGAAAACGACATGGATTGAAAATATTGGCATTTTCTGAAACTTTTACTCATTTCTTTGCTATTTGAAGAATTTTAATGAAATAAAAAGCTTTAACGCTTGGATTGATCCTTTCAGATGGCGACCAGAAAGAGATAACCGTGATCTGGTCGTTTCTTTCAGCATTATTCTTGTTTGTTCCGCATGATGTTTTTGTTTCGTTGGGGGCCTTATATCTTTATATACATATATAGACCGATTATGTAAAATATTTGATTATGTGACTAGCGCCTGTGGATAAACTATGTATTAGCAGCGATGTGGATAAAATATGTACTACCAGCGTTGTGGATACTTTGCTGCGGTGTAGATAAAATATGTACTAGCCACTCTGTGGATAAAATATGTATAAGCAGTGGTGTGGATAAAATATGTACTGACCGCGGTGTAGATACTTTGCTGCGGTCTGGATAAAATATATACTTGCTGTGGTGTGTATAAAATATACTAGCCGCAATGTGGATAGTCTATTCGTAATTAAAAGAAAAACTTTGAGATAAGTTCTTCTTATGTTTGGTTTAACGGCGCATCAAAACAATTCAGTGTTGGCAGAAACAGGAAAGATGATTTTAGCAAACCTCGGTTGTAACAAACTTGAAGCAACACCAGGGGTCGTAACCATCACCTGCTTGAGCTACTAGATTCGTAGACTACAGGATTTGAGGTTAAAAATCATAAACTTACTCTTGGACGTCTTCTATCAGCGTAGAGAACACCGTGTTAAGACCAGTGAGCTGCTTTACAAACGAGTCATAGTGCTGTGGTCCCACACGTACGTACATAGAATCGTTTACGTGCTTAGGCAACTTCCAAAAGTCCAACTGAAATAGTGTAAAGAAAACAAATCAGATTGGAAATGTCTTATATAAACAAATGAAATGGGGGGACTGTATCTTATTTTTGTTGGGTTTTACGGAGGTCACTTAAATTAGTTAATGCCAAATACCAACTTGAGTGATTGATTAATTGATTAATTGACAACGACATGGTTGGTGTCCTCGTCTCTAACGAACATTAATATTTTGGCTAGCTGCGGCTAGGCCCATTCTGCCATAAGATACTTTAGTTTTCATTTTCTAAACTTTAAGTTCGAATTTGTAACTTGAAGCAAACAAGGGCTTGCATATGGCAGGGTTTGAACAAATGCGGCTTACATTAGTCCGACGTTTTTAACTACTTGGCCATGTTTTTTCTTTTATTTCGTTTGATGTGATTAAATGAATTTCTCACATACCAAGTTGTCTAAAATTATAATGATATGATAAATATTACTAGAACCTACACCAAACTGTAGTTCCATTCTCAGAAGTTTTCTGTAGTCGTCTTGCGTGTGGTGAAGAATTTTGAGGACCTTGTGTCTGCATAACAAAAACATGACATGAATATCATGAGGATATTTAAAACCATTACAGCTATTTAACGATAGATAAGCTCAAACATTGAAATACAATTTAAGTTTTTCTGTCCTTCTTTCTTTCTTTCTTTTCCTTTTCTTTCTTTAAATTATTTATTTAATTATTTATTTTTTTTTATTTATTTTTGTTGATTTTTCCCAATAATCTTTATTTTCACTCTGAACTCGACGAGATTCGAAAGACATACAGTGCAATCTTGTTAGTTTATTGCATTTGAAACCATCACACAAATATTGCCCGACATATATATTTCACCGTAGTGAAAATTCGCCAATTGGAAAAAAAATCAAAGTATGAAAGGTAAACTATGAACCTAATTATGATCATGCTGACATGTTTTGTAAACCATAAAGATTTTTGGTCATGTTTCAACCATGTTTCATTCTATAGTTTACTTCAAACATTGCTGACGACCATTTTGAGACAAAGATAATCACGGAAATTCGCATAAGGTTGTCATGAATTTAACACAACATATTAACACCATGTATAGTTCCTGATAAGCGAACCTTTCATGTATACGAAAAAGATTTGGCCTACATCTAACGATTTAGAGAGTTCAATATAAATATAGATATACGTAGATATAAAAACACATTTTTAATTTTATAATTTTGAATTTGAATTTAATAAATGCATTACACCAAACATTAACATAATTTGTTTTTATGGCGACAGTTTAAAAAGTTAGATTTTGGTCGGGGTTGTTTAATGTTACTGATTTTTTTAATCCAGTCATCATAACGGGGAAACATAGCGACATAGTTCTATTCAATGGGCGTCACTAAAGACTACATGGCTGGCGGGTACTGCCGGTAATTCTAGATATAGAAACATAGGAATTCGTAGGCCTCATTATGAGTGGAGTAATTTTCTGCTTGTGCTTTTTTTATCAGTAACAGCCGTCGCCAAGTGATATTCAAAATGGCTAATATGTCACATTTTAATCACCTTTTATGTTATGCAAATAAATGCCAGTGAGATACAAGAGAGATTCTAAATGTTTAATGGCAAAAATATTTTACAATGGCCATTGTCATTATTGCGGCGGTCCATTAGACAAATAGTGAGAGAAGTATACACATATATACATATGATATAAATATTATAATAGATTTATATACTTTTTGGTATCTTTACACGAATATGGACAAGGATAAAACTTTAATTGAAAATAAATTCCAATTTTAATATATAAAATACAAATCACAAAACAAATACATAGAAAATAAACAGTAAAGAGAGAACTTCTTACACATTGCAATTCAGAAAATGTTTAAAGATTGATTTAAACGATATTATGGAAACATGATTATAATTCACATACTATGTTTAAATATTAACAGCGCATCTAATTATAGCAAACATGTATTTTATCTAAGATAAGAAGCCAAACGCTAACATGTAGATGTACGTCCTTATGCTTAACTATATCTACATACCCATCATAGGTGACCTTTGGTGAAGGGTGACCTTGTGCGAGCTGGACCAAAATACAGAGACATCCTAAAATCACCAACATATTCCGAATATCTTTTTACCCTGAAAAATGAACATACATTTTTCAGTTTTGGTGATTTATTAGTTATTACTTGAGACAAAAAAAATGTTTGTCCAATTTAATACCTAGGCATATATTTTGTCCAAGTAAGAACCTAGGCATATACATGTATATAAAACAGTAAAATATATTTTCCGTTCATTATAATATCTTTCCATAAGAGACAGATTTTTCGCAATCTTGTATTTTAACGTGTAAACTAAGCCTTTTTACCATCTAAAGAAAAATGTATAAGTTGTTCACGTCTTTGTGTATGAGAAAATCTGTAATGGAAATATTAATCTTGCACAATGCAGTTTTAAACGTTTTTCTTATTGTATTTTTAATCTATTAACCAATGACAGTAAATGCTATTTCAAAAGGTTAAAAAATAACTTACCCAAGACATATTGTTGATGTAAAATTTTAAAAGTAAACATAGCGTTATTATTTATTCTATACTTAATTTGTTTATGTCCAAATTTATCCGATTAATTTTTGAAGTTATATCTATAAGCGTATATTCTAAATATTATTACTATTACAGTAAACTAAATACTCCAAATATATACTATACTCTAATATGGTAAGAAAATTTGAAGTTTATCAAAGAAAATTATTTATCTGAACACAGCACCAACAGTTACTTTTAAAATAGTTATTTTAAGAATTCGTTCCATGTAGCAGACGACAAAATTTCAATTATATATAACAGTATTACTTAGGAGTTTATTAAGTGGTTTAAAGTGGATTGGTCTACAATGTTCAGTTAGAATTTCAAATAATGATAAAAAGCAGTGAAAATGTATTATTTGGATATTCTTATAACATATTTATTCACACTGACTAGTACGCGAGCACTTTTGACTTGTACTTCGATTCTCGGCCACACCGTTGCTTGGTTACGCCGAAAGATTTTCAGTCTTGGCCACGCCTTCTTTAGATAATCTATGAATGAAAAACCATGCTTCCCGTGCGCCAAGCACATTGATATAGTAAAAGTTGTAATAATTATTTCTCAACGGTGTATTGATTTCAGTTTGTCCCGTTAGATTTGAATTTAACTATTCAATTTGTTTTTATATACGAAGATACTTTATTTATTTGGGAAAAAAAAAAACCTTACTACTACAATTACACATTGTATCTTGTTAAATTGTTACATACTAAAACTTTACATATTATATTTTGTTAAATTGTTACATACGAAAACTACTGTCCCCACCTGTTCCATATATCATTTTCATTATAGCTATAGTCATTCTATGTTATTGGATATAGTTTGAAAATATAATTAAAATGCCCACAATTAGAAAAAATCTTTTTGATCATGTTGTTGCATTTATGTGACCTGATTCTAAATAAAAGTATTTGTTGTTGTTGTTGTTGTTGTTGTAGAAAAAAATGATATATTACGAACATTTATGTAATGAGTAATAATGTTTTGTTCTTGAACAATTTATTATCTGCTATAAATAGATGATATAATAACAGATAATGTACCTCACACTTACAAACAGCATCCCTATATAATTATTTCGTGGTTTGTTGTCACGAAACATACTTAATACTACAAGTATCATCATAATTGTTTATTTTGTTATATACCTTCACTAAGAGACCAACTCACTTTAAACGTCAACATTTAAAACTAATAAAAGCTCACAATAAGTGCATTTTGATTTCACCAGGTGAATTTCAAATAATCTTAGCTTACCTCAGATATTTTATTCTATTCTATCGTATAACAGTTTGTGTTTGTATATTTTAATTTGTAAAAGCTATACTATGCTAATCTTTGGGTAAAATACTTTATTTGCTTAATTTTATTGAAATCTTGTTAATACTTCCTGAATATGTCTATTTTGAATAAGTGAAGGTTTAAACTATGTCTTGGAAGCTACATTCCCTATTACTTGGTCTATTCTTATAATAATAAATGCAGATTTTTTTCTAATGGCAATATGTAATAATGCTTTGATTGCCTGTAGCTTTTAAGATTTAAAACGTAACATATTGTGTATTCAAAAGATGTTCGATTTATATTTCAAAAGAGAAAATAGGGTAATTATCAGTCATGTTTTTTTTCTTCAAATATCAAAGTTGAGCATTATGTATCTTTAAATTTGTTGTAAAAACATATCCGTTTAAAGTGTAATAAGTCCTTTTGAAAATAAAACCGGTTATTTACCTTTTAATACAGGATCCTATTTTCTTTTAAAATATATCTCAACACTGCCAAAATTTTATAGACTGATTCTTGGATATATAAATATCCTTAAAACTAAATCAATGACAAAATGATGCATAAATGAGCCGCGTCACGACATACGGACATTGTGCGTTTGCGATCAGCATAGATCCAGACCAGCCTGTGCATCCGCGCAGTCTGATCAGGATCCATGCTGTTCGCTTAGCAACTCTATAACAAGTAGAGAAACCGGCAGCGAACAACATGGATCCTGATCAGACTGCGCGGAAGCGCAGGCTGGTCTAGATCCATGCTGGTCGCAAACGCATTATGTTGGTTTTGTCGTGACACGGCTCAAATATTATTAGGATTTTCGATGGCCGGTGGCATCAGGTGCTTGAATATAGCTTCTGCCAATTAAACATGTTTGAATTAATTGTCAACTTATAAAGAAATGAAATGCAATACAGTCTTGGGAATTCATCATCAATCTAAAATTATATTGTCAGCCAATTAAACCTGATTTTGTAACTCCCAAGTAAACGACATTTTTATTTTACGTAATAAAAAGGAGAGAGAAAAAAAATTGCAATTGTTGAAATGACATTTAATGAGAACTTAAGTCATTTAAACAAGAGTTTATGAACGATCGTTTCATTCATTTTCATTTTCAACACGCTAAGACATATCCTTCTGCAGTTTATTCCTTTTGGGACAATCGCCATACAAGAATAAACAATTTAATTAATACACCGTCGATCGGCACGTGCTGCAAAAGCCCGTGTAACGCCGTACTTGTCACTGTAAAACCGTGTTTTTCTATGTCGACAGAAAAATTATAATTTTTCTTTAACACTTTTATTGTGTTTTATGGACGATTTGCAGACCAAATAACAATGAACATGTTTGATTTTTCCTCAATCACTATTTGTTATTAAAGCATGTTTCATCGGTCCGTAGTTCTTCATCTCTTAATATGTATAACGACATTTTGTTAAATGTTTAATGAACACTTCAAAACATGTATAGTAATATAATTATGTGCTAATGTTACCTATGAATCAACGTTATTGTATTTTTTGTAATTTGCATGATATTGAAGAAGAGTATCATTTCATTATATCTTGTCAATGTTATAACCGGCCTAGAAACTTATAATATTGCGCTAAACCTTGTTGATACTTGTAAAAAAAAACAATTTATTTCGGACGGAATTATTTCTAATATTAAATTTGCAATATATCAAAAACATTCATTTAAACTTGTTATTTAACGTCCTTACATATGGACTGTTTATAGAAAGGTAGCGGTGCTACTTCCTAACTGATGCTAGCTGCAAGTCTATTAACTCCAACTTTTCTCCTCCCACGGGCTTCTTGAATTTAACAGCGAATTCCTTAAAATTCACTATTGGCAAATCAATTTTAAGGACCGCAAAAGTGCATGGTTCATTCAAAATTTTTTAGAGTGTCAACGGTAAAGTATGCTAAAACTAAGATGATTACATGATTGCATTTAACTTTAATCAAAGACACTGGAAAAGCAAGTCATATGTTGAATTACATTACATCATTCTAAAGATTTATGTTCAAATCTATTTCCAACAAATGCGATAGAGTCCATCTATAAAACATGAATTTATATGTTTATAATTTTGCGAGATTGAAAAATGTACATTACCAACGCCTGAAGAACGGATAAGAACTAAAATCTGTAAGTTTAGGAACGTCATGTGTGCACACATCTGTTGATTTTTCTAAAGCTATCTCCTCAAATAATGGGAGAATATACAAATCTGTGGGTGTTTTTTTTCCAATTAATTAACGTCAATAGACACACACTTTTATTATGTAGCAAAGTCGCTGACGTTTTAATTAAAAGATATATCATGTTCTACTTTAATAGAGCTTATTTTTCAAGCCGTTTTGTGTAAAGTGAACACAGAAAAATAAAAACAATTTTAATTCAAATTTAACTTTAATTCGTCTTTGCCTATTTAGAATTAACATTTTTACGGCCTGTAAAGTACATTTTATTGATGAAGATAAGAAATCATGCCTGGAAACGAAGTAAACATGTTTACATGTATGTAAATTACAAATCAAATGCTATCATGTTCCGGTACAGGAAATTAAAGATGTGTGGACATGTCGTAAATAAAACACCACCGGTCATTTGTAAGTTATCTGAAATATTAAAAGGCGTAACATGAGTTTTCTAAATGTATAATACTGGACGGCTTTATTGGAAGTTACAATCATTCAACTTAATCACAGTCAGTGGACAATGGATGGGGAAACCTATAAAGGTCAAATGAAATATTTGTAATAAAAAGGGAAAAAAAGTTGCAGCAATTTGACTGTTTTACATTTTAAAAATAAAAAACTGACATGTTAAATCTAGCCAAGTGGCAATGGACAAGTCTTAGTGACTCGAAACCAGAAAAATCTACCACTCGACCATGGAGGCCTCTATTTTGAAAAGTATGAGACAATGAGAAGGGTCTTTTCTCTTACAATTTTGTACACAAACCAAATTTTAAAAAGCTATGCGAAAACTTCTTTAGTGAGCTATGTTGAAATCTCTTCAAGATAAGCAGTGACTTTTTCGGATTCCTACTAGATTTATCATGTCCTTATTTGAAGACGTTAGAGGAACTATCTACATGTTTATACTAGTGTCATTTGTAGGGCCATGCATGTAAATCTTTAAACCGTTTATGTCATATACTTTGTAAATGAAACAGTCTGTTTGAAGTTTAAGGAATCTCAAATCAAAATTTAAAAAAACAGCAACCGAAAGGAAAGCGCCAAGTCAAAATGCATAGATGTGCAGTCTGGCCTAGATTCTAGGCTATCAAGAAATTCTCCAAGCTCAAACTCATATCTCAGGAATCTGATTGGTCAGAAACTCCCACAGAATGTACACCAACCAATACTTGCACCAAAAAAAAGCTCGAAAGACGTTGTACAAGACTCTACCCTACGGTTGCGCATTTTTGGTATGTTTATGTTGAATGTTTTGTACTATTACTTTATGTTCAAATTTGAAGTTGTGTATTACACAGAACCAATATAATAAAGCTTAACTATAAACATTTTCTAGAATGTTATTAAATAAAAAGGTGATAATGATAGTTAGAAAATGTAAGGAAGTTTCGACCGCAAATTTCTGTGTACGTTGTTTTTACTATTATTTATTTATTTATTTATTTATTTATTTATTTATTTATTTATTTATTTATTTATTTATTAAATATTATTATGTAAAATTCATTTTTGCACTACGGACATATTTAAAAGACATTAACCTTTTCAATTTCAGATTGGATTTATCTTATATGACTTATTCCTTGCATCTTACTTTTGTAGATACGTATTACAACATCGTCAGCCAATTAATATTCTTCCCATCATATACGTCATCAAGTATCGTCAACAAGTGTTTATATTCACGGTGTTTTCTGTGTTGTTCTTTTGGTCTTTTTGCCGCTATTGTTACTCTTTATGCACGATGATCTATATTTTGTCTTTAGGTAATGTATTTTAATCATATTATATCATTTGTAATACAATTAGTATAATGTATGTTTATGCTCTTAAAGTTTCAATTTCCTCAAATCATACATGTACATACACACACGCCCGAAAGAATAGTGTTATAAAAATCTTATTGGCATATGAAACAATAAATATCTCTATTGTCTTTTTTTCTTTATTTGTTTGTTGTTGTTAATTAAATATTTAAAATACTTTACTTTTATCATACCACATTATCTAAATATTGAATGTATAGCCTAAAAATGTTATTGTTGTTTTTTACAGATATGTATGTAAAAGTTTTCTTCAATTTAATTTGCACTATTGCATTTCTTTTTCTTTTGTTGTTTTCTTTTACCTTAATTAATCTAAAATGTACTTACGTAAGGCAACTGTTTCTCTGTAAATCCATAGTTTTGTTGTCAAATATTTCCTAAAAGATGACATTTTTTGTACGGCAAACCATTCATGAGATGAACGAGGCTTAAAATGTTGATATTTGAATAATTAACGACGTCCAAATTAGTATTTCTCTAACCCGACATAATGTACGCTTTTAATTTATAATAATAAATAAAAAAAACGCGTTACACGCAATGAATATGTCGGATCTGCAGTGATGAAGCTACTGATAGAAAAATGGACGATTCACGGTAACCTTTTGTCATAAATGCCATGTGATGATAATCAGAATTTTATACAAGTTCATTGAGGGATGTCAACTTATCTATTTTACGATTACAGATAAGCATTTATTGGCAGCAATTTACAGCTATTATCAATCTATTAATGAACAATAACATAATAATAGCCGCCCAATAGAACCATTTGGAAGACAGAAAAGGAAATGTTTGAGATTACACCTAATAGTAATCTATTGTCAGGCTAATTGCTTCGTAGCAGTTACCGATAAAGTCCGGGTGTAACCGATTATTGCGTTAATTAAAAAAAATCTAACTATAGAAATGGACATGTCAGTGATCATTACCTGGACTGAATATTAGATGCTTTTAAGTGTTTGATAAAAATGTTGCTGTTGATTAATAAATAATTATACAAGTATATTGAAAAAAAAAATTAACGGAAAACGTAAAAAGTAGTCTTTTATAGGACAGAGGAATAGAAAGGCACAATGACACATAAACATTTTAACAAGAAAGAGCCAGACATTTAATTCTTTATACTTGTATAATTATTGTTGTTTGTTGTTATTGTTGTTTTTCGGATATCTGAAATAAATCATTTTAATCTTAGGCTGTTGAGTTTAACTTATATTAATATATAGCATGTCAATGGCATTGTGTTTTAAGGCGTAATGTATCATTCAATAGACAGGAAGTATTTATTATTCTCACTTGGGCCGTAATTGTGAGGGAAAGAGTGGGCGGTAATTGTGAGGGAAAGAGTGGGCGGTAATTGTGAGGGAGAGAGTGGGCGGTATTGTGAGGGAGAGAGTGGGCGGTAATTGTGAGGGAGAGAGTGGGCAGTAATTGTGAGGGAAAGAGTGGGCGGTAATTGTGAGGGAGAGAGTGGCGGTAATTGTGAGGGAAAGAGTGGGCGGTAATTGTGAGGGAGAGAGTGGGCGGTAATTGTGAGGGAGAGAGTGGGCGGTAATTGTGAGGGAAAGATCGAGTGGGCGGTAATTGTGAGGGAGTGAGTCGGCGGTAATTGTAAGGGAGAGAGTGGGTGGTAATTGTGAGGGAGAGAGTGGGCGGTAATTGTGAGGGAGAGAGGGTCGGTAATTGTGAGGGAGAGAGGGGTCGGTAATTGTGAGGGAGAGAGTGGGTGGTAATTGTGGGGGAATGAGAGGAAGGTAATTGTGAGGGAGAGAGGGGTCGGTAATTGTGAGGGGGAGAGTAGGTGGTAATTGTGAGGGAGAGAGAGGAAGGTAATTGTGAGGTGGAGAAACTCTAAAATGTATAGTAATATAAAGATCTTACCCCGGACGCAGGTACAGACCGGAATATCTAACTCGAGGATAACTTTTTACGGCGGTAACGAGTAATTTTCGTGTCATAACGATTTTTTATCGCACATGAAGAAATAATAAGAGTAATTCCACCCACTAAAGATATAGAAAATTTACGTAACAATATTTGCGTAAACATTTTTATGATAATTGCTGCTGTAAATATCTATTCTAGAAAAAGTACACCAATTATAACAAGCACGACAATATGCAAATAAGACATAATTCTGTGATTCAGAAAAGCGTGTAGATGTAAAAAATGAAAATATTAATAGAATTATTTGTCTTTATCTTCTCGTTATATATGTCACAGAAGAGGGTTACATAGAGAATAATAGGTTGGTGCCGTGGATGGAGAAAGTTTATCTGGCGAGGCGGAGGAATTTATTGGGTGAGCCGAAGGCGAACCCAATAAATTCCGGAGCAGAGCCAGATAAACTTTCTCCATCCACGGCACCAATCTATTATTCTATTTATCCTGTCACCGTTTTTTTTAAGAATTTTATTAGGCAAACTACCTTTAATCACACTATCGAAATGTTTCTATATAAACGAAGAAGGACCGAAGCGTGCATTATTCTACAACAATGCACTCGCCGTTCTTATTATCTCCCTGTGTATTTTCACATTGAGGGCGCCATTTTGTTTGAAAATGTGATAAATAAAAAACAATGTTTTGTCGAATTTTGTTGTGAAAACTATCTAGAATGAAAGAAAATGGTCTAACTAAGAAAATGAATTCGAACACCAATATCTTTTATTCAGTCGTTAACGCTGTACAGACGTTTAAAGTATTGTTTACGTGACGTCACAATGTAGCGCCAAACAGCACGTGCAAAACAATCAAATCAAATACGCTATTTTAATGTCGCAACGTTATTGGCATCAACGTTTCCAAAATTTGTTATTCTACACAGAAGATTTAACGACAGTTTTTTTTTTCATACCACTGGAACGGCCTGTAAAGAACGTTTCTATTGGAAACTCTGAGGCGAAAACAAATTTAACAACCAAACATAAAGTCCAACATTATAATAATAATTATATTTTTTCTTGAAAAGTAGGCCGACAATCATGCATACCACGTGATCAAGTGCCGTAGATCAGTAAAAATATACGGCACCTTGTTATCGGGCCGAAATTGATACAAGTGACAGGATAAAAACAAAGAAACGCCTACTGAGGGCTTTCTATCGCGAACATTCAAAAAATTTAATTGCTTGCTTTGTTGCAAAACACTTTTTATTTACATTTTCTTCAAATGGAAAGACAAATAATGGACTGTACAACTGTCTGTAGTTTACATGTAGGTTACAAATATTGACATCTTAAAAAGCAACATTTCATTTTTATAAAATTAGTTAATAATATATCCCTATGGACAAGACTTAGTCATTGAAAGGGATACTTTTACTTCTTTTCAAGCGTTGATATTTTATGGTGAATGAATTATGAATGATATTTGAAATGACACAGTTAAATAATTTGGTAGTTTATATCTTATGAGACCTATTTTTTATTATTTTTATTCAATTATTAATTTCTCCCTGTTCTTTTGTAATAATCACGTGACTACACGTTGCGTTATGATTGGCAAAAGGTATAGCGACTGATAAAATGCAAATCATAGTAATTTTGTATAAATCATTACAAAGTTATTTTTCATTAAACAGGTCAATATTCTATATCATTAGAAAGGTTTGTACTCATACTTTACACATAAAAAATGAATTATCAGAACCTTTTCCTTTTTTCTTGGTAAAGGGTTAAACTTGGTCCTTTCCGTCAAACTTCGGACATGAACATCCATAGTTTAGACATGGTTGAACATCAAAAAATAAATGTATGCTAACGAGGCACATCTATTTAAATAAATAGTGGAAATCGTTGAATTCGTTATATTCCGTTCTCCGTTTCAATTATAATGTTTAATTGTGAATAAACAGTTACTCAACATATGGTTTTTCACCATTAAACTGATATTTTTATATATTTATGTTAATCATTTTTCTATTCGGCGATTTTTTATTCGGCGATTTGATGCTTAAGCATCAAAACCCTCTACTTGTCATCTAGGTAGCATTTCATTCGGTTTATGCGGTGCCTGGCTGTCCATTCCTTGTATTATTCGACTGCATATGCGTATTCAAGTGTGAAATTTACCTAAAAACGAAGAAAAGTAGGTGCTAACCATGTGCCCACGCGCGAGAAGTCCACGTTGATCATCACGTTTATTCCTATATCGAAGTGCAAATGAACTGACAAAATAACAAAGTAAATGTATTTTATACAAGTTCTTGCTGTTGTTGTCATACACTATTCTAAATTCGGTCAATTATAAGTATACATGTATAAATAAAAAATACAGTAACATGAAGGTTGATATGAGTATGAATTGTCACTCGAACTTTTCTATAGACAATCCCCAAAATGCAAATGATGCTATTATAGTTTTTATTCAGCTTTGTCATTCGGAACACCTCTACGATTATTAAAAATAATACGGCTTAAAAATAGTTCTATCACGTGATGATGTCAACAAAGACAGAGATGTAATTTTTGTATAATGTTGAATGAAATGTATTTGTTTGACATCCATTAGTATATCTACTTCGATAATATAATGATTAAAATTTATGTACGACAATAAAAATCAATTTACGAATGTCCACATACATATATGTGTATATAAATCACCATTAAAGGTAGTATGATTGGGTAACTTATAGACATATTGCAGAAATCAAATAA
Source organism: Ruditapes philippinarum (assembly GCF_026571515.1). Classification (NCBI taxonomy): domain Eukaryota; kingdom Metazoa; phylum Mollusca; class Bivalvia; order Venerida; family Veneridae; genus Ruditapes; species Ruditapes philippinarum. The sequence goes on from NW_026857770.1 coordinate 749,211, forward strand.
CTTGTGTTGAATGGTGTTTGGCAAGTCTACTTCCTGTATATAACTAAAGGTTAAAAAACAACACATGAAATGGACAAAACACTTAAACTGATTTCATAAATGAGGTAGTGTGTGAGCTCTATTCAAAACCAATTCCATACATCGATTTTATCATAATTTTATTCATTAATTTGTTCCACTTTGACACATTTTTTTCTTCAGCTGACCAGCACGTGGGAGACGCTCGGGGACCCACCTGTAATGAAACAATAAATACACACATTATTTTTGTTATTTATGACAATTATATAGTGTGTGCTCTAACAGACTGTTGTGGAAGACACTTTAAACCATTCTGGAACCGAAATCAATTAGCATTTTTCATTGTGATGTCTGACGTCAGCTCAAGCTCTATATAGAGGATATTAATTGAGTGTAGTTTCATACTAAATTAATTGAACGAGTTGAATAAGATCATATTATCACATAAACCGCGGCGCAGGAGTGTAATAAAGCCATTTAATAAAAACGATATTACACTAGACAATATTACACTATAAAAAAGCGTTAAAGCGCGCTAATATTAGCGTTACACTATAGGCTCGTCAAAGAAAAATGACTTTTGTTAACAGTTTGCCGTTCTTATTTTTATATATATATATGCTCGCATAATATGATTTTATTCAACTCGTTCAATAAATTTAGTATTAAACCTACACTCATTCAATATCCTCTATTTATGCGAGCCTCTGGCGAGCATAATATTGTTTTATTCAACGAGTACAATAAATGTAGTATTAAATCTACACGAATATTATATTCTATTTATCACATATATAAAATAAGAACAGTAAACTGTTAAAATGAGTAATTTTAAAATGACGCGCATATAGTGTAACGCTAACATTAGCGCGCTTTAACGCTATGTTTCTATATAGCGCAAATGACGTCACGTCAAAGTGTTATTACACTAGTTTATTATGCATAATAAACTAGTATAATAACACTTTGACGTGACGTCATTTGCGCTATATAGAAACATAGCGTTAAAGCGCGCTAATGTGAAATATATCAGTGATATAAAAACTGGTAATTTCACTGTTTGAAACAGTGAAATTACCACTTTGATAATTTCACTGTTTTGAATTTAAGCCCCTTACGTTGTTTCAGTGAAATACCAGCGTGCACAGAACTGGGTACCAACTTAATGACGTGACGTCATAAATGACGTCACGTTGTATTATTATTTGTCATTTAGTTGGTTTCCAGTACTGTGAACGCTTGTATTTCACTTAAACAATGTGGCCATACCACGTGACTTTTCGGGTACGGAGCACGCCGATTTTTCACCCAATTCAGGTACGTTTTTTATTTATAACTTATTTATTACTCAACCGATTTTGATCAGATAAGGCGCAGAGTACCCGTAATTATTTCAGCTTTACACGGTATATCAAAATTCTGAAAACCACTGAATGGTTTTTGAGAACATTCGAGTACAGTTTTCTTCTCATAGCCGGGGCCGAGGGGAACGGTACAACTCATTTGTCATAACAAGCGATTTCTAGCAAGTCATATGTTTTTTGCCACTATTTCATAGAAAAATACATGTTAAATCTGATATATTTACTATGTCCAATGTATTGAGTGAATGCAGTGATGTTTTAGCAGATTTTCATAAAGTTATGTTGAAATGGTACGGAGCACACTGTTATTTAAAAAGATACGGTACACACACAATTTCTGTCTTTGAAATAATTCTAAAATAAAATATATAAAAATTTTATTTGAATTATAATGTGAGTGATTTTTTTTTATAATCATACATTTTATTAGTTTAAACGAGAACTTTTGGACCTGTTTTGCAATGTATCATTATGCTTACAATAAAAAAACATTTTGAGAGTACGTCGCGCAAAATTCGATTTTAAATGTTGAGCAAATAATATTTGGCTATAAAATGATGATATTTTAGGGAGGGATACGGAAGACATTCAAAATTTTGGTTTAAGTTCATTTGAAATGATTATGTATATTTTTTCGGATTATAAAACGATTTGTGAAATTCATGGACATCTGTTATGTGCGATTATTCTTTCATTTAATTTATTTGTTCGAATATATAAATGACTGTCTAAGTATAGGTTAGAGTGCATATTGGGTGTTCTTCGTAAATAAGAAAGCTAAAAAGGAGCGGAGCTTGCGAAGCGACTGTAATTGTACTCGAATGTTCTCAAAAACCATTCAGGGGTTTACAGAATTTTGATATATCGTGGAAAGCTGAAATAATTAATGGTACTCTGCGCCTTATCTGATCAAAATCGGTTGAGTAATAAATAAGTTATGAATAAAAAACATACCTGAATCGGGTGAAATATCTGCGTGATCCGTACCCAAAAAGTCACGTGGTATAGCCACATTGTTAAACAACGTAACGGGCTCAAATATTCAAAACAGTGAAATTATCAAATTGATAATTTCACTGTTTAAAACAGTGAAATTATCAGTTTTTATTTCACTGATATATTTTATAAACCACCGAAAAGCATGTAATAAATGGCTCTATTACACTCTTGCGCCAGAGGCTCGCATAATATGATGTTATTCAACTCGTTCAATAAATTAAGTATTAAACTACACTCATTCAATATCCTCTATATCTGTGTCCAGTAAGTTTAGAATTTTTCATCTTGATATTTCAAAAATTAGTAGTGGACATTAAGAGACCGTTAATATGAGCATTTCCAACTATATATGTAGGGATAATGTAGTGACCAAAACATGCTCCCGAAAAAATATTTTATGTGGTAGTGTGTACTGTACAAAAACAAATAGATTTTTTTTCTAGAAATTTCACGATATTACCAGATGTTCCATTTAAGTGAATTTCTAGATCGATTCCTTCGTCTGACAACTGAAACTCCTGCGTCAGTAAAATTTCTCCTCCGTGTTTCACTTTGAGCAGATAGTCTCCCTTAAATCCTGTCACTGTATATTCCTCGAGGCCTCGAAGCGTTTGAAAGTCACGTGTTCTCCACGTGTTTTGATATAATTCCTGGTATGCTAAACCGGCAGCGTTTGGCTGGAAATAAAGAACTTTTATTAGGATAAATGAAAAAAAATCAATCATCCAACAGTGTTAAAATCCATAACTTAGGTTGAATTGTTGATCTATCTAGTGATATATTTCCAAGTAACAGTTATTCTGTTCATTGGATATATTTTCAAATATAAAAAATGACATGTTTGGGTGCAATTCAGAACAAACGAACCCACATTATCATGTCTAAAACTTACATGAACATTTTTAAATCAAAATGTAAACATTTTATGCTTAAAAACAATACTGACTTCCACATTTTTCCCTGTAAATTTTGCAGCTTCCGGTTCCCATATCTGACCGTCCCAGAATCCCCAGAAAACCACTCCGTCAATTGAGGGGTGTCCAAAAAATATAGTCATAAGATCCACTAATTTTTCAGCTTTCAACGTGTCATTTATCTCGTTCACCGCAAATTCTGTAATAGATTTTTTTATTTATAAATAGGTACCTACTATTGTTATTGTGTAAACAAAATAAAGATCAAAGCACAGAGGGCGCTGAATTTGTTTGAGTCTCAGAATGTCAGGAAGGTGAAGGCTGTGAGATTATAAACGAATTTGTTTGTATAGTGTCACCAATGCTGTTTCCAGTGTTATAACTATAGTAAATTGGCTATAAGACTAATTGCAACACTAATATTCAATTCAATGTGTATGTATTTAGCTTAAACAACTAAAAAAAAATAACAAAAACAAAACAAAAAACATGAGTCGTCTTAACTCGGATTTGAACTACTGATCTCTCGCTTCCAAAGCGAGCGTGTAAACCCCTCGACCACTGGGAGGTTATAAGATAGTAACCTGAAGAAAACCTTATTACTCTAAATTAAGGTTTGTAACCCTTATTAATTTCGATACATTTTGTTCACGGTAAACCTGTTGTTTAACACTGATGTAAATAATCATGGAGCTTAATATAAGCATGTATATCTTTAAGAATAACATAATCGCACATTCTCAATAAAATAAAGCATTTCAGGTTGAAAAATAATAAAAATTTGATGTTGTCATTGTGTCATTTTTTATCGCTGAAGTAAAAGTTTAGGGTATTTTGCAAGTTTGCCAGAAATATTTTGAACAAGAAACTATAATATAACAGGATGGCATTTATTTCGGTAATGACACTGTGTTTCTTCGGTAACGTAGATTTCAGATCAAATAATGTAACATATTGGCTGCATATTAATAACAAATGTCTGTAAAATATATCAAAATCTGTAAATTATCTATCTAGAGGGACTTTCTAACCCAGCAATATTCAAGGAAGTTGGGTACCTTGCTAAGTTTCAGTTAATTTCTTCAAAGTTAAATATTCGTAGAAAGCAAAAATAGTCAATTTTGGAAATGATTATTTTATGTCTTCATTCAAAGGATATATATCATGTAAAATATATGAGAGGTCGAATGCATACACAAATCTTGTATTAGCATATTTTTTTTCCAAAACATTCAAATTTCCACTTTCTTAATATTTGGAATATGTATTGCTAAGCAGTTCTATATTTATTCCCATATAGGATGTCACGTATGTTTAATTTTTTTTCAAATGCAAGTAAAGGTTGAAAAAATAATTTTATTTTTTGTAAAATAATTTATATTTATAAATGGATATTATTTTAACATTATTATATATAGAATGAAATACGGCCAGTAAGCTCTTTGCAGAAACGAATTAGTTGTTGCTGAGAACTTCAATATCTTGTAATATATTTTAACATTTCTGCTGGTACATCAACATATTATTAATATATCTTTCCTTTGTAAAAGCACGTTTGTATCTTCTTACACCTAATACAAGGTAACCGTTGCTAACAGGCATGCTTATCCCAACTTTATCTTTAATTTTCAAAAATTGTTGAATTGTAAGTTGGAGTAACGTATGTTTCACACCCACTTATTTATGAACTTTATCACGGAATTGAAACTTACATGTGAAATCAACTTTTTTATTTAGGAATCAAATGTACATCATTCTATTGTCATAAAAATGCGATTTTATGTTTTTATATATGCATGTGTAAACAATATAAAATCTGCTTGATAAAAGTAACGTTTGTTTCACTGTGGTTACTTAAACAAGTTAAAACTCGACCAAAGTTAACAAAATTTACTTACTAATGTCAAATTGAAGTTAATGTTGCTGTTATACGTGCTTTCTGACTTCAATTTCCCTTTTGATAGACTTACTTTAAAAAGTTGATAACGTATGTTTCTGTAACGTATGTTTCATTTTTACATTGAAAGTGGGTTAAAAATGACGCAAGACCATTTAACCCGCCATAATTTGTGGTTAATATATCAGAATTACACACATGTTAATTTTCTTTCTTGTTTGGATTATTCTTTGAATGGATTGGCTCTTAAATAATGGTAACGTATGTTTCTTTTTAAAATGCTGTTGAAAAGATTTGAATAAAAAATGAAAATTTTCGAAAATTGAATGATATTTGAGTGGCTGCAAGCTTATTTTTACTTATAATTATATATATGCTGTATTATTAAGCATGCATCGATTCAATTATGTAATTTCGGTTTCACTTCTTATTGTTTAAGGTTTGTCACTATTTATTTATATGCATTTGGCGACATTTGATTATCCATTATATCAATGAGATTTTATCAGTCAAATATAATTTTTACCAATAATCAAAGTGCATATACACACAGCAATGACTAATTGCACATGTTTTGTTTATTCTGGAACTTATTTTTCTGAAACACAATTTCAAAGTTGAAAATTCTAGTTGGCGACAGTAACGTATGTTACATTTTAGGGCATAAATGCTACTTGTAAAAGAAAAATAACAGATAGAAATGTAAAACTGAGAGAGTCCCCATTAGACAAAGTGGCAGCCACTTTTCTATTGACATTTTGACCTCAAGAAAAACCTTCGTATAAGAGCTACCCAGTGGAACATCAAATGCTGTGTTTTATTGAGAATGAGCGAATATTAGAAATATTCGACCAATCGGGAACGTTTTTTTACGAAAATTAATGCGCATGTCATTTGACAATCTTTACGTAGTGATCTCCCCTTAATTTTTCGGTGTTAGTGTACATATAAAGGGAAGTAACTTCGAGGAGTTTGGACTACTTTCGGTATTTGCAAATCAGCACATCAGGGTCTGAAATTTCGCTACCATTATTTGTTTGTTCTGACGACCCAAACAAATAAAAACAAGCGTTGCAGAAACAGTATACCACGGCCGTGCATATATTTTGATGTGACGTCACATAACTTTATGAAACTATTAAAATTGAGAATTCTATTATTATCACCGGTAAAATAATGCCATTATACTTTTCATAACTTATTTGAATATGCCAGATATTACTTCTATTGCCTGTAAATTTTATTTTAAAACAATACCTGTAATAACTATGGGTAGATCAGCCTCGGCTAAAATGTCAAGTCTAGCCTACAAGAATAAGAAAACAAATATATTTAGCCTGGGTAAATAATAAAATTTGCTTGCCATGTTAAAAGTGTATAATCATAACACAAATAATACTGAGTAATAGCATAATGTTTTTAATAATACCTAATACTTGTTCACGAAAACATATGCAAATGAGATTAGGAGCAAAATATGTTTTGAGTGAATTTTAACTTTATTTGTGGTGTTTGATAAAACAATTAAATAATCGCTAATTCCGAAAGCGATTTTACTATTGTATTTAGTCAGTGAGCATTCTATGATATTCTATGTTGTATTATTCCCATTAAACTATGTTTTTGTCGTTGAAATGCAAAATAATTATTGTACCGTTCCGGATTAGTAATTGGATGATTTTCAAAACGAATATATTCTAAATCACATATAATATACCCCGCCTCTCTTTTAATCCTCGGTATATTTTGAAAAGAAACTCGAATACCTGGACTAAGGTCAAATCAATGTCGCGCATATGACCTTGAACTCCGATCCCACCAATAGGCACGCCTGCCTGCTGAAACCTAACAGCGGTGTCCTTCATTGCCTGAAATTGTAAAAGTAATTAACAACATTTACCGGGTTGTTTTTTTACTATCTTAAGTTATACAACTTGGCCCTTGATGCTCTTATGTTCAGAGTCAGCATTGTTCATTGCGTTCATATTTTCTCACAACATCGTCAAAGTTTACTATGTCCCTCTTCACTGCCCAATTATGTCAAAGTCCATGTAAGATTTATTTTATTTTGAAATTGTTTCCAATTTTCATCACCCCTCGTTTAGTGAATTCTTTCCATAAGATTCATATAAATAAAAATCAGCACACTTCCCGGGTTTATCATACTCGGCAGCTATTGGTAGGTGTTAATGATTAACACGTTTTTACTGCAAGGTGTTCCCTGCATCACCATCCATCAACATATCACCAGGTACAACTTCCAACTCTTCTTCTGGGAGACTCTCACCGTCTGCCATATCTACCTCCAGTTCTTCCTGAGCACGTGGGGTATCCGCCTTTTCTTCATTTCTAGCCCCCCATTTTCGAAAAAATCTAAATCTTCTCTTGCTTTTGCCCGATTTATTTTTCACTTTTTTCTCAGCCTCATCGGCTGTGATTACACTGCGGACTGCCTTTGGTGATTTTGATTCCTTTCGCAGCTGAGCGAGTTCTGATAAACTCTTCGACTGGTATACTCTTGTTATAACAAGGTCGTGTACCTTGTCGTCGTCGTCATCACGTTTACATTTCGAAGCGCAACATATAAATGCGAGAAATTTCGACATTTTAGATTTCTTATCCTCTTCGTTTGCGATCTTTGTTGTTACTAAGGAAACGGACGTTGTATCTAACGAATCACGTGATGTTTGTAACGTCATGATGTCATAAATACACCGGAGTAAAAACTTTAAAGTAATTTTATTGGATAAAATAAGCATATCATATTTTTATATTTTAGAACGTTTACAATGTATGCAAGTATTACGAAGCGGAAAGTATCAATTCACTTTTAGTTAATCTTTTTTTTTAAAGTGAAAATAATTTAATTACCACTGCGACGTCACAATTACTAATGACGTTATAGTCGTTAAGAAAGAGCGTCGGGTGATCGTCCCACTTGTGGATTTGCCTGAACATGTCCATAGTAATGTCAGGATTACCAGATTCACGCTCAAAGAAGTCTCCATGTAACATTTCATTGTTCACATCCCAATGTTCACATCTGAAATATAATTCAAAGATAACGTGCATATACAATATTGAATACAAAATTGAGGTATAAAAGCAATATTTCTGAACATGAAAGCACTGTAGTACAAGTTCTTCTCCTTCTATATAAATCTTCTGTAAGTGTCGTTTTTCATAAATCTTTGCAAATCATTTTTTTTTTAAATAAATTACAAATATACATTGAAATACACTCACAGTCCCTTTGTTTGGTTGACTACGCCTTCGATTCGCTCGGCAACAGCATCAATTAAATCTTGTCCCTTTAGAAGTTTAACCCAGTCTGGTACTCTTTCATCTACTCCCCAGACAGCGCAGTGACATCTTAGAAGAATTCTGTATAAATAAATCATCAGTTTATACTGCAAATGTGATGATCAGAAAAAAAAAAATCATCATCATAGTAAGTATTAAAAATTTTATATTAATTAGTTTTACTATTGTTGTCATTATCATCAGCATAATCTATCATCATTAGAATTTTTAGCATCATCATTATCATCATGATCATTGTTAGCATATTTTTTTTCATCATCAACAGCAGCAGAAGCATTATCATCATCTCCTTCCTCTTCTTCTTCCTCTATTTCTTCTTCTTTTTTTCTTCTTCTTCTTCATTATCATCATCAGCAGCAGCAGCAAAATCGATACCACAACCATCAAACCTCTAAAAAAAGTGTTTTGTTATGTCTTGAAAGTTTTACTTACCCCTTTGAAGCTAAAGTGTTCATTGCGGTAAGGGGCGTCGGATAATCAATGAAGTTCTAGTTAAAACAAAAATACATTGTATATATACATTGTAAATTAATTTAAAATACGATTATCGATTGCGTTAATAAAAAATCAAAATAGGAAGGCTTTACGTTATAATTATGGCGGAATAGTTGTCGTCGTTTCTGAGAAAGACAATCAACATAAGATTTGATCTTTTCTGTGCCTACACTGGAGAATTTAATATCACAACAAACAAAAAAGGAGCGCCTATGACGCGCGCCATCGGATAACTATACAATTGAAATACTATTTCCATGTTCGAAGCACAAAACCAGTGTGTATGCTTAGAACTGCGTTGTAAAAACAAAATGCGGAATATTTCTTTTAAAAGAAAAAAAAAACAACATTAAAATTGTTCAGAAAGGAGACTTTTTTTCACGAAAAGGGCCTTTAATTCGCATCCCCGGTATAAACTGAAATTTCTCACAATGTTTGAAAATGCTAATAATTTTCATCAATCTAGACTTGCAGCTTGTCTATAAACTGTTCATCAGAGGTACGAAATAGGAAAAAAAGCCTTTGCGTCAGCCAAAAGTTGTTTTCAAAAGTTTAATACAATGTAGAGTGAATTGGGGCCAATGCAACTCTAAATAAATCATAAAATGACCACCTCATACCTCCTTTCGCTGCATTTGCTTCCACTTAAGTGCATTGCCTAGCACGCTCCACTCATAGTTCTCATAGAAGACCTTCTGGTATGGCAGGTTCAGATCGTCGTCTTCTAACAATGCGGCTCGAACCACTGACCCAAAGATAAACTCATGCTTTGTTTGCTGAAGCTACCATTAACGGTGTTAAATATATTTTATTATATTATATCAATGAAATATTGAGAAATATTGATAAAATAAATTGCATATTTTCATTTTCCGTATTTTCACTGTACAAATTTAGATTTCACTGCTATGAAACATATTTCTTTATTTTCTGTATTTCCTATGGTGTCTTGTCGAACTAATTTCTTCTATATATAAAATACAAATTTAACGGGGAAGTCGTTGTAAGGTCAAAGAAGTAAAGTAAAGTCAATAAACAAAAGAAATTGCAAGTGTTATAAATACGGGATTTATTTTCATCTCGTGGTTTGAAAATCTCGAGACAACCACCACTTGAATAACCGCTTTGTGTTACAAATGTATATGACCGACAAAATTTACAAACACAACATATATAAAGAAAAACAAGGGGATAAATTAAATCCGTTTTATGGAGATTATCTTTAATCTATACTATAAATGGTAAAGAAATTATGGGTATACCTCGATATCTAATGACGTAGATTCAGCGTAATCTCCGGTCATCCTTAAATGATATGTATATATATACATGAATATACATATTAATTTATGACATTTGTTTTCATTCTAATTGTTTAAATATATTTTTTATCACATTTCAATACAAAAAAGTGTGATCTACGATATATGTATTATTACTCTACTAAATTTCTTCTTTCATTTACAATTCCGAGATACAATGATTATATGGTATATCATTCAATTGGGTGACTCAACCGTTGTCTGCATTGTGTATGGTCAAGGCTGCAATGGAAGTGTAGACTCGAACTGGCCCTGCACCATTTTCAATTTTCTCGTCTTCGACGTTCTTTGTCGATTCTTGTTTTTCTCTTTTTTTCTCAATAGTTGTAACAAAAGATACTCAAACAGTGTCAATTATTGTAACTCTTGCTATTAAGGAATAAACATGTCATACTAGTACTAACCTAACAGTGATGTCAGCCTTCCTATGTTGTTTTATTCTATCATTGGCTTTTATTCTCCAGTCAGGATCCTCGGTTACGAACACTAAACTGGCATCATCAACAAGATAATCTGTATGAGCCTCTGTCGACACGTAAAACCTACATGTGTGTAGTCCTTCAAAATGACAAATCAGAAAATTCGTGTTTAAATATTATAATCTGACATCTTTGTCTTATTAAAGACCCGTCTTTGTATTAAAATTACATGTATATTCCTATCAATTCATTGAATAGTAATAGTAATTTGTTTTATTTCGTATATCTTCACATTACCTGCATCATCAGTTTATCTTTTATCAGTATCAATATATAACAATATAATGGCGTTTGAAAATGAAACTGTAAATGAAAACATTTGGTTTTGAGACTTTGTATACAAGAAATCTAAAGATTTGGAATTTGAGACATGGTATAAATTACCATATAGCCGAGTAGTTAACTCCTGTATCGAAACGTACAATAGGATTTTTACACGCATTTCATAGGGAAGATTATAACGTTTGAATGGCTCTTCTGTCACGTGTTATTCCCCTCAAAAAGGGTCGAAAATGAATTCATATAAAACCCGACGAAGTTTTAAAATTGACCCTACCTTCATTAATCTTTCTCACACCTCCAACTTCATACCATTGCCCTGCTTGAACCAGTGGAGTTTTTCCAAATTTCATATATTTTGCTGTCTCTGAAAAAAGAATCAAATTAAATTTTGTGTCACTTAGGCGTTTCCTAAAGACATTGTAGAATGTTAGAAATAGTCAAAATTATGAAATGGTGGATACACGATTATCTTAAAGATATTGATTCTAGATACAAGAATCGTCCTCAACAAAGGTTTAAGGGTTGTATTTTGTTCTGATTTTATCAAACGCACTTTGAAAAAATACATGTAATATATTTACAAAATAGGGAAAAAAACATTGATTTTTGCTAAATTTATTGTTGTAATTGTGATATTTTTATACGAACCATTTTCATCCTCACATTTCATGATCAGCTGCACATCCTGGTAAGTTTTGTTGTTGGCAATATTGAGTAGCTTCACAAAGGCGGTCAATTTATAACGAGAACCTCCATCAACATTTACAAATTGAGCCAAGCCTTTCCAGTTAGCATCCCTAAACATAAATAGATTGTGTATAAAACAAATAATGATGATGATGATGATGATACTAATGATGATGATGATGGTGATGATGATGATGATAATCGTGATGATAATGATGATGATGATGACGATTATGATGATGATGATGATGATGATGATAATGGTGATGATAATGATGATGACGATGATGATGATGATGATGATGATGATGATGACAACGACTAATGCAACTTACACGGATTTTATATTTTATTATATACTAATATATGAAATATTGAGTAATATTGATGAAATAAAATGCGTGTTTTTATTTTCCATATTTTCACCATAAAAAAAATATTTTTCATTGCAGTGAAAAATATTTTCCGTATTTTCACTGTTGTCTTGCCGGAGTACTTTTTTTCTAAATTCAGCCAATATACAAAAATAAGGGAAATTATTTCAAATTGTAATGTCAAAAAAGAGGAAAATGTATATAATAAACAGAAAATTTCAGTTTTTTCTATGAATACATGATTTATTTGAAAATTATCATTTTTCACTCGTGGCTACAACCACTCATGAAATATTTATTTTCATACCACTCGATGAAAATAAATCCTGTTTTTTTAGTAAAAGCTTGAATATCATCTATTATATCTATTTATCACAAACTAAAAAATAGACTGTTTGAAGTGAAAAAGAACCACTTTTCATTGTCGCCCCCTATAGTATAAAATGCTTACATTTAGCGCGTCTTAACGCTACAGTATGTTTGTATAACGCAAATGACGTCACTTCAAAATATAAATATAATAAGTACTTGTAGGCTTTCAAAAAGTCTGTTTAATTTAAATGGATATTAACTAAACATAACTTATTAAATTTAATTGTTAAACGTAATAAAGTACCGAACCTGTTAGAGACTTGCATACTAAGCGAGCCAGTGCGGGCATCACCATTTGGAGTTAGTGTACATCCTCCCATACATATCCAGTTTCCTAAACCAGAACAGCTTGACTCAAAATCTCCGTTGTCTAATAAATTTGTTTGTGCCCCTACATCGTGAATTATAAAAAGGATAGAAAAACATAAAATATTCTTCAAAAATATCATTGTCGGCTTTGCTTAAAATCTTATTCGGACCACACAGGTTGGAGAAGTGTTTTTCAATTAATTTTTCATGGACTGTAGTGGTCAGTATGTATTGAATCGTTATGACTCAAATGGAACCTACAGGGATTCGTGACGTTGCTGATAGAGAATCAACATGTACAGCCGTAGGCCGTAACACGCAAAATAATCTCACTCTAATAAGATGAAAGATATCTCGATATAATAGAGAGATAAAAGTCAGTAATTATAAACAAGTATGCTGCACCCACGAACGCTGACCTGCCCAAATGACGTATCAGGCTTGTTTTAGTTCAAATGCCCTCGTTTAAACTAACATCACAAAAAATCACAATCTGGTGCACGTTCTATGCCTGTTATACCCGGAATATGAAATAGAGGTCTGATTTTTTTTAACCTTGAACACAGTGAATCCAAACAATACGCTAAAATCTTATAACGCGTGTTACGCCCATGAATAAAGGATATATGATCTAGGATTGCACTTCATGAAGAAAATTGTTGCACCTGCATCAAATTCTAGTTACTTTGTTCCCTTTCATTTCACTGTGAACATAGGAGGCATTTGTCTAAATAAATTTCGAAAATAGCAAATACATGTAGCAGCAAGAAATCAAAATATTCAATATGAAGACATTTCAAGGAATTTACAATTACATTTTGATTTTTTTTTCTTTTTGGTCTTTATACATTTATCCATAAATATGCACGTAAGTTTTAGTAAATTTAAAATGGGCAAACATTGCAATTTATAAGTTTTCCACTTTGTATTGTGTCTAATCTTAATAGTAAAAAGATATGCCATATTTATATCTGAGTTTGAACATTTAGAATGGCCATTTGATTGGATACATATTTTGTTTTTCATCTAAAGTGACAAACAGTAATTTATCTAAAGGCTTGTACTATCTGTCAGTCACCTGAGCTAAATCACCGTTTGTAAACAAATTGTCGCCTGCTATTACCGATTAAACAGCAATAAGATTAACGCGGTCAGAAAATGCATACTTCTAAGTTCTAACAAATATCAAATTATCTAATCTATATTTTTTTAAAAATCAAGAGGATAAAAACTTTAAATTATTCCATAAGTATATGCATAGAATAAAAACAAATATCATCATCTGCATATGTGGGCTCAAATATTTGTATGGTGGGCGATCATCGCCATCTAAATATTCGTTATCAAATTTATTCAGAACAAAGTTTCGAAAGTTTTTTTCATTGTAAGACAAAAAAAAATCGAAAAAACACTTAGTTAAGTTTCGAAAAAAACTCAATCTGACCCAAGTTCAGGTCTACTTATTTCCTACTTCCTACAGTAGCTGGTTTTGATCAGATTGCTATTAACTTGACTCTCTCTTTCTCTGGGGTATAGTCAAATGCGTCTGCAATTCGAATTTATCTATTTCGTAAAATAGAATACACTTGCGTAGATACATGTAGGGTAGGATCTCACACAAGTTAACATACACTATTTATAGGATGTTTATTAATTAAAACTTTTTTTTACAGTACTGTATACTTGTAATACCGAAATATTTTTGGACAAGTACACAGCTGCAGAAACCATATTGGTTAAGGCGCCAGCATATATGCAAATCATAACGAACAAATGCAGATCTAATATGTAACTTATTATTGTAGTTGTCGCCTATCTTGAACGGCAACAGGACAGTTGACTAGATTTGACCATTTCTACACGTACACCGCCTACCCTAATCCAACCAGAATGAAGAACATTATACCACATGGTAATAAAATGGACAACAAAATAAAACTCAAAAAGGGGCGCATTAATTCGTTGTGGAACGGATCCTCCACCATAGGGCTGACAAACCAGTGTCCGGCTCTAATTTCAATTCTAATACTGTCGGAAAACTTTCTCTATATATTGTCCAACAATATTGACCTGGCACTTCATTACGTTGTATAAACACTGACCAGTATCTATCGAATATATCGATATATTTTAACTAGTCAGTGCATGTGTGGTGTATTGGTATTGATGTCGGACTGTCGGATTACCGATCTGAAGGTCTCTGGTTCCAATCCTTACCAATACGTTCTGATTAATTTTATTAACTTGCAAGAATGAACTTAAAATCGTTTTATTACACCGTGTTTTGGAATACCTTTTAAGTGGTGTTTTTATATACATTTTTTTCAACGGTTCTCACTGTGACATTATGCAATCGTAAATGCTTTAGAGCATACATGCTTTATTAAAATACTACACATACACACAACAGGAATAATTTTAAGAAAATGGCAGTTTAAAAAATAAAATCGAAATCGCTGAAATAGGATTCGAATCTACTAGTTTATGTTTATAGTCTTCCACTGAAACCCCTTCACCAATTGCGCAATGAAGGATTTCTATTTCATAACATTTTAACATTTCGATATTTACACTCATATCTATTTACAAGTAGATCGTAACGTTTACGGTAACGTTTACGGAATATACCGACTACAGGGTAAAGTGCAAGAGTGCCAGGTCAATGTTGTTGGACAATATAAATAAAGAAGTCCGGTAGCGTGCGTTATTCTACAACAATGCACTCGCCGTTCTTTTTTCCTCCCTCTGTTTTTTCAGTCCCATACATTGACTTTCAAAAATCTTATAAATAAAAACAACTTTTGTTGAATTTCGTTCTGAAAACTATCTAGAAAGACAGAAATGATCTATCTAATAAGAAAATGGGCCTTCGTGGCTATATTCCTACGCATTTGAACCCAAATCGTGCATTATTCTACAACTGATATTTATTTCCTAAACAGACAACATCATGGTTACGTATAGTTCAGCTGTTTATATCGGGTACATATAAGCGCTGATTTGATACATATCTTTCGTGTCATTAACCAGTTATACCTTTAATATGTGACCACTATCACTTTCAAATACATTGTATATTATTAATAATTAATTGTTTTCTAATGACAATAACAGCTGTTTGTCAATAGGCCAAACATGAATTATGTCCAATGTCGTCACCAATACACATGAACACATGGTGTCCCTGTTTTGCAGACACCCCTTATTTGTATTACAAGAAAGGAACATATTACAATTTATCGTGAAAAATAAGTTAAAGGAATTTCACCGAGGTAAAAAAGCATAATAATATAAAATTTAAAATTTTCCATTGATAAATTGGGGCACATAGAATCGAAAGATTTACAAACGATAATTAAAAAAATATACTCAGAAATAAATTGCAAATCTTTTTTTTGTGCTGTTCATGGCCCGATCTGAGCCAGTATTCAGAAATTTTGAACGTCTTGGTCTACATCGAACGGAAAAATAATCCCGAAAAATCATTAATTAACAATCCCGTCATGTCAAAAAAACCTCAGTGAAGTCCCTTCAAAATCCGGCTTCCGCCATGTTTGATGAATACAGAAAAGAATGTTTTGAAAATTAATCAAATATTACGTATGTTGAAGATATTGGTTGATAAAGTGGGATGTATTTTGGTTATTAACCTTCCCATTCACATTATCCACTAAAACTTTTTATTGTCGTACATGTACTTATTTTTCACTACCGGCAGTTGTCACATTGACTTTCTATGGACAAATTGTCAAAAGTTTATTTACTTTATAGTATTCAATGCTTATAAACAACAAGCCATATAAACACTTTAACAGTAAGATTTTAATGTTGCTTAATATTTTTTATTCTATATAATAAACTAAACAACAAAACAAATTACTTTAAAATGATGGTCAATATTCCGGCCAGCAGAATGACCTGTTGAATCACATCTAAATTCACAATATGTGTATGTAAATGCCTGTACTTGCAGGACATTTTATCTTTACCATCATGAATCATGCAATGTTTATAATTTAAGGTGACTTACGTCATAATCACACTTATCAATGTACTAATTGGTTAATACAGTTTATATACAGTGTTTAAGACAAAATACGACTAATTCAAGGTTCATGTTGCAATGTCAAAACATGTATTATCTTACACAACAAAAAGTGTTTACATCACTGAAAAAAAATTCATGTACTTGTATATCTAACATATTTCATTTGTAATTAAGTGCAAAAAAGATCTAATAAAAAATTCATTCCGTCACAGAATTTTAACATGCAAATAGTTTTCCATTAAAAATAGACTTATTTATATTTATTGCTCGCCAATTTTTTTAAGCCAATCACCGACGAGGACTTTTCAAATTTTCAGGTTTCAAATCTTAATAGAACAGATTTTATATAAACTGGACGTTTTATATTATAAAACGCAAGTGGGCGGAGCACTAAGCCGGTTAGAATGCATATTGGATGTTCTTCGTAAATAAGAAAGCTACAGTCGCTCCGCAAGCTCCGCTCCTTTTTAGCTTTCTTATTTACGAAGAACACCCAATATGCACTATAACCTATACTTGTATAACGTTGCGAGTTCTATAAAAAGCACATTATGCTTTATGGATGAACATATATTTTATTCTTTAGAAAGAGAAAACGTGGGTTTTATAACGTTTAAGCTTTTTAAAACCTTGTTCGTGTCTTTGAGCGCATGTTTAAATATATACATGTTTAAATGGCGTTTAGAGGTAATCATGCACATAAGAAATAGAAACAGCAAAAATAACAACGTGATGAAATAAGTGTTAACAAACAAATAAAAATCAAGCGGCAAAAAGAAAAAAACAACAACAATCTATATAAAATAAATATAAACTAACAAGAACTTCACAGGAAAACAAAAGTAGATATACATGTATTTTTGTTTACAAAATATAAAAAATAAAGATTATCAAAAATATTGCAAGTGTCTTAAACAAAAGACACAATCAATTGTCACTAAATGTAAAAATCATAAAGCATTTAAAATACAAGTGAGCAAAAGCCAAACGTCTTAAAACATTACTGGAAACATAATGCGATATTACTCTATGTATAAAAATGTAAGTTTACAGAACTGTAAGTATAACAAAAGTGTAAGTTAAAAATAAATGTAAGGTAATGTATAGAGTAAACATTAATATAAAATAAGTTTAAGTACAAAAACAAGAACTTTCACTAAAAGGGGCGAATATACTTCGCACCCAGCTTCTTTACCGAAAACAAGGGCCACAACAAGCGGGAAGAGGCGGGGGCACCCTTCACTTTGTTCTATGACTTTTAATATGGGACAATAAAGATGTAAATAAAATATACTTCAGGCCGTATGATGTTATCAAATACGCCATTATATTCGATATGTATCAAAGCTATGCATAAAGTTCTACAGAATTTAAATATATTTTCATATTTGACTTCGGGGTAAAACATTTGATGACCAAAATCAGTCTTGGAGACCTCCTCCGCTTCACAGTTTTGTTTTAGATATGTTTTAGCCTTTCAAACGGAACAGCTAGCGCCAAAACATATCATAGAACTGTCATGATAAAAGTTTATACTCGAGGTTACAACACAGGCGGATTTCTTTGATTTTGTGATAGGATAAATGTTATACCCACATAAAGTGGCTCCTGATATATACCACATGGTTCAGGTGTGTCCTGACATAAGTATTGCTTGCATGTTCACTCACACTTCTGGCAACCGTCTCAAAGTCTACAATAGAAACTTGTTCGTGTATCTGCTTTAGTACTAGTTAGGTAACGACAGGTTTTATAACATGTTAAAGATTGGTATAGTTGGTGAGCTGGTAAGCACATCCTACAGATCTTATTATGGTCAAATCGTTGGGATCAGTTTAAGTATTGCGCTCTTCTGAATGTCTTTTGAATTCAACCACTCATCTTAAATATGATATCTTTACTTTATCAATACAATTATTCCGCCAGCTTTTATAACATGTTAAAGATCCGTCTAGTTGATGAGCGTTGGACTCATGTAATAGAATCATTGTCTATCAAACATTTTCTCCACGTCTCTTAATAGAACTAAACGATTTGCCTCATAATTGACCGATTCTTAATCTCTGGCCGTAAAATGCCATAAAATATTATCAAAGTTCAATCTATAAATTTATTTCTTCTCTATGGCTTAAAGAATATTTTAGCGTCACCGGCACGTTTGCAAGTTATCTATACATAACATACTGACTGCAGTACAACTCCAGATTTTAAAGATTTTAAAAGAAAACAGGTTCTCGTGATTGTCACGTTTGCAAGATTCCCACACCAAAGATGCTGACTGCAATACAACTCAATGTTTTAAAGTTTCTCGTGTCACGTTTGTAAGGTGTCAATACCAAACATGCTGCTGACTCTGCAATACAACTCCATGTTTTAAAAGAAACACGTTCTATTACCGCGACTGTCAAGTTTCAAAGATTTCTATACCGAGCATGCTGACTCTGCAATACAACTCCACGTTTTAAAGGAAAACACGTTCGCGTGACTGTCAGTGTACTCATCGTTTATTACAACAAATTTTGCAGATTGCCTTATGTAATTTTTCATCTCATCAAAATGACTCACTGGTGTGATCTGACAATTACGTAGTACTACTGTCACAGCGTTTTCAATTATCTCAGTTTTTTCTAAAAGTTTCCGTAAAGCGTTTGCTGACAGTTTCATGTCCTCCAATTGCACATACTCTAGATTTTTCATTTCAGGTGACAATTCAAATAACTTATCACCTATGTCAATTCTTTTAAACACCATAAATTGTAACTGTATCAAAGTTGATAAAACATTTAAGAATTTTTCAGCATCTTGTTCACAGAAAATGTCAAAACACCCGAATAGCTTTAAATTTCTCGCTTTTGGGAGAACGTCAAGAATTGCAGACTGCACTCCGGCAGAAACAAGTTTTCCCATCCCGACCTTTTCTAGAGATGTGGCGTTTAACTTTATTTTTGACAGTGGTACAGTGCCTATATCGAACACTGCAAGATCACCATGCTCTGAGAGATCGAGCTCTAATCCTTGACAACTGTCTCCATGTGTACTACATGAAATTTCCTCTAAACATATCTGTGTCATATTTCTTTTCATTGAAATCAGTTCTATCAGTTTTTCTAACTGTTCGTGTGTCATTTGCAAACATTCAAGAAGGATCGCTTCTAAATGACTCATTTTGATAACTTGTCCAAGCACCTTTTCTGGTAGGGATGTGTGACTTGGAATCCATCTGTTAGCCTCCCAAACGGAACAGCTAGCGCCAAAACATATCAAGCTGTTCAATGATGCCTCAGAAAGTTTGTCCAGTTCGTCTTTGTCAATTTCACCAAAGATTTCAAACTTTTCTAATTTTTCAATCAAGCTTATATCGACTATGTCTTCTAGTTTTGGCTGACGTCCTGATGTCCTAATATCATTCAAAGATTTTATCTTTCTTTTGTTCATCTCAATCAATTGTCTTAAACTGTCGGCATATTCTTGAGATGCAAAATCGCCGTCAAGAACAAAGTCTTCAATCCATAACTCGGGAACTGTTTGACCATTCCTTAAACATTCTTTGACAGAAGCTATTTGCATATTCTGGAATTCTTTTAAAGTTTGGGCATTTTGGTTCCATTCGCTCCAAGCTAGAACATCGCGTCTGCATTCAATAACAAGGGCATCTTTTGCAATAGTGTCATTCATTTTTTCTGACAGAACTGTTAAAGCATTTGGACAAACTCCTGCTAGGTACACAAAGATATTGCTGAATTCAAGAATTCTTTCAATGGAGCAGCATACCTTTAAGACGGTTGTCATTATATGGTCAATGTTGCTGAGAGATTGAATATACAGCGCGCAGAAAAACTCTTGAAAAGTTTTATGGATGAAAGAAACAGTGAACTCCCTTGATGAAACTGTTCTTGTCTTGTTCTTTGTCAAAAGTCCCATTTGGAGACAGCACCATAGCTGATCATCGGTTAGGTACGTATTTACCACATCCCTTTCAAACACAAGTGATGATTCCCTATGCTGTTCGAACAGTGTATGAAATGCCAACTCGCCTAATGCTGAAATAAGTCCATAATTCTTCTTGCAAAAGATTGGCAGCGGTATATTTGGAACTCTTGAGCAGTCAGCATTTGCAATCTCAAGAACTGGTCCTTTCTTAAGTTCATTTATCTTAAGTTCGCCATGTTGAAACAGAAAGTCTATAATGCTGAGATATACTTGACATTTTGATTCATCAATTGGTCGGTCATCATGCCAGAGACATATCAAATGAACAAGTATGACAGGTGTTGAAGTAAACTCTGCTAGCTGATTTCGTTCAGTTAATTTCTGGAAATGTTCAATCTTCTTTTGCTTATCATTAATCTTATTAAGGGAATAGATAACATTTCCAGTGAGTTTCTCGACAGACATTTTCTTCAACATTTTCATCTCAATATGCTTATCGATCATACTGGAACTTATCTTTGCCTCGTGTAATTTCCATGGGCGTGTTGTATAAAGCATGACAGAATTCGGTCTTGCTCTTCTATGAGGAATCGAAGACAGCTTTCGACATCGTGTAAATGTCGGGTGTGACCATTCATCCAGCCCATCCAAAATTATCAAACATTTCTTATGATGCAGAAGTTCCTTTACAATACCTGACTTGTACAGATGTGCTCTTGACAAAAATGATATAACTTGGCTAATAATCATTTCATCAACATCACATTCACGACCGTGCTCATTTCGAAGAAAAATGAAAAATAATAGGTCGAATCCATTTATAGCGCTGATTTCATCCTCAAACACTAATTGAAGTTGATCATTTCTATCATCAGAATTTTTACAATGACACCAAATCATGCAAAGGTGTTTTGCAAATGTTGTTTTCCCGAGACCAGCATGGGCTGAAAGAAATATATTCTGGCACGGTTCAGAACCATTTGAGAATATATCATGGCAACAAGTTAACTCTTTACGGCCATCCGAGTTTATCTTCCTTTGATAGTTTCTATCAACTTCTTCTATATTCGGCTGTACGAAAAAGTCCATCAGTTTGGTATCGTTTTCTGGAACAAGTGGTGTAACTGGTATTGATTCAAACTCATCTCGGTAAAAAGCAACAAGATCTTCCTGTAAACCTATAAAAGAAATATACATAAGTTTATACAAGAGATATCCATTTAAACATTTTAAGAAAAGCAACACATAAATAACACGGACATGGTCTGAGTCTGTACAACAGCCATGTCGAAATACGTCCACGTCCCTTCGCTCTATGTAATCTTAATTAGGTAAGACAACAATTCTTTAGAGCTTTAAGTACTTGACAAAATCATCACGAACGACTACAAATAATAAGAAAATGATGCTTATAAATAGGATGGCTTTTCCAGTTGAAACACGCTCTTTAACAAACATGCCAAGACCCATTTGACTTTATTGAAATAGAAACACATGAGCATCACGCTATTTTATATGCACAACAAAACATCGTTTTTTAATACTTACTACATTGTATTTAACTGGTTGAGTTAGAACAAATTGAAAATTCTTACAAAAAATGGTGAATCAAATCCTATTTTTAATTCCCCAAAGCTATCTCTGACGAAACATGATTTCAAACATCTAATCATGGTTATAAAAACTTCTGAGAATCATTCGTGGCTATATTTTGCAGTTTTATAATACAAATCTCGAAACGAAAAAGTCCGTCCAAGGTTAAAAAAATATACCTTTACATTGATAAGAAAGTTAATTTCGAAACACAAAATTTGTGAAACAAGTTTGAAGTTTGAATATTAGAATGTGCCATTTCTGTATTAAAATGTTTGACAGGTTTAGATTCATATAAGAGGGTGTCCGTGGCCGAGTGATATTAAGGTCGTTGACTTCAAACCACTTGATTCTCCCGGCTGTAGGTTCGAGCCGCGCAAGTGTCTTTGGATTCTTTCATGTGATAAAGATATCCAGCTAGCTTACGGAACGCTGATGGTTCTACTCGGGTGCTCGTTTCTGCCTGAATTAACACACAGAGAATGTCGTCATATGACCTATACTTTATTAGTGCGATGTGACACCCAGTGAAACAATACAATCAAATAGTCTCTTCTTCTTTCATACTTACAGTACATGACTTCATCAAGTTTAACATCGTCCTTAACCGTCTTATCTGTAAAGATGTGATTAGAAGAGTGTTCCTCTATTTCAGCTATGGCAGATTTTGTTACGTCTTGAATGTCGTCTATAAAGTGTTCTTTCCTCTTTTCAACTTCATGAATCGTATCTGACTTTAAACGCTTAGCCGCTGTCTGCATTTCAAAAATGGCTGCCCGTTTTGACGAGTCGATTTCTGTCACAGCTGTCGATTTTGCATTCACTATATCTGCGATCGACTGACTTGTCTTTTGTTGCAATTTGCTCAAAGCATCACTGATTCCTTGGAGACAATCTGCTTGTTTCTGATCAAGCGTATGAAGTGAATCTTTTGTGTTGTCGTGTATTACACCATTCAAAACCATTGTGACATCTCCTGTTGTCAGAGTCAAACTATCTGTTTTCAACTGTAAAAGAAATTGAAATCGAAACAAAAATGCGACTTTCACTTTCTGAATAGATTTGAAGACCGAGAAAAAATTAGAGAGACTTTACTTCTGCTTACCTTTTCTATTTTGTTTACGGCTTCTTGAACTTCCGTTTTACTCCTCAGGTGATGCGTGCAAGTCAGAAATTCCATTAGGGTATCTAGGTAGTGAGTAACTTCTTCATCTCGGAAACAGAGGTTTGGAGAATGTCTGAATTTCTTACATATATATCTTGCCTATAAGAAGGAAACAATATTTTTGGCTCAAAATTAATATACAAAGAACAAAGCACACAAGAAGAGACTTGTTGGTCAGAGGTAAAAAAATCATTTTGATGAACGTTTAATTTTAGCTGTACTCAAAGGTAAATACCCTCTTTATAGCAAATGTTTACCACGATTGAACATACTTTAAAGTTTACGGAGTCTAATATAATTGTACTTCTTTTGTAATCTTGCTCTTAATTAAAAAATAGAATATCATTTTATAACATACTGAATGCTTAGTGTGGCTTTTTCTGTAAATTCGCTTTCTGAAAGTTATTAAGAACAGTTTCTATAACTTAAATGTAGTTAGTATTTTTTATATTACACAAATTTTAAAACAGACACTTATAGAAGTGCATTTTTTTCGGGTTTTTTTTCTGTTAATATATTCGATAACAGTCCGTTTATTTTAAATATTTCATTTTCTTTAATGCTGAAAATAATCAGGTTCACTGCCAAAAATTGATGAAATCCCACCTTAAACTATATTCGTTTTTTAATTTTTTTATTTATTTCTGTTTCAAATATCAATGTAATGGGTACCCTTAACACACAGTTCAAATATTTGAATTTAAGTGAATGAATTTAAGTGCAGGCCATATAACCACGACCCAAGACATCTTACTAGCTATCCGAATTTATGTCTGCTAATAATTTAAGGTCTGTATCATCGTGAATTTGGAAAAGGTTCTCGCGAAAGACATATGTAGGTCCGCTAAGCCCTTAAATGTAAGCTATTATTGTTATTTAAAAAACATTTTCCAGACCCCACTCTTTCGCTTTCTCCAGCTGTATGTTCGGTGCCCTGCTGGGTTCCTTTGAACCGTGTAGTTTGAATCTGTGTTGCAATGTTTGTGGGCTCAACAAAACAACATGTTTTGATATAACAGATTACAATCATTATCACATTATAATTAAGATAAGCATTATAATCAGATGTAGGTGGAGTCACATACATGCAGTATATGCATATCATTATATGTGCGATGGACTTTGTGAAGGTTTGAGTTGATACTAAACGTTAAAGGAGACGATTTGCTTCATTCCTTTTCTTTCACAAAGGTACAAAACCATTTATTTCTTTAAATTTTTAAGGTTATTCCTGGATAAATGCCCGAGGATCATTCTTACTGTTTCTTGTAATGCCCGGCGGACCAACATTACACAGAACTCACAACATCATTGTACATAGCATCATAACTATCATAACTTTAACATATCGTCATCATTATCATCTTCGGCATAATCATCATGATACACGTAATTGTCATTATCATCCTTATAACATTAAGATTGACAATAATAACTTGCATTATTATCATCAACATCATAGTTTTCTTTAGTTTTTCTTACCTCTTTGCAGTCTTCTTCTTCAACTTTTCCTGTGAACTCTGTATGATTTAACATTACACTGAGGATACCATTCAAATCTGTTTCAGACGCTGAATCTACCCCAATATAACCATCTGGTGGCATGTAGCACTTTGCTAGCTCCCATGGGTTGTCGCACCACTTCTCAACGGATGTGTTATTCCATGAAGGGAAGAAGTATTTATGATGTTTTCTAATTTTATCTCTAACTTTGTCACATATTCCTTTTGGGCATGGTCGATGGATAAATTTATGACCATGTAAAGAGCATGTGCCTGATTTCATAACACATATACATGTACCTCTTGTTTGACATGGCAGCACACTCTTTTTAGAACAGTGTAAGCACAGTTCATTTTTCGATATCTGTTCTGATGTTCGGACTTCATTCAAACATTTGCTATGGAATGTTTTAACAACATATGTCACTTCTGCCTCAATGCCTTCTTTTGTAATATGAAGGGCTAATCCTGTTTTCAACCAGTTGTGAAACTCCTTATCCACCAGTTTATAAGCGTAGTCTGACATTTTTTTTTAATTATTGCTCCGCCATTTTATTAATTAATATATCAATTTAAAAAGCTCTCTATACCCTAGTTCTTAAATAGAACATGTGTCCTGAGAATTATTCGACTTACTGGTTCATTGTAGATTCTTTATAGCAATTTACTTGTTTAGCACATCTTATCATCCAGCAGTTTGCATCAAATATTGCCATGCCTTTTGACTGTCATCACCACCTTGTAAACTTGGTCACTTTCAACAAATCTCTTAAATCTCTTGGAGTATGACGGAGGTGGGTTAAAATATTTGTGAAATATGCATGCTCACCCATCAGCTTTCTTATGAAGACTGTTATCTACAAATACATGTATAATGTATAAACATTTTAAGCAATCTAATAAGGAGTACAATATCAAACTGACTATTTTTCGGCCGTTAGTGTTATGCTCTAATTCGTTACACTCAAACGAGCATAAATCATTTACATACCTTTATAATACACCTTTGAAATAATAAACAATACAACACAGAATTTAAAGAGGCTAGAGGGAGTATTTGTAAGTCGTTTCCACTAACCGTTTATTTTCCCAACCAACTAAGACAAAAATCTGGATTTAAAGCTACATATCAATTTTTGTTAAGATAAAAAATCCAAACAAAGCTTCCACATGACTTATATTAAAAAATTTTCTAAGTAAATTCATCTGTTAAAATATGCCAAATATTTCGTGTACTAAAGGTAATGAAAAATAACGTTCCAATATAACTGAATAATAGTTTTGCGATAAACTGACGTTTTTGAAAATGTTCGAAAGTCAAGTTGATGCGAACGGGATACCCAACCCTACTCCAACGTGGGATTGGGAGGTATTGTTGAGGGATGAATCCAGGTTCAAGACATAAACCCAAATTTAGCGGTCTAAAATTTTAATGTCATAATGGAAAAAGGAAACAAATTTTGGAAATTATAAAAAGGCAAAGGCACAGATCATTTTTCCCTGAAATGAACTCATTTCATGTACATAATTGTATGCAAACAGAATAATAATTTACAGTGAATCAAAACAGAACTAATTGAATATGCCTCATCGATTTTTGAAAGTCCATGGATCATATTTATTTCGCGTATCAAGGCAAAATTTTACTTTGCTCCAAGTTGTACATTATCCTGAAAACGAAAACAATTGTAAGAAACATTTACAAAACTTTCTGTATAATAAAATCAAAAATATTTCAATATTTTCGGAAATTTCACATCTAAACGGCTTGACAAATAAACCTCAAATGCCCGCTTTGTTAATTAAAGAAACTCGTGCACTATTGCCGCCAAAAACATAACTTCCGATTACTTCCTTATAAGGAACTACTAAGTTTTATTTATTGTTTTCGTTTGTCTTTGAGCGTGCGTTATCGATGCATATTACGGGTTAAGTGCTTTTAATTCATGTAATATATGTAAAAATATGGTATTAAATTAAAGTTAACCTTATTCAAAATGATTTACCCACAGACAAAATCAAATTTTAAACCATGTACACATATATTTTGTATCTTTATCCTAAGAAGAGATATAACTCAGAAGGGAATAATTTTAGATGCATAATATCTTGATTACGATCAATAAATTAACGTTGTTTACATACTCTAAATTTTCCTTGCATTGTTTATATCATTGACACATTCGAAACTGCCCCTCTATCTAAGGTAGTTCTTAACCAAGATACAAAATGTACCACGTGCATGTTAAAAAGCAATTACTATTGTTATTTATTTATTAGCTATACTTGGAGAGAACAACAACAACATCAGACTAATGACAAAAAAATACTCAACTAAATTACCTTCTGCAAGAAATCCGTTGCTAAGTTTTCATTTACACCAACTTAATCATACATTAAAGATGTCACTTATCAATGAAAACAATGAATAAAGTATGTAAACAAGTCATATGATTTTTGCTATAACTATCTTGGGGAAAACCCTCGGAAAAACAGATCTTTAAATAGTTTAATACGCTCCATTTGTTTCTAAGGGAGAGAATTTTACCACACATACACGAAAGCAAACTCTACGCAATGGTCTCCCTTTGCTTTGCAATTGCCAGAATATCACCATATCCCAGGATCGTGCACCACAAATGCTTTTATTTTCATTTCTCCAAAACTTTTGTGTCTTGTTAAAGATTCCAAAATGCCACTCACTGGCCAATTTTCTGAACGACCTGTTGCTATTGTTGCCTTTTGGTCTTTACTATAGTTATAGTGATTTAGTATTTTGTGCAGAAGTCAAAATACCAGTTTGTTTACATTTTGCTACTTTTATTATAAATAATTTCCCATCCAGCTCTACTTTCTTTAGGTGATAAAAGCCGGTCATATGTTGTAACACCTCAAGTCCTTTATTTAAACATTAAAAACCCATATTTTCCTTTCCAAATAAAGAAAATATGCGTCTCTTAAGCATAATGTGTCTGTAACAGCAATAAATATCGATAAAAAAATTCGAAAATTCAGAAAAACATGATTTCTATGAATTGTTAGACCACATATAAGATTGGACCCTGTGAACTACCCTTCAACATGGTAGGTCAACTGGGCTCTGCCCAATCCCAAACTTTACTTTGTAAATCTTGTTCACTTGTTAAATGTTTTGTTGAATAAATACGTTTAAACAAACTATAAAATTATTTTGGCGTATACAACTTCATAGCAGAAGTCTCCTATATACAATGTACATGTATGTATATATAAAAGAAAGAAAGTCAGCAGCGGGAAAAATCGCACGAAAAATTGGCACCTAACCACGCTGCAGCTGGGACTTGAACTACGGGCTCTGGATTGCTGGTCCAGTATGGTAACCACTACAGCACGAAGAGATTTGACAGTCACAATCATTAAGAAATAAGACTTTCTTTCTTTCCCGCTTGTTTACACTGACGGAGTAGACTTACTAAAATGAGCGATAAGTAAACATCCTAGCACTAGAAGTAAGTATATTTGACAAATTTTACTTTTACCTGAACCATTTTGATTGTGACCAATCACTAATAATTTGTGAGACCATGCTGGGATATCACAGGTTGGTTTCAATTTATCAGAATTGTTCAGTAAATTATTGTACAAAATGATGGAGTATCAACCATTCCCCAAACCTATGATTTTTATATGCTAACAAAATCATGTACCGGTATTTAGAATAAATTGTCCTGTGTGACCTTAATGATAGGGACTAAAACGCCATTAAATCCGCATATCAATTAATAAATCAGCATTTACAACTTGTCCTTGTCACTTCATAATATTGTAGATAAATATACATATGTCCATCATGTAAAAGTAAGCAATCAAAATCAGAATTTAAGGACAAGGACAATCCAAT
Source organism: Ruditapes philippinarum (assembly GCF_026571515.1). Lineage (NCBI taxonomy): Eukaryota > Metazoa > Mollusca > Bivalvia > Venerida > Veneridae > Ruditapes > Ruditapes philippinarum. Next base: position 778,168 of record NW_026857770.1, read on the forward strand.
GATCACAATTCAAGATTAGGACACCCAAGGAATACACTTTAAGTTGAGAACAACCTAAAGGATCACAATATAATATATATAAATAGGACAACACAACATTGGACAACCAAGATTACAATTTAGGACTAGGATATCCCAATAATTACTATTTTAGACAAGGACAAACCCAAATACCATAAATTATAACTAAGACAACACAAGGATTACAATTTAGGACTATGACAATCTTTTGATTACAATTTAGGACTAGGATACCCCAATAATTACAATTTTAGACTAGGACAACCCAAATACCATAAATTATAACTAAGACAACCCAAGGATTACAATTTAGGACTATGACAATCTTATGATTACAATTTAGGACTAGGATACCCCAATAATTACAATTTTAGACTAGGACAAACCCAAATACCATAAATTATTACTAAGACAACCCAAGGGTTACAATTTAGGACTATGACAATCTTATGATTACAATTTAGGACTAGGATACCCCAATAATTACAATTTTAGACTAGGACAAACCCAAATACCATAAATTATAACTAAGACAACACAAGGATTACAATTTAGGACTATGACAATCTTTTGATTACAATTTAGGACTAGGACACCCCAATAATTACAATTTTAGACTAGGACAACCCAAATACCATTAATTATAACTAAGACAACAGAAGGATTAAAATTTAGGACTATGACAATCTTATGATTACAATTTACGACTAGGATACCCCAATAATTTAAATTTTAGACTAGGAAAACCCAAATACCATAAATTATAACTAAGACAACCCAAGGGTTACAATTTAGGACTATGACAATCTTATGATTACAATTTAGGACTAGGATACCCCAATAATTAAAATTTTAGACTAGGACAACCCAAATACCATAAATTATAACTAAGACAACCAAAGGGTTAAAATTTAGGACTATGACAATCTTATGATTACAATTTAGGACTAGGATACCCCAATAATTACAATTTTAGACTAGGACAAACCCAAATACCATAAATTATAACTAAGACAACCCAAGGGTTACAATTTAGGACTATGACAATCTTATGATTACAATTTAGGACTAGGATACCCCAATAATTAAAATTTTAGACTAGGACAAACCCAAATACCATAAATTATAACTAAGACAACACAAGGATTACAATTTAGGACTATGACAATCTTTTGATTACAATTTAGGACTAGGACACCCAAATAATTACAATTTTAGACTAGGACAACCCAAATACCATAAATTATAACTAAGACAACCCAAGGGTTACAATTTAGGACTATGACAATCTTATGATTACAATTTAGGACTAGGATACCCCCAATAATTACAATTTTAGACTAGGACAAACCCAAATACCATAAATTATAACTAAGACAACCCAAGGGTTACAATTTAGGACTATGACAATCTTATGATTACAATTTAGGACTAGGATACCCCAATAATTAAAATTTTAGACTAGGACAAACCCAAAGACCATAAATTATTACTAAGACAACCCAAGGGTTACAATTTAAGACTATGACAATCTTATGATTACAATTTAGGACTAGGACACCCCAATAATTAAAATTTTAGACTAGGACAACCCAAATACCATAAATTATAACTAAGACAACCCAAGGGTTACAATTTAGGACTATGACAATCTTTTGATTACAATTTAGGACTAGGATACCCCAATAATTACAATTTTAGACTAGGACAACCCAAATACCATAAATTATAACTTAGACAACACAAGGATTAAAATTTAGGACTATGACAATCTTTCGATTACAATTTAGGACTAGGATACCCCAATAATTAAAATTTTAGACTAGGACAACCCAAATACCATAAATTATAACCAAGACAACACAAGGATTACAATTTAGGACTATGACAATCTTATGATTACAATTTAGGACTAGGATACCCGAATAATTAAAATTTTAGACTAGGACAACCCAAATACCATAAATTATAACTAAGACAACCCAAGGGTTACAATTTAGGACTATGACAATCTTTTGTTTACAATTTAGGACTAGGATACCCCAATAATTACAATTTAAGATTAGGACAACTCAAGGATTACAATTTAGGACGAGGAAACCCCAAGGATCACAATGTTATATTTGGACAACACATGGATTACAATTTAGGACAAGTACATTCCAAGGATCACAATGTAAGATTAGGACATCCAAAGGAATACAATTTAGGATTATACTAGGACAATCCAAGGTTAGCACAGCACCTTAGTCTCAATAAAAACACAATGACACAGTAATGAAATATAAGCAAACAAAGCAAACTGTTTTCATTATATATTGCACATGGCATATTTTCTATAAAAAAACATTTCACATGTAATAAAATTCCATTAATTCATATGACTTCTCAACATGACAACAAATGTTAAAACTAATAATAGTTCATTAAGAGCTAGGTAAACTCTGGTACACAATAACACACTAAGATACAATTCTTAACAACAAAACTATAAAACATCCAGACAACCATTCAAAACAACTGATATATTTTGTTTGATATTACTACTGTACTATTTTACATACTACATGTAGTTATTTTTCCCGAAAATATTCTTACAACAAATTAATGGAAGTTACATTTTTTTAATCTTCATTCCATTCAAAAAGAGAAATAAATTTATCGAAATTTTAATTTATTCATTTAGATAACAATGAACAAGCCTTTTGAAAACCATGATTTGTAGAATATATCATGTCACATGAATGCTTTTTGAATAATTAACAAAAAGACATTTTCCAAACATATAACATTCAATTTTTTTTAAACATTTGTAAGCATATCCTCCTAACCTTATACAAGAATCTCAAAAATTTTCATATGTTATATAAGCAAAATTAATATAACTTTTTTATGATCATTTTTTTCTAAAAAGTTGAGTTATCTTTGCTTTTTTTTACTTTTAAAGAAATTGTAGCAGGGCCCATGGAGATGGGAAAGGGCATCGCAGAGGCGAAGGAGAACATTATAAACAGATAAAACTGTTCATGTTATGTTAATTGTGATGCAATACGATTAATTACTATAACCCTCTCTACCCAACTCATAATTAAATGGATCTTTTCTGAAGATTTTTGTAAAAGATTTTTTTCAGAAATAGAATAGGACTGAATTTAAGCACAAAATTGATCCTAAACAAGATTGCATTTGAGAAAAATGCTATGCCACCGCATTAATACAGCACTAAATAGTAGTGTGCATTAATACAACACTAAATAGTAGTGTAGGAACGGATATTTTTGTTTCTATACAATTGAAGATTGTCATAATGCATTGATCCCTGACCTATCTAATTCTTATCAACAGATTAGTGGTTGAATCTATTGTTAATCCAACAAAAGATCAGAGTAGGAATATATCAATGCACTTGAGTCTTGTTAATTTGGTGGTGAAGGTCATATTTCTCACAGCCTAAATTTCATGACTATATCAAAGGACAACACAGTAAGACACTTTGTTAAAATCTAAGTCAGCTAATATCAAAGTTCACTTTACATCTTAATCTGTGCACATGGTTCAAATTTCATAGCTGTACATCAAAGGACAAGAGAGTAAGTCACATCATCAAAATCTAGATCACCTGATATCAAATTTCAATTTTACAACTTAAACTGTGCACATGGTCAAAATTTCATTGCTGTACATCAAAGGATAAGAAAGTAGGTCACTTTCCCCTTGGGCAAGGCAAAATTTTGACCCAAGGGTTTTATTCAAACAATCTTGATACAGGTCCACCAAACAACATTTCAAGTCAAATATCTAAGCTGTAGCTTCTCCCATTCAGAAAACATTTGTTTTATTTTCTGTTTTTACTATGTGTTCATAATGAGAATCACTGCCCCTGGGCAGGGCCAATTTTGACACCAAGGGAAAAATTTGAACAACTTTGGTAGAGGACCTATAGATGATATTATAAAGCAAACATCAAAGCTCTATGCCTTGTACCTTCAAACAAAAATACTTTTTTTTTTTACTATATGTACATAATGAAAATCAATGACCCCCGGGTCGGAACCAATTTTGACCCAAGGGCTATAATTTGAACAATCTTGGTAGAAGTTCACTTCGCAAAGTCTCATGCCATATATTTAACCTCTAGCCTTTGTCAATTCAGAGAAGAAATTTTTCAAGTTTTAACTTTATTTTTTTTGTTTGTTTTTGGGTTTTTACGTCACATCAACACAGTATAGGTCATATCGCGACGTTCCAGCTTTACTGGTGGAGGAAGACCTCAGGTGCCCCTCCGTGCATTATTTCAGGCACGAACGGGCACCTGAGTAGAACCACCGACGTCCCGTAAGCTAGCTGGATAGCTTCCTCACATGAAAGAATCCAAAGTCCCTGTAGGGATTCGAACCCACAGCGGTGAGGGGCAAGTGGTTTGAAGTCAACGACCTTAACCACTCGGCCACGGACGACCCAACATTTTAACTTTATACATATAAGGAAAACTATCGCCTCTGGGGCAGGGCAATTTTAACTCTAGGGGCATACTTAAAACAACTTTAGTAGAGGACCCATGATTTTACATACCCAATATAAAATCTCTTAAGCCTTAAAGTACCTTCAGACAAGACATTTTTTTTACTATAATTTTATGTACATAGTGAAAATCAATGACCCCTAGGGGTGGAGCCAATTTTGACCCAGGGCTATAATTTGTACAATCTTGTTAGAGGTTCACTACACAATGTTTCATGCAAAATATCTTAACTCCAGCCTTAATAAATTTAGAGAAGATGATTTTTAAATTTTACTATATACATATAAGGAAAACCTATGGCCCCCGGGGCGGGGCTAATTTTGACACTAGAGGCAAAATCTGAACAACTTTGGTAGAGTACCTATAGATTATATCATTTAACAAATATTAAAGCTCTAAGCCTTGTACCTTCAGACAATAAGATTTTTTACTATATGTATATATTGAAAATCAATGACCCCCGGGGTGAGGCCGATTTTGACCCCAGGGCTATAATTTGAACAATCTTGCTAGAGGTTCACTACACAATGTTTCATGCAAAATATCTAACCTCTATCATTTGTCAATTGTTTTTACTATAAGTTTTACTTTATACAGTGGAACCTGTCTAATCCGAACTCGTCCGGACCAGAAGAAAAGTTCGGATTAGAGAGGTTTCCGGATTAGAAAGGTTTCCGAATTAGAAGGTTCTTTTACATGTTTTTTCATGTTGTAGGGAAAGAAAACGGGAATGCATTTGAAATTGCAATTTAGATATTTTATTTTTGCAATCTCTTATCGTTCAGTCTAATACATGTGAATACAAAAATAAAGAAATGAAAATAAATAAATAAGCAAAAAAATATTAAGGGTTAACCTACGATGTAAAACAGGAGGCGGAGACATAATTGAATATTCGTACCAGCATTTGTCAATTGTTGTTTACTCTTATCCCATTCAGCGACTATCCGAATTCACTGACAGTTTCTATTAATTTTCATTGCTTAATCACGTATCATTGAATCCATTACAAAGGATTAAAAGTAATTTTTATTGTGTTATATCAAAATATTTATTGAAGGTGACGAAAAACAATCAATTAAGCAATTATAGAAGATATGAAGGCAAGCTAAGTGTAATTTTCACACCTTCGCAGATCATACGTTTCACCCATTAATCAAGTGAAATAACACATCAGTTTGGTGTATGTTTACACCTGCAAGATGTGCGATTATTTTGTAAAAGGTGTGACATTTGGCAAAATCTGTTCGGATCAGAGAGGTAAATTTTAGAGTAAAATTAGAACAAAAATTGAAAAAATCGTCCGGAATTCGGAGTAGACAGGTTCCGGATCCGAAAGGTTTTTTACTATTGAAAATAGAACAAATAAAATCGGGACCGGACACTTCGTTCGGATAAGAAAGGATTCCGGATTAGAAGGGTTCGGATTAGCAAGGCTCCACTGTACATCTAAGGAAAACCAATGACCCCCGGGGCAGGGCCGATTTTGACACCAGGGCTATAATTTGAACAATCTGGGTAGAAGTCTACCAGACAATGCCTTATGCAAAATATCTAACCTCTAGGCCTTTGGGTCTTTACAAGAAGGTATTTTAAGTTTTTAACTATATGTACATATAGTGAAAACCAATGACCCCCGGGGCGGGGCTGATTTTGACCCCAGGGCTATCATTTGAACAATCTTGGTAAGGGTCTACCAGACAATGCCTTATGCAAAATATCAAAGCTCTAGGCCTTTTGGGTCTTTACAAGAGGGTATTTTACGTTTTTACTATATGTCATATAGTGAAAATCAATGACCCCCAGGGCGGGGCCGATTTTGACCCCAGGGCTATAATTTGAACAATCTTGGTAGATGTCTACCAGACAATGCTTTGTGCAAAATATCTAAGCTCTAGGCCTTTTGGGTCTTTACAAGAAGATTTTTTAAATTTATTCTTATAATTCCTTTTGGTTGCCATGGCAACCAGATTTCTGCATGGAATGAAATTCTTTGAACAACTTTGGAAGCCCTTCACACAAGGATCAATCCTGCCAAGTTTGGTTGAAATTGGACCAGTGGTTTTTCACAAGAAGATTTTTGAAGTTCACTATATAATCTATATAACACACACACACACAAACAAACAAACAAACACACACACACACGCACACACACACAGGTGAATCGCTATATGCCACCGCATCGCAGATGCTGCGGTGGCATAAAAAGCACTGGTAATGTAAGTAAATTGTTAATTTGAGTTCTTAAGCATGTTTTGTTCAAAGTTAAAAAAGAACAGATTTTCTCATAATGTTATAAAGTAAGCAAGTGACCAAATAACAAGAAACATGGCAATGCCATGAAACCAGGTTTTCAATTATCACCATTGTAGATAAATATGTTGTATTTGAAATACAAATACAAGCAACAAACAATGTAACTATGTGCAATGTAAAACATGAATAATGTAGGAGGAATTGCCACTGAAGAAGTGTTCACTATAATATTATGTATAAGGAAAAAAACAAAGGGCCATAATTAGGTCAAAAACTATCCAATCACAAAACCCCGACAATATGTGCCAGGGTGCTTGATGACAAAGCTTCTGTGAAAGTTTGAACAAAATCCGTTGAGAAATGTAGGACGAGTTCAGCACAGAAGAATTTGTTCACTATAATTATATTGATAATTCTGTATAATGAAAAACAAGTTACAAAGTAGACATGAAATAATATATCATATCTTTTTTTAAATTACCTCCAAAGATGATATGACCTTTGACTGCCAAATCAAGTTAAAATCATGTAAACAGGATTATTCAATGTAATGTCACTGTGACCTTGACCTTGGAGCCAGCCATGCGGAACATGCGTTCTGCACGTCATCTTGATGTGGTAAACATTTGTCTGAAGTTTCATCAAAATTCTTCAAAGGGTTGAAGAGTTACAGAGCGGACAGGATTTTCAATGTTAATGTCACTGTGACCTTGACCTTGGAGCCAGCCATGCGGAACATGCGTTCTGCACGTCATCTTGATGTGGTAAACATTTGTCTGAAGTTTCATCAAAATTCTTCAAAGGGTTGAAGAGTTACAGAGCGGACACAATTTCAAGTTAAAATCATGTAAACAGGATTTTCAATGTTAATGTCACTGTGACCTTGACCTTGGAGCCAGCCATGCGGAACATGCGTTCTGCACGTCATCTTGATGTGGTAAACATTTGTCTGAAGTTTCATCAAAATTCTTCAAAGGGTTGAGGAGTTACAGAGCGGACAGGATTTTCAATGTTAATGTCACTGTGACCTTGACCTTGGAGCCAGCCATGCGGAACATGCGTTCTGCACGTCATCTTGATGTGGTAAACATTTGTCTGAAGTTTCATCAAAATTCTTCAAAGGGTTGAAGAGTTACAGAGCGGACACAATTTCAAGTTAAAATCATGTAAACAGGATTTTCAATGTTAATGTCACTGTGACCTTGACCTTGGAAAGCCAGCCATGCGGAACATGCGTTCTGCACGTCATCTTGAGTGGTAAACATTTGTCTGAAGTTCAACTCAAAATTCAAAGGGGGTTGAAGAGTTACAGAGCGGACAGGATTTTCAATGTTAATGTCACTGTGACCTTGACCTTGGAGCCAGCCATGCGGAACATGCGTTATGCACGTCATCTTGATGTGGTAAACATTTGTCTGAAGTTTCATCAAAATTCTTCAAAGGGTTGAAGAGTTTACAGAGCGGACACAATTTTGTTTGAACGCCCACCCGCCCATCCGCCCACCCCGCCCATCCGCCCCCCATCCCCCCAACTAATAACCGGGAAATTTTAAAATTAAAAACCCCTGGTTAATAAATAAAAAATTTAAAAATATTGCAAAGAAAAAAAGGGGCAAAAATATTAAATTTAAAATATAAAAAGTGTAAAGTGTATTACTCCCCCCTTTTTTCAACAGAAAAAAATTTAAATACATAAAATAAAAACCCTGTTTAAAACCGTTTATAAATTGATCCCTTTTTTTTAATACAGAATTTTTACACTTTTTAAAAAACCCTAAAATGCCAAAAAATTTTTTTTTTTTAAAAGCAGATTTTTAAAGTGAAATTTAAATTTTTTTTGCTCACCCCAAAAAGGACACATGCCCCTGATAAACAAAAAAATTACTTTAAAACTTAAAAAAATAAAAGAAAAATTAAAAGCTGCCCTAGTGACTGTCTCATATGATAAGAACAATAGTTTTAAAGCTGCATGCCTCCAGATCAGCCAAAATATTGCAAGACCAATAAACTTGAGAAAAATGTACTGCAATTTTAAGAAAAGTAAAAAAGATTTAAGTTCAAATGATAATTTAGAAAAATGTACTTTAGAAAAATGTACTAAGATTTTAAGAAAAGTAAAAAGGTTCAAGATTCAAATAATAACTTACTAAGTATGTGCGAATTATGCCTGATTTTGCAGTATTTACCACAACATTTTACTGGGTGACGAACGCAGTAAAGGGCTATTTTTGCATCTTTTGACCTCTTTTTGGTAATTTATTTAGTTTGCAAGCATCGCTTGCAATTTGTATATGACTTCAATTGTTCACCTCACAATATTTTACTTTTAAATATATTTTTCAAAATGTTCATAAAAATAAAGCATGAATCTGGAGGTATGCTACTTTAAACTTGCTCAACTATAGTGGCCATAATGCCTTGCCGCATAGAGAGCTAGGCCCGTCTATATTCAACACACAATTTGACACAATTCTATCTTCTCGACTGCAAAATTCATTACACTTAAATCTAGAAAATTTCTTGAATTTAACGAAATGGACAAAAGCAATGGAAAATACAATACACAGAATCCACACAGGGTTAAAAGGTAAAACAAAACAAATGTGCCGCATCATGACAAAACCAACATAGTGCGTTTGCGCACCAAGCATGGATCCAGACCAGCCTGCGCATCCGTGCAGTCTGATCAGGATCCATGCTGTTTGCTATCAGTTTCTCTACTTGTTATAGGGTTTGTTAGCGAACAGCATGGATCCTGATCTGACTGCACGGATGCGCAGGCTGGTCTGGATCCATGCTGGTCACAAATGCACTATGTTGGTTTTGTCATGGCGCAGCTCAAATAAATACTCACTATGAACAAATAAAACAACAGCATACACGAAAAGTAAGCTACATGTTTAAATAAACATAATCATCAATCTAAATAAGTTGAGCAACAAAAAACTACCAAAATATCTACAAGAAAATATTTTAAAGTTCATTATTATTATTATTAGGTATTTTATTAAAATTATTAAAATAAAAATACAAATGGAAAGACAGACAGGAAACTATATACTTTCTTCATAATTTGAGAGCCATTGGAACAAACCATCATGAAATAAATTTTACATCAATAAGGTTTTACAATCATAATGTTTGTATTAATCCTTCATCTGTGGGAAAACAGAACTTAAGAGCCTTTGCCACAAGTTAAGTACTTTTTTTATCATCCAAGTCCAATTTAATTCCATTTCTTTCAATAAATACACGGTAAAATTACATACTTTTAAGAGCCGTTTTTTTTTTGTTATCTACTATCAAGGGAGGTTACTTTCGGATCAACATTCTTTTGACAGTTACCGACTAGCAGACGACAGGCTATTCTTATCAGGAGAATTACCAATAAAGATAACCGGTTGCATATCTCACTGTATAAATCATATGTAAATGGTCTGACTTGTGGTAGGTTTAACAGTAAATTTAAATACCTTTAGTGTCTAATGATGTGTTGAAATATTTACTGAGACGAAGCTAAGATCACAAGCTTTATATTGGTGTAATAAATTTTAAAATCAGACATTAAATCGCCCCAAACTAGCGGTTTAAAAACGGCTTAATTTGTATTGATTAACATTAGAGATATTAATATTACTCTAAGATAAGGGAAACAGCTCGTATATTTTCACTAGATATACCTCCGTTATTTAAGTAGTTTATATAGAGACTTGTTTGCATTCAATATACATGTAATAAATATGTGGAATTTTAACTTTTTTAATTATTCATATATTTCTTTTTTTATTTTGATGGTGCTGGGGGGTGTTGAGGTAGGGGAGGGGAGTAGGTCGTAAATCTGACTGGCAGTGTAAAGGTCATAAGTCTGCTTTTAGCGGTGGAAGAATACCTCAGGTGGACATTATTTCAGGCAAGAAGGGGTATATGAGATTAACCATCTAAACTCTTTAAAATAACATTAATTAAACACATGGTTTTCAGATAAACATAGAATAAAACCTTAAAACAATCATAAACTTATAAATTATTCCAAATAATTATCTTAAAATCCATAAAAAAAGTAAATGACAAAAGGCTGTTAAAAATATCAATTAAAACAACAATAACAACAAGTTTACAATTACTTATTACATAGAACTTCAAGGTTATAAGTCTACAGCAATGTTTCTGTCATTGTATAACTGAAGATTCCAAACAAATTAACTACGAAAAGTGACTAGCCCTTTGCGCCAATACAGAGCCGAGAGAGCCTGCTAAGTTAACATAATTAATTGTTTTGCTTAGTTTTTGGGTGATCAAAAAGACATTTGAGATGGTCAGTGAGACCTTAAACTGCCTCCTAATAACAACCTTGTACACTGTATACACCCATACTTAATAATCCACATTATAACCATTCTAAAAGAACTTTGCAGTTTTTGTATATTGAAGACAACATCCCTTGAAACAAAATTAGACAAATCCAAAGTTAAAATGATTATGTGTAAGAGGAATATTTAATGAAAAGTTTCTTAGACCATATATTCCAGAATTTCTTAAGAAATATATTTATACATTAACGCATAACTTTCTCACCAGCAACTTCATAGCTTGAACAGTTCATTAACAACTACTACACAAGTCACTACATAGAAAAGAACTTTTTCACAACTACTTCTAAAGAAGACATAGGTCTATTCTGTGTAACAATATTAAAAAAAAAAAAAATGTTTTTACTTATAAACTGTTGGATTCAATATACGTATGTACAATACTATTTTACACACATAAAACTTGAACAATATGTCATATACTATTTACAATTAATACGCGAAAGGTTTCCATTTTTTCTTTAAAGCTGTAAAATTCAGCCAACTTTGTTATATGTAATATCAAATGAATATAACATGGCAAGCTTCTATACGAACAAGATTTCTACAAGTAATCAAGGTCATACAAATGCTTTCAAAAGAAGACTTAATTTTTACTAGCAGTACATGTAAGAGAATGGTAACTATTAAAATAAATAATGATAATGAGATGACATGCTACATATATGGTGTGTGTGTATGGTAATATGCCTGAAAAAATATATACACATATGTATAAACTTATGACACATTTTTGATGATAAAATGAACAAAAATCATTTACGACATATCAGTAATGATTACACATGGATGTAAGTTGGTGAAATGTGTACAAATTTAACAGTGTAAATGGCAAAAACACACATATATATGTTATGACATAGGGTGTATATGTGTTAATGTAAATTTAAATGTGTAATGTTTTAAAATGAGTAAAAAAAAATGTTCAGGCTGATTCCAATGAAAAATTATTTACACAATTATAACTCTGTAATGGCAATATGTGTTCATGTCATGTAAAAGTAATTATGTACAAATAAAAAATACTTTAACAACATAATACAAAACCATGGTTTTTACAATGTGCAATAAAAGCCGAAATCTTACATGGCAAATGTATGTTATGTGAATAATATGTTTAAATAATAAAAGAAATAGTTCAGAATTTTTATTGTATACATAAGGCCTGAAAACCTAAATTTTTAGTAATTATTTTAAATTGATTTTAATAAAGAAAAAAGAGTGTTTATTCTGTTTTCTTAACTATAGCATGTAACTTCAAATGACACATTGTTTGGCTTAAAGTAATTTTCTCAAGATTTAACTGTAAGAATTCATAAGCTTAAACATAATTAAGTAAAGTGTTTTTGCAATAAGTTATAACACTGTACTGCACTTTAATAATGTTGGTTTTCATTATATTATCCTTAATAATACTTTTTTACTTGTTATATGACCATTTATAAATGGTTGTTTTCAAATTCTACATAACCTGACTAATATAAATAAGCTTAAAACCCTTTACATTGTTAGTGTTGAGTTTTAATTTCATTTAAAACTTTCAATATATATATTCTCAACTAGTATGTTGGTAAATTCTGAATTAAAAAAACAAAAACAAAAAACCCTTAGAAAAACAAAAATCATGTACAAAATTTATAGGAGTTTTAAACAATGGTTATTCATGATATGTTAATTGCAATTTTTCATCTTGCCAATAAAATTAATGGAAGTTCAATTCTGAATCATTTGTAACAAAAATATTTCATAATCTGTTTGAAATTTAATAAATATATAAAACTTAACTTCATAATTTCTTACATAATAACTTTTTTATGTACATATGTTTCGCTAACAGATTTTGTTTTACATATAACTGGCTAAAAAAAACCCATATACTTTCACTTAACAGTATCTGTAATTCATTCTTTAGTCTTAAGTTAAATGACTTAACTTATGATAGATGATAATAAAATGCCTCCATTACTAAACTATCTATAATGAACCCATCTACCCTTGTTCCACTCATTATGTGTTTCCCAGAATTCATACTAGGAACCATTCATGCTCACGATTCAGTTTAAACAGAAACACTTTCAATGACTCAGTAAGCTACTGGGTATGCCTTTCTCAGTTGTTGTTGTTGTAGTAATGAATTTCATCTGGCCTCTGACTGTACACAGGTTTGATTATGTTACAGCTATTCTTTATTCCCCTGAAAATTCCATCAATGTTTTATTCCAGCAAAGATTAAAGTATATGAAAAAATATCCTTTTATCAATTTCACACATTTTTTCTTCTATGATTTTCAAATTTCCTCCCTTTCACTTCAGGTTCCTCTACTGTACACAGTATAGATGATTGGGTACTGCACTCCCATTTACAGACATGTTTTAAAATTAAAAATACACACTATAAATAAGATGGATTTTCTGTACACATGTAATACTAGGTGAACCAGCCAACTTTAACAAATATTCCTGACTCGAGCATCTAAACCAGTCAACTGTAACAAATATTCCTGACTCGAGCAATCTAAACGCCAGTCAACTGTAACAAATATTCCTGACTCTAGCATCTAAACCAGTCAACTGTAACAAATATTTCCTGACTCGAGCATGCTAAACCAGTCAACTTTCACAAAATATTCCTGACTCTAGCATCTAAACCAGTCAACTGTAACAAATATTCCTGACTCGAGCATCTAAAACCAGTCACACTGTAACAAATATTCCTGACTCTAGCATCTAAACCAGTCAACTGTAACAAAAATATTCCTGACTCGAGCATCTAAACCAGTAAACTTTAACAAATATTCCTGACTCGAAGCCGCAAACTGTCACCTGAGATTATGTTCTGTACACGAGGATCACAAGGTTTCTCGAGGTTTCGCAGAAATTAGAAGTTCTTTGACACGTTCTGTGGTTGGACCCCAGCGCTGGTACCCGGCTTCATTTTGAAGAAATACGACTAAAGTTCCATGCACTGCTTTAAAGCTCATATCATCTCTACAATGAAAGAATAGTTTTAACTTTTAAAATACTTATTTCTAAGACTGTAAAGAGAAACATGTTGTAACCAAAATTAAAGTTATTTTAAAAAAGACTTAAGGACTGAACAAAAGTAATATCCCACTCTCCAATATCTATAAATGCGGGGCAACTAAACATATTCTGGCTATCTTTCCTAGAAAAAATCAGTGCTTTGTATACAAAATTAAAGTATAGCTGTAAAAATGACAACTGTTAGAAGGACAGTATGCTCTTCTATTCTTAATACAAAAACAGCCAAATTCAAAAAAGGGTCATAATTCTGTCAAAATCCATGTTAAAGCTATAAATATGCCTTGAACAAAGACCTCCTATTGTGCTCTCAAATGAGTGTTTATAAGTTTCCACCCATTTCCTTTAGTTGTTTTGAGAATACCAACTTGCACGCAAAAACTTAAAAGTGTAATGCAGATGCCTGGGTGAGTATGATAGCTTTCCTTTTCTTTTGAATAGTCAGGACAAAAAATTATTTGAAATTCTTTTTACAACAATGGAACATAAAGATATTTTTGATATATGTCACAATAAATTAGTATAAAGAAATAAAATTACTTTGAACACATGTGTTGAAAATCCCATGGGCCTATACTCCATGGGTTCATAGGGCGTAAGAAATGACTTGTTTTTCCGCTTGAATGGCTAGACTCTGAGTCTCAAATTAAGGGGCCTCTGTTGGTGGTCACGCCACTTCCGGTATGAACACAATAAAATGATAGCGGCTCTTTTTGATTCTGTTAATAAACCCTGAAATTTGGAAGATATGAATACTGTAAATCTAGAAGATGACGTGGTAAATTATAACCATGTTATTGCTTTATGTCTCCAGCGAGTCATTTTTGTCAGATTTACTGTCATTATTAAATTGTGTAAAACTTTAAAATTTACACAGTTCAATGTAAATCCTTTTCTTTTAAAATATTAACTTAAAGCATTTATTGTGCAAAAATAAGATTGTCTCACATATGACCTTAAAGGTTAACCATGACTTTCAGCCAGCGCAGAGGCAATATGATTTCTCCACAAACCTTGGTGGAGTGAACATTTGAGCCAAGGAAGAGAGGTAAGGATTCACAGAGCGACACAAAATTATTTGACAATAGAATTCCTCCTGTCTCCAAAATTATGAATATTTAAAACCAATCCTTCAAGAGGAATAGAATTTACAAAGCAGTCATGGTGCAGACAGACAGATAGACACAATTAATTTTAAAGTAGTCTACAGAAAAAACAAAATGTATGACAACAGCTGAGAGAAAAGCAATTCTGGATGACCTTGAAGCATTTATATATATTATAATTTGTCAAATACATATATAGGGCAGGCATTAAAGTAATTCTACAGAAGCAGGCTATTTTGATGGCATCCATGACTTAAGACAGTTATAGTGATACAGAGCAGCAAGGGTAAAGAAATTACATAACAACCATTACTCAAAATGATCCACCATGGACTCCATGAGTTCTTCACAAAATGGTGGGTTAGCCTCAAAATGAATCCACCTGATAGGGGTAAAACTTTTAAAATTGGACTGAAATAAAAAACAAAAAATTTACATTATTTACTCTCTGACATTAAAAGTGGCATTATGCTTCATCCAAGAGTAAATCTTGAAAGTTCAGTTAAAGCGGAAAAATGAGGCTTTTACATTTTACCATATTTGGTAAATATTCTACCTATTTACCCCACAATGACACACTATAGAATGAGCCGCGTCACACAACAAAACAAACATAAGTGTGTTTGCGACCAGCAAATGGATACCAGCCTGTGCATCCGCGCAGTCTGATCAGGATCTATGCTGTTCGCTTACCAACACTATTACAAGTAGAGAAACTGATAGCAATTAGCATGGATCCTGATCAGACTGCGCGGATGTGCAGGCTGGTCTGGATCCATGCTTGTCGCAAACGCACAACGTTGGTTTTGTCGTGACGCGGCTCAAATATCCTTCAGAATTTATCAGTTACGACCAGTAGATAAAAAGAGTGAGGCAGTTTTTATATTTTATCCTCAACATTTCAAATGATCTTTTATTGGTAAATCACCATTGAAACATATATATCTAATTTAACTCAACTTGACAATGTAAAAATGAGTATAAATGTCAAATCAAATAAACAGCTTGACTGAAATAAAACAAAATGTATAATTTTTACAACAATTTATATATTTTTATTCTGGGCTTCAGTTTTTGTCATGATAAAACCATTATTTGAAAATACCTTTGCTGTTAAAGCAGCTTTTAAATGCTCAACTCAAAGAGTAAAGCATAATTTAGCCTTCCTTCTTCAAATTATAGGAAATGTCTAAAAAGAGTGGCAGCGTGGCCAAGTTGTCAACACGTCAGACTAGTAATCTAAGGATAGCTGGCCATGTGGGTTCAAACCCCAATTAGGGGCAAGCTGTTGTTTCCGTAAGCAAGAAACTTTACACCAATTGTTTAATACTAGTTGGTTACAGGAATGGATTCAGGAGTGCTTCAATAAGCTTATAGTTTCAAACACAATCAAACTAAAATAAATTAGTATATATTAAATAAAATGAACAACTTTGACCCCTGGTTTTCAAAATAAAATTTACAGACTAAAACACTCACCCTCTGGAACCAAAGTATGAATCTGTATCTGGAAATGCTGAACAATACTGTGGAAAAAACAGTTAAGTGGAGATGCGAACATTCAAACGTAACACCAAACACCACGATGTAGACATTCAAAACAGATAACGGCAGTGCACCTTGTAAACTGAGACCCTTGTTTGGATGACTGCCAAATAATGTCTTGAAGTTTATAGAACATCTTCAAATTTTCAAAATATTGCTTTTAGTAAAAACACTAATATTTCAGTACATCATAATTTTATTTTTCTCTGTAAAAACAATAATAACTTTTTAACTACATGTAAATAAGAGTTATAATAATACCATATTCAGAGATTTTCGGGGAAAAAATTCAACAATGCATTTCTTTTAGCAAAACTAGTCGTCTCTAAAATGTCAAGCCATGCACTTTTGTACTTCTTTTAATACAATGTTAGTATGATTATTTACATATGCCTAGTATTTTACTATTAATTACCAAATTAAAAAAGAAATACCCTTAAAAAACAAAACAAAAAATCCAAAAAATTAATTTTGGGAATTACTTGGAAAAAAAATTTTAAAAATCCCCAAAAAGAAGCAAAAGTGAATAAAAAATATGAAAAATTTAAAAACAAAATATCACTAATTTTTGAATGCCCCTTAAAAAAAAAATCAAAAAAATTAAAAACGATTCAGTTGGGGAAAAAAAACCCGGAAAAGTTATTTACCCCCAAAAATTTTGAATATTAATTACCCCCTAATGCCAACCGGGCAAAATAAAGACAATCTGGTTCCGGCAAAGATTTATAATTTTTTCTGAAAAAACAAAAAAATTTTAAAATTTTCCTCCCAAATAGCATTTAGACTTCCCCTTTAAATTTTTTATACTTAAAAAGTTTTCATTATTAAAAAAATGTATTAATTATAATTTTACATTTTTTTTTTCCCCTTTTAGGGAAAAAAAATTTTATCAATTTTCCTTCAGTGATTATAATTTATACAGATTTTCATACACATTCAATAAAAGGTATACAATAGGAGGGCAAAATTGCAAAAGTGTTTAATTTTGGTGGATTGCAAATTTTCTCTGGCTGTGTTAAAGGGAATCCACTGAGGCTTTTGATAGGACAGGACTGGAAATATTTTTTCTTAGCCCTGTGTACCCTTTGATGTGGGTCTGAATCAATAACATGTGTATAAACTTGCAGATAATTCCCCTCAATCCATTTCAGATCATTTCTTCAATCCATTTGTCCAAATCTATAATTTCTATTATGCAAAAAGACCCAAAACTGAAAAACATTTCAACACTTTCAACTCAAACTGTGCTAAGAAGGTACTAACTTTCGATTTTCTAATATTCTCAGTACATTACTATAGTATCCTTTGCAGGTTTTTACATTTTAAATGCTGCACTTGCTCTATGGTAAAATTTCAATTTTCATGTTTTAAGGTTTTTAACCTCAGTGGAGCTCCTTTAAAGTTGTATTCACAATCACCCTGCAGGTTCATGGGAAAATATCTTTGTACAAGCAACTTCAATACAATCCATCCAAATACTTACGCAATATCACCCATATGTCAAAAATCATGAATACAACAAAGTTAACATCAACTTACAAGTTTATAAAAATGAGAACTGTTTATTTTGAGAGTTTCTCCTCTGTATTTAAGAAGATGTTGTTCATTTTCTTGTGACATTTCCACAACTGGTTGCCGTGGCATTGGTACTATCATTTGTATAGGATAACAGAATACTTTTCTTCGCTGAATAGGCTCTGGTGGCTGCTGGATTTCTAAACATTATGAAAAAAAATATTGCTTAATTCAAGTCAATTGGATACTGGGAATATACTTTCTAACTTGTCTTCTAATAAAAATTACTCCAAACTTGGCAAATATTTCTTACTGAACTTTTAATAAAAACTACTTATCAGAGGTGATGACAACACATTGTTGATAGAATACAGTGCCGCCCACTTAGCTCTATAGGGAGAGCATTAGATTTGTAATTCAGACGTTATTAGTTTGATTCTTCAGTGACACGAAATTTCTTTTTAAGAATTGATCTTGGACATTGAGTCTAATGATTACATATCACTTTTCTCTAATCAACGATTCAGAAATCATGTAAGAATAAGTAGAAGTTAATGATCGGACAAGGAAGAGGTGACATACATACATACATACAGACAGACTGATTGACATATGTACATACAAACACCATCACTCTCCCATTTTAAGTGAGGGCATAAATGAAATAAATTTTATCTTACCATTGATATTAAATTCTCTGAGAAGTTCCCAATGTTTGTCTGAGATCTTTTTTGCCATCTCACATGCCATATTGTACATCTTTGTACAGATACCCTCCACCGAAGTTTTAGCTGCCTCTGTCACATGGGGTTGACATTGCCTCTTTAAATGTGCTAATCTTTCCTGTAAATTACAGTATTCTTTAAGAAGTTATTCACAATAAAGTCCTAGCAAATATTATCTTCAGTTGCTTTAGCTTTACTAAAATGGCTGTTGATACTAAATAGACAACTTAAAAGTATATCCAAGGTTTAAGGTTTTTTGCATTTTTATATTTTTGCACTTCCTCTTAATTCTTAGCAAATAAAAAGCATTGGCAATTTACACCTACCAAATAATCTTCATAAACAGCATTTTGTTTCCGTAACCACGTAAATGTCTCCTCCACATTCCATTTTACAACCTTTCTACCCTCAGGCGTCCCACCCCTAAATTTATAAATATATAACTATGAAATACAATAACAAATCAATTCAACTGATTATTTACCAGTAGATATTAATTACACAAACAAGAAGCTTTTTCTTTTCTTTTTTTTAAGTTTAAAAGATTTTGAAGACATTTAATTTTCTAACACCATCATAAGATGTTAATATGGTAACCATCAGTCATTACAACACTGGGAATTATCATTATCATAATGATAATGGCCAGAATTATCATCATTTGTTATCATTATCCACTATCATTAGTATCATCAGTAATTACAATTATCACTTAAGCCATTACAAAACATCACAATCATCAGCAGCAATTAGAAATATCACCAGCCATTTCATAACAATTGACTATTAAAATTTGCCACCAGTTTTTTTGGGGTTTTTTTTATGGCAAATTTATTACATTTTTGGGGGGCATATCTCAACAGTGACCTTACCGGCTTACCTGGATATCTAACCAATAAATTCTTTTCTCTCAACAAGTCACCTATTAATTCCCCTTGATTTCTAAATCAGTCATGTGAGACAAATGACCATTAGACTCAATGTCCAGAGATCAATTATCACAAGAAAATTTCTGCACCCGAGGAGCATCCCTGCAACCTCTGGATTAAAATTTTGCTGCCCTCTCTATTGTGCTAAGCCAGCAAACAAACAATTATTATCAGAAATTATCATCATCATTTATTATAATATGCATTAGCCATTATTATCATCATTATCACCCTTTATAATCAACACGGCCATTTCAATCATCATCAGCCATTATTATCAAACATACCTTGAATCTATCATCTTTTTAGCTGCCTCAGCATACCGTAACAACTGTTTCCTCGCATCACCTGAATATTTTGGCTTTACAAGTTTCACTGGTATATCGTTCATTATTTCCCTATACATAGACTGTGACACCTCATTAGGGCAAACTGTCGGAAACAGTGGATCGGTTCCCATGTCTACAACTTTACGTTCCAACAACCAGCGGTTAAATGATTCTGTTGGTGCGTCTATACCTATAAAATTAACTGTCAATTTGAGTTTATGTCATGTTTAACACAATGTAAGATAAAGTTCAGTAACAAGTTGGGTACTTTTAAAACAACCTAAATCTAACTCCTAAAACAGAACAACAAAGTACCACAAACCTGTATAATCTCAGTTTTCTATGTTTAAAATGTGTTTAACAAAACAACACCATAAGACTGGCAAAGTTGACGATCAATTTTAATCAGGTTGCTTCATTTATTTAATGAAAGAAACATAATAAGCGAATTTCAATAACAAAAAATTTCAAGTTATTTTAAAGAAAGACTTATTGTAAATAAAACAATTTTGCATTAAGTCAGAGAGCAGAGAAATTACAGAAATGAAAATTGTAAGCCCTCTTTTGACAAAACCTTAAACATTTGAGTGATATTTCCCCATATAAAATTTAGCCTTTTTCCGAATGGGGGAAACAACTGAAAATTTCAAATGTATACTTAAAAAATCTCAAAAACAAGAATGCCACAACGGCTCTTAATCACTCACACGAGTGCAACCACTCCAGAGAAAAATGTCCTATCTAACCAAACAATAAACAATTTCAGTTGTTCTGGTACAATTCAAATTACCATCCAAAGTATCATGTTTATCACAGAAATAGCTTTTTTTAAAAATTTTTATCATTCTTACCTACCTCAATGTATTGTGGGCATGGTTCCAGATAAATACAAAATGTAGTTCATAGCTTGCATTAGAAGAATTAAAAACATTCTAACATCAAAATTCACTCTCTTCATCTTGTCTCAAACAATAAAATATCTTTAACATAAATCTGTATAAAGAGTTCATTTACCTTCTCTAGAGTGGCACAATTCCTGGTAATGTTGTCGCAGTTTCTGCACTAATTGGGCTCTCATAAGTTCTATTTCAGGATGGGGTGGTGGAAGTACACATGGGGCTCTCTCATATATTACTGCATTTGTTGGCATCTCAAAATTCCAGAATGGACTGAAATATAGTAATATAAAATTATAATTTAACAAGAAACTAATGCTTTTTATCACTAATTATAATTAACCATGTTCAAGCCAATCAGAATCAATAGCATTATAATGAACAGTTACACAGACAGTTACACAGATAAAAAACACCTCTCAATTATCTCTATGATTAATAAAATATCAAGAGAAAAAAATCATCATAACAAAGACATTTGTTGTAACTTAAGTTTCATGATGTAATCTTCAAAAACAACCAATACTTCTTTAAATGTCAAAATTCAGTTCAAAAACAAAACTTAACAACTTCATTCAATTGCCATTTGTTTTTTTAACTTCAATGTCAATTACTTGCTGTTGCCAGGGAAACAATATTCAGGAAGCTTTAAAAAAAATCCAGCTAAAGATATAAGAAGATATTTCAATGAAACTAACCTGTAAGCGAAAGCGGGTCTTTTAGCTGTCGGGCTTCCTAAAACTTCACCACTATGTCGTCTCTTGTGCTGTGGAAGCCCGGACGGTGGTATATCTATACTCGGACGACTTATACGTTTGTCACCAACATGTGGGTGCGGGATATGATCTGAACCAATTCCAAGAGGGTCTGTAGAGGGATCCTAAAAAAAAAGAAAAAAATAACCATTTCCAGATTACCGATAACTAAAAGAATGATTTCTGAAAACTAAAGATTACTTTAAAACATTGCATTATACAATTTACTGTACAATTTGTATAACTTTGCTTGTTTTCAAGTTTATAGAAATCTAAATCTAATGGTAATGGAACGGACAACAATAAAAAATATTTAACAGATATGTTGGTATTCCAGCACGTCATATACACTACTTTACATGTACACATGAACATTTTAGTTTTGTTGGGTCACATCAGCACTGTAAAGGTGATAATTATGGCTACTTTAATAAAATAAACAAGACCTTTAATGATGCAGTAAGACAGATAGACAGGCATCAGAGCATACTTTTCCCTTACAAATTGCTTTATATCAACTACATAAACATTTGGTCTAAGTGAACTAAAACTTCGAACTCATACAAAATATTCAATCTTACATGAAGAAGCTGAGGCATTTCCCAGAGTGACTCATTTGTTATCTTGTTAAAATAGTATGGCATATTTTCTCTTTTACTCCAGTATTTTCTCCAGCCTATCTGTAGAAGTTCCTCCGGTAAGTCATCGGATGGTAACGGCTCCGGGGAACCCATTGACCCAACTGAGGTTTGGTGCTGTAGGGCCTTTTTGTTCGGGTCTGGTACAATTTGATCAGGGGTGCTAGGACTCTTCGAACTACCATTTGTTCCACTTGACTGGATTCCATCGCCCGCTTTATCGGGCATAGTTTTGTCAATCATCGGGGCTTGCTGGACTTCAGCCATTTTTCATATACAGCAATTACATGACGATCTGAAATAAACAGATAATTTTCTATTCATCTTCCTATCAAGATTTTGATTCAAGAATGGTAGCATGAATTAAACTTAATGAGATCAAAAATAAATGTATAAAACAATATAAAAGAAATGTATGAAACAAACAACATATAGTGCTTTAATTTTAGTAAGCTAAATCCAGACCTAATCCTTAATCATTTTAGGTAAAATTTCAACAAGTACTGACTTAATAAGCAAACAATGCAGACAATGATCGTGCAGTATATATCCATTATCCATCTAATTACGTAATGCCTGCTATAAATACTAATTCCTTATTTACAACTGTTTAATTGAACTGCTGAAATTCTGTGCATGCACAGCATTGAAATAAACTGATGACTGATCAACTTTTTTTATTTCGGTATCACGGAGGATATTTGGAAATGTTGCCAGAATCTGAAGGCAACAGTTCCATATGTTATCCCTAAAAAGTCAATTTGACTGTTCCACAAATACCCATGAAATAACTGTATATTGTTCAATGTTGATTACTGGTCAATAAGCCCTAGAAATGGTCATATAGCTATTTCTAGGATTAAGGAAAATGTAGCCCAATGAAATATTAATGGACCCTGTAACAGATGCAGGTAATATTTTGAGGCTACACCCTGATGTGATATTCTGAATGGATTTATTATGACAGAAACTAGTGGAAAAGCACCCTTTATTTGCTGTTGAACCATCAAAATAATACAACACTTAATAATGTGGAGGGGACTTTAAGCTCTCAATGGAGGGAAGATTGGTACAACATTCTTTATTATATAGTTAAGAGTTGGACAAAATTTTAGTGGTTAAGGCCTCTAGGATTTTGACCTTTGACCTCATAATAAATAGGAGTCATCATCTACTAATCATGAACCTCCACAACAAGTCTGGACTGTAGACCAAGGGTGTTTTAAAGATTTTTGTACATACAGGGAAAACCCATAACCTCCAAACCCTTCCCCCTGAATCAGAATGGGGCTGATTTTCACCCCAGAACAATAATTGGAATTATTTTGGTAGATGTTGCATGACAAATAAGAAATATCTTAGCTCTTAGTGTTACAGAATAAGAGCATAAGATTTCTTAAATTTTTACAATAATTATACATATAAGGAAAATCCATGACCCTGCCCAATGTTTACTTTAGGGCAATAAATTTCACAACCTTGTAGGAAGTCCACTTGTAGATGTTTCATGCCAAATATCTAAGCCCTTGGGGTGTAAAAGAAATAGATTTTTTGAAGGTTTTACTACATACATATAAGAAAAACCAATGACCCCTGGGGAGGGCCAATTTTGACCCTCAGGGCAGGACCATAATTTAAACAATTTTGGTAGAGATCCAATAGATGATGCTTCATGTCAAATAACTAAGCTCTTGCCCTTGATCTTCCTGACTTGCAGAAGATTTTGACTATATTGTAAAATAAATAAGAAAAACCCAAGACCACAAGGCCGCTTCCCAATTGAGTGTTGTACTGAGGTGTCCAATGTTTTGGTGTTTATGTAAGAACTAACTAAATTCTTCATTTATCAAATTGATCATCATATTACATTAATGATAATGTTCTGTCTAGTAAACTGAAGGGATTATTTCAATGGAATTGTTAAGACTTCATTATTACACAGACACCCTTACACTATTTAATGACAGAGATCGAAAAAAACTTGTCTGCTCAAAATTACGGGTAGACTTTAAGAGAACTTGATGCAGGAAGAGTAGAAATGTTGCCTGCACAATAGTTTAGAAGCTACTCATCCTGCAGGCCAAGTGACTCTGAAAATATTTTTCGATGCCTGAATGACAAACATGGCTCAGTCTATAATTAAACTGCCTGTGAATCAGACAAGGCTGGTTTTAGTTGGTTCTTGATTTTTATAATTATGTGTTTCAAATATGTAAATTTAGCGGTTAATTGAAATAATAGGTTGGAAATTTGTTAAAAATCTACAAAGACTATTGTGTGTATATGTATGCAAATTTAGTGACTTTATGTCTATATAAATTAAACTGTGCATCTACCCAAGCTACTGTACAGTAATTGTTGCACTACATTAGTTTGGGTAGTATCTGTAAATAATTCTTATCTAAATTAATACTTAATAGTAGTCAATGTTACTGCATTATTGATAATAACGTGGAAATTATCTATTCAGGAAATAGTTATCAATTTTAAGTAGAATAATCTGCAAGAATACTCTCATGAAGGCTGGAGTGATTAATTACAAAGCATTTGTGTAATATTATAAACCAGGCATGCATAACTAAACAATAATGCTAGTAAAATTCTACTTCCATTCTCAAATGCTAATTAAAAAGAGAACTGATATGAATGGTTGCACTACACTGAGCATAAAAGTATTATCAACAACTTTCCCAGATGCCATTTGGGTTATTGAATTCAAATATCACATGTATTTGTTGTTTTTTTATGTTGTGCATATATCCCGTACTAATGTACTTAATTGCCCTATATGTTTGGTAGGAGAATAGTGGGAAGCTAATTAGAATATAATATGAAAATTTCATAACTGCGATACATGACCATCCAAACCTACTGCTGCAGAATGAAAATGTAACCAAATATCAAACAGTATTTAAAAGTAATGGTACATCATGTATACGGGCACATTTTGTAGGGACTGAAAATCAATGTCTAGATGAATTCTCAACAAAATATATTATATATGTAGAAATTTATTCATAAATGATAATCTTCCTGGTAGAATTATTTTGCAGTGAAATCAGGTTGCAGATTGCAGAAAATTTCGTTTGAACTTCCTGTAAAATCATAGTAAGAGGCCGCACAAAATAGCCACATACTTAAAACATGGCCTAACACTTTTAAATGTTCGAGTATTTCTTTATTTATGTTCTAAACATTGCATTTTGTAAATCAAAATACAAAGCAACGAAGCGTGACTGATCTGTATTTTGCAGAGATAAAACATCGATTTGCAGAACATCTACGCCACAATTTTTAAAACTTCATAGCTCATAAGATGCAGCTTACTTTGCTCAATCTTTTGGTATGCAAAAATGAATGTGTTCCCACTTAGATTGCGCAAGCTAACTGAAAAACTAAGAGCTTAAGTTCTACCTCAACAACAACTATGGCCAGTGAAGCCAGAAATGACGTTTCAGTCAGCGTGTTACTATAATTAGTAACATAAAAAACTTAAGAAATAAATAATAAACGAAAATGATTATTCAATATTTTTCTTAACTAAAACTAGGTTTTGTAAGTAAAGCAAAAAACACAGATAAAAATGTATTTCTCAATCAAAAAATCCTTTTATATACAATATATATATATGTACACCTTACTTAAACTATTCTTTTTTGTAAATGTGTATTTTTTCGTTTAAAGAAATTGTAATAATTGTATTAAGCGCGAACTTCCGTGTTGTTACGGCCTACATCTGACTCATTTTGCACAATAGTTAAAAAAAAAAATCCGTAAAATATGATAACTCGGGCCAAATGTAAACCTTCACCGAACAATATAGTACAATAAGGCCGGTTTGACTCTCTGGTTGCCAATAAAACTCAATTAGCCGTTCAATCAAGTTGCATCCCGAATAATATATCATGTTTTTAAATTTTTATATATTATTTGGTATGTTAATTCTGATAAGAATTTTTTTAATAATTGAATTGAAACATATATAAGTCTAAAGTCAACACAGGTATTTATTTATTTATTTATTTATTTATTTTATATTTATTTATTTATTTATTTATTTATTTATTTATTTATTTATTTATTTATTTATTTATGATGAAATACTCGAAGATGACGTAAACTATATCTATAAATATATTTCAATTGGAGATTAATTTTAGATTTTCTGATGCAACAAAACGTATACATATTAACCGAAAAGAAAAAGTCAAGCTTTATGTGCATTTATGAGAGACTAAGTACTGTACACAGAGATTAATTATATTCTTGTTACATTTATATGGATACAGTGATAATTAATACATTTAAGAGTTAACAATAAAGTACGATGTCCGTAAAGGAAAAGGTAAAAATTACAAACATTTTCCCGCGAGCATTCCAAGAAATTATATAGAATACATTCAGAATGAATGATGCAAGTAGCCGATTTAAGTTTGTTGATATATTCCTTTTATGCGGAATTAAATTGTTGATGCCGTAAATTAGCTTTATTTTACCACGGATCTTAATTACTATCCGTAAATCCGTGATTTTACCAAATTAGAGCAAGTCACAGCCTGCAATAGTCTGGGATTTCAGAGCTGATTAACGTTTCCTTCTGTTGTGAAGGAGGTATACATGTATCTTACGGTCCTGATTTAACTGATATGCAAATTTTCTTTCAATAAAAGATTAAATTCTTTTTAGAAATCGTGATTCTTCTGACAAGTGACAACAACAAAAATATGGAAGCAATGAATTGCCGGAGATAACTAATATTGTAAAGAACATGTATTTTATGTATGTAACGAGTGATTATATGATAACATTCTATGATCATAGTTACAAAAATGAATTCATGCCTATGACTTAAATTCTTATATATATGGTGTGTCATATATCATTTTGTGAAGCCTACTGGCCACTATCAAGTTGACATATACATGTTTTATCACTCAACATCAAATAAGCCATTTCTAATATGCGAGTATATATATCTAACTAAGCAAAATCAAAATGCTTCACAAACTCAAATTTTTAAAATGTTTGCATGATATTTCTTACAATGAAAAAAAAATCTGAAAAAGTCAAATTCCTGGCAATAACTAATCATTTATCCTGGTTATCGAAGTGTTTCTTCTCTTGGCTGAATTATTTTAGAACTAACCAATATATGAGTATCGAACAATGCTTAAATATCTCATGGTTTTGGAAGCCTCGCTGATACTCGTGATCGTTTTCCTACCTTATATCAGGCTCTTGATATTGGTAAGCCTTTAAAATCTACACACAAAAAATAGATTATCAGTTACATAGGCCTACTGGACCAGCACATAAGATTTTGCTACGTCATTCTTATGTCGAGTGAGTTAAACAAACTGGCCAACCAAAAACCACCATTGCTTAATATTTCAATGATATATTGAATATATTAGCCTGATAAATATATTGGTATCCGCATCTGGAACTACCAATTTCCGCTGAAAAGGAAAGAAGTTCGTAAACATCGCTCAGTGTTTTGTTTTCATCAATTGTTGATCATGATTTTTTACATTATAAAATGCGTACTTCAAATTTCTGAATGTTTGTTTTTGCACTATATCTTTTTGGTAATTCATCAGAGATGTAGATATGTTACCAGTGATTATGAGACAATTTAATGATCACAGTTCTATGATAAAAGATATGTACATTTAAGTCAATATCCAATGTTTGTTTTCTTGATTTGGTTTTCGAGAAGAAAACATATTAAATTTTACGATGTTTCCGTATTGGTTTGTGAAATTCATTTCCATGTAACTAATATTTGTCTTTCATGTTCCACATTTTAAACTCTGTCCAAACACCTTGAAACAGACAAGTGTTTTGTGTATTTGTTATATAATAATGGAAATGTCTCTTTGTTTGTTACTTTAACGTTTCGTGAAAAAATGTTAAACAAGAACCTGAGAACCATGCTAATAAGTAGTATTATACTTCTATGCACTATGAATATGTTAGTGTTCATCTGTGATGTTCTATAGAAATAAGAAACATTCTCCGGTCGCTATCGCTCGTCGAAGCTTCTAATTTATGTAGAACAGCACAGATGAACACTTACATATACATAGTAGCACAATTAATTATGATTTCAACTAGTTATGAGTGTCACGTGATCGATTATGAGTTTTTGACTCGGTCTGTTGAACAAAAGTACGTGAAAAAGATGAAACAATGACGTCACATTTTACGTCATCAAAAGCTAGCTGTAAAGAAGTAAAAGTAGGTTTTCAGAACGGATCGCCAATTTATTATCAAAACTTAAGCATACATTTTACAAACACAGTTTTATTGAAATTGAAAGAAGAAAGAAAATGACAATTTTATTCCGAGAAACTTTATTCTACAGTACTGTAGCGGACTTTGTAAGTTTGTATCATATACGCTTTAATATGGAGTCAACTCTGTATAAGTTCCCGTGCATTACACTACAGTTCAGGAACAGGAACTTCATGGACAGAATTAATCAATTATCAAAGTATATCTAATTAAAAAATAGAGCTACTATATCAAGTGTATTAAAGATATCAATACACGTTAGAGACGTACCGAAAAGTGATAGCCCTCAAGGTCATATTATTCATTTTAAAGGCCGATTATTACCTTCCACCCCTACTGTGCAGTGTATTAAAACACTTTAAAATAGTTTTAATATCATGAACAAACCACTTTTAAAACAGTACTGTAAATTAATTGTGTAATTTTGGGATATGCTTTACATGTTCGCACAAAAATGATTCATAGAGTATATTGAAGTTTTTTCTTTATATACAGGATTAAAATTTTATTTCACCGAGTGGTATGAAAATAAATATTTGAATTTTCATTAGTGGCGGTATCCTCGAGTGACATTTGATAATATTTACAGCACACGATGAAAATAATAACAAGAATTTTCTGTTTGTAATATACATTTTTACTTTTTGATATTACAATTTGAAAGATTTTCCCTTAAATTTTGTGTATTAGCTGACTTTAGGAGAAAAAAGTTCGGCAAGACACCAGTGAAAATACGGAAAATATGTCCCACTGCAATGAAAAATACTTTTTTACAGTGAAAATATGGAAAATGAAAATACTCATTTTATGTCAACAATATTTCATTTACTGAGTATAGATACTCAGTAAAAAGTTATATCAATAAGATTTAATAATTCTATTTTGATTTCAAATTAACCATTTTAATGATCATTTATTAATTTAAATAACGATAAATTCAATTTTTAAAAACATTTATACCATAAGTATTAAGATTATTTTGGTGTGAAGTTAGAGAATGAACGTCTTGGGAGTGAAGTGTCTGCCACCATTTATCTGTATAATTTATATTCCTAGTATTGAAGATCTACTAGAAATAGCTTACTTCAGTAGACAATTTCTATTTTAACCAAAGTGTCTTATGAACTGTGTTTGATATTTCTAAATTTTCTCTCCCTGGTGATTTATTGAATCTTAATCACAATTTGTGAATTTAAAAAAAATTACCAGTCGTTGTTTGGTATGAAATTAGGGAGCGAAACGTTTTGGTACGAACCAATTTGGCCACCGAAACCAACACGTATGCCGTATCATAAATGTCCTTCACCTTTACGAAAACTGATGCAATGTAAAAATCAGCTGTTGAAAACAGATGTAAATACGTATATTTGATCGTGAACTTTAGAATAAATTTGTTATATTTGGAGAACATAGTTAAAACATAAAAAATGGCGGACGAAGAAATGGTAAGAAAATCAGGTGTTGAAATTATTCGCTTACCGGTTAGTCGCATGTTGAATTCCAATATGGCGGCCTCCATGCCTGAAAGTATTTTTGTGTCTCGTGTACATTTAAACGTTAGATTTAAATAAATTAAAGGCAGACATGGTACTTGATTGAAGTCTTTGCCCATATTTCAATTACTCTGTCTCTGTTCTACCCATCAAATATGCACTTTACTTCACAAAGGCATTTTAAAAGGTAAAATTTGTATGAAAATATGTTTATTGAACGGATTGAACATATGGATAAAGGAAATAAGAGACATACTATTCAGCCCCCAACCGGCAAGTCAAAACAGTAGTCAGACAATTCTCTCCCTTACCAGTTCTCCCCTGATGGTTCTCCACCAAATCGTTTCCTCCCATAACAGTTCTCCCTCAAATTTAAAATATGCAGACAGTTCTCCCCCCATTTCTAAAGTTATATGGAGCCGTTATTTTCTGAATTTTCATGTTGAATTTTCATGTTGGACAGGATGCTGTTACTATCTTCCCAGACTGACGCACATGACTGGCTTATTTTCTCAGGGTCCAACGATTTTTAAGCTATGCTTTCAGGGTTCCCACGCTGTCCGGGAAAACGGGAAATGTCCGTGAATTTGAACACAGGAGCTCCCGGCCTTGAAAAGTCCGGGAATTAGTGTTGATACATAAAAAAGTCCGGGAAGGTACGGGAATTAGTCTGGAAAAGGGGAGGTAAATCAAAAAAACCAAAATGGCGGTCTTTGCACAGTATATTGACTTCCGCATCTTGAATGTTGATGATTTTCGATTTACAACTGTTTTGGGAGGCCAAGTTTGACATTTATGAGATTTATCATTTATTTTCTGGTTACTATGGCGGTTTTGTTTGGAAAATCTAGGAAGACAGTCACAAATCAACCTCAAGTTTGCTTGATTGGCCTGGTTGTTTCCTTTGGCAAATTTTTGTATCCTAATTGCTCACTACCATGCTAAAAGCCAAAGGTAAATCAATATAAAATAAAAAAAATAGTATTACATGCATGAACTATTGTCAAGGCAGAGCACAGCCAATTGGCCACACCATATCTGGGTAGCACAAAATACCCAAATATAACAAAAATATGCTAAAAATAAATGTGTTTTACTAAAAAAGTGCTGTTTTAATCATGAATACAATATACACTTTCACTAAGATGTAATGAAACATACCCAAATATACATTTTTGAACCAAAATATACCCAAATACAGTATACTCCATTCAAGCTATTAAATTAAAAAAATAATACGAATGAACTTGGATGAAATTTCAACAAAATTATACCCTACAAATTTAAATGTAGACAACAAATATTATCATATCTTGCAAGTACATTTGCCTATTCATTAATGAACCTAACAGTTAGATAAATAAGCAAATGTCACTCTTTTTTCTTACAACATCTGAACTGCCAATTTCAATGGAATGATCGAAAGTTATAGTTGGCTAAGTCATATTATTTTGTAAATATCAATTCATTTTCTCATTAAAATCAACATTGTATACAAACCAAAATGAACATTGCTATAATTTAGTGTGTTTGGGTATATTTGGGTATTTCATGCTGCCGCCATATTTTGTAGATGGTTTAAAAAATTGTAAGATCAAATCAAAAGATATGTCATTGAAATACAAAAAAGAATCCCTAAATAACATCCAAAATGGCAAAATTGAAAATGTTGTAGACTAGGGCTTGATATATGGTACTGGAAGTGCACCCCGTAGCACTGGCTTAAGCAGAATACAATATTTTAACATGAAAGTCGTGAAATTTTGAATGTAGAAACACCTGCAGGCAGTTTTCATATACCCTTCAGTGTGACATGCTTTTGCCATTCTATGAAGCCTTAGTGGACTGAGGTCAAATGTGAGGTTACTAATTAAAGTACTATGAATATCTGGTATAAAAAGTGATCCCTTGGAAGCATTAAAAACAGCAAAATTACATGAAAATTGCAGACAACCTGCAAAAACAGTTGCTGTCACAAAGTACATTTCATTATTTATAGACACTGAATGTATTTCTTAGAAAGAATTAGATTTATGTCATGAACTACATGTATTATATTGGTGTTATTAAATGTTGTTCTAAACATTACCATGAACATATTCATAGGACAAAAAATCAAATACATGTAGCTTGAAATTTAATCTTCTAAAAAGTCCTTAAAAAATCAAAAAAGGTCCTTGATAAGTCCTGGAAAAGTCCTTAAATTTTCAAAATATCTAAGAGTGGGAACCCTGTGCTTTGTTCGACTGTCTGACATTTTTTTCAGGATGAAGGGAGACTAATATTGACTAATTCCTTGGTTGTTCCTAGCGAGATTACTTTTCCTTGAATGTTGCGTTATGTGTAAATTATTTTCATTGGCTGATATCGTGAAATTAACCAATGCCTGAAAACCGTTCAATCGGCGTATAAAGTACAAGTTGTAAACATGGAGTCCTTGAAATATTACGAAGGCTCAGTGCCTGGGGAAAAAAATTAACGCTGTCAGAAAAAAACGGAAAAAGAAAGTATGAAAAACCAGACCAGATAGAAAATTTAATTACAAATGGAAAAAAGGGTGTGAATAGCTGATTTTATGACAATGTATAAAAAACAGGAAAACACAAAAAAAAAAAAAAAAATTGTGACACATTTATTACTGGAATTTCAAATTTTCACATTTCAACTGTTAAAGATCATGAAATATCAAGTGTTCACAGAAAAAAGCAAATGCATCATAATGCCATCTGTCTGTGCAAGACAGAAAATTGTGAGTGAGAAAATTCAGACAAGTGCTTGGATAACATTTACGAAAATTTAAGTCTGCTGATCAAAATCAGAATGACGAATATTTAGACTTTCAGGATGTACTGTTCAACTTAAATAAACATACTTTACTTTCACCTAGGTTGAAGGCCCAAATGGCCTATGATCTAGAAAAGTTATTTCGCAGACTGATAATTTCAGGGCATTTTTGCTTAAAGTATAGGGTAAACATGGACGAAAAAGACATAATTCAAACAATGTCTATAAACTCTATTGCACCACCTGCTAACACTGCCAAACAAAGTAAAACTCATTTAGTGTACAATTTGATTAAAAGTGGTACACGTTTCTTATGTTATGATATTATGAAATTCATGTATGTTGGGGGGGAAATCCTTATAGGTTTTGTTTAGTTAGAAACATTATCCTAATTCTATCCGTCTTTCTATAAATTAATTATTGGTTCTAGTCACAGAATGATGAATAAAAGACCTGGGACATCTTGAGTTTTATATTACTGGATATAGAACCTTAAATTTCTTTGATTACAGTTACCCTTTGACCCTAGCATGAAAAAGAAGAAGAAGAAAAAGAAGACAGGGTTTGATCCAGATGCTGTTGATGATGCTCCAGCAGAGGCACCCGCTGAAGAAACAGCTACAGAAGAGAAAGCTAGTGAAGCAGAACAAGTCCAAGAAAAACCAGTGGATGAAGGTTGTACAGAATTGATTTTCTCTAGCATGTTCTTCTTGTGTCTCTAACTTATACTTTTAATTCACTTAAAATTGTTAAAGAAATGAAGGAAACCATACATAGTATCTTCTTTTTTTTAAACAAACTCAAAATAAATACTGTACAAGGAGTAGATAGCGCAACTTTTTAATGATGGCAACACATATATTTAATTATCTTGACTTAATGCATGCTAGGGGAATCAACAATCTCATAAAGCAATTTTAATATTTTTCACATTTATGTAAGAATACCAAATTGTCTCACAAGATGAAAACTTCACAAAGCTTTAACTTATTGAAATAACCAATGAAATTGCAGAACTGTCATTGGATTTTGGTGGTTTGAAGAAAAAGAAAAAGAAGAAGAAAATGGACATGGATGATTTGAAAGATGCTTTACCTGTAAGTTCAAGATTACTATAATTTAAGTCACAGGTTCTTGAATAATATTCAACTTTATCATTGAATTTTCTCTAGTTGTGCCTCTTTGTCATCTTAAAATTTTTCTGTTTACTTTTTAGCTCATCTGAGCATATGCTCAGGGTAAGCTATTAGGATCACTCGTCGTACGTCGTCCGTTGTCCGTTCACACTTTTAAAACGACATCTCCTCTGAAACCATAAGGCAGATCATAATGAAACTTCACAGGGATGTTCCTTGTGTGAAGCCTTAACAAAGTTAATCAAAGAATTCCATTCCAAAGAGCTAGAGCTAAGATATTTAGCATGAAACATGTTCTAATGGATGTCTACCAAGTTCGTTCAAATAAGAGCCCTGGGGTCAAAATTGGCCCCGCCCCAGGGGGTAATTGATTTTCCCTATATGCATATAGTAAAAACTTAAAAAATCTTCTTTTAAAGAATGCAAAGAGCTAGAGCTAAGATATTTAGCATGAAACATCTTCTAATGGGTGTCTACCAAGTTTGTTCAAATAAAAGCCCTGGGGTCAAAATTGGCCCCGCCCCAGGGGGTCATTGATTTTCCCTGTATGCATATAGTAAAAACTTAAAAAAATTTCTTTTAAAGAATGCAAAGAGTTAGAGCTAAGATATTTAGCATAAAACATGTTCTAATGGATGTCTACCAAGTTCGTTCAAATAAGAGCCCTGGGGTCAAAATTGGCCCCGTCCCGAGGGTCATTCATTTTCCTTCTATGTTTATAACAAAAACTTAAAAGATCTTTTTTGAATAAAAAAACAAATAGCTAGAGTTTAGATACTAAGCATGAAACATCTTCTAGTGAGTGTCTTCCAAGTTTGTTCAAATAAAAGCCCTGGGGTCAAAATTGGCCCCGCCCCTGGGGTCATTCATTTTCCTTATTTGTGTATGACAAAAACTTACAAAATCTTCTTTGAAAAAACCCCCTAATAGCTAAAGTTTAGATATTAAGCACGAAGCATCTTCTAGTGAGTGTCTACAAAGTTTGTTCAAATAAAAGCCCACGGGTCAAAATTGGCCCCGTCCCAGGGTACATTGATTTTCCTTATATGTGTATAGCAAAAACTTAAAAATCTTCTTTGAAAACCCTGACTAGCTAGAGTTCAGATATTAAGCATGAAACATTGTCTAGTAAGTGTCTACAAAGATTGTTCAAATAAAAGCCCTGGGGTCAAAACTGGCCCTGCCCCAGGTGTGTCATTGTTTTTAACTATATGTGTAAAGAAAAAAACTTGAAAAAATCTTCTTTTAAAAAACCCAACAAGCTAGACCTTAGATGTTTAGCATGAAACATCTTCTAATGGGTGTCAACCAAGTTTGTTCAAATAAAAGCCCTGGGGTTTAAACTGGCCCCGCTCTGGGGGCCTATATACAGGTGAGCGACTTTAGGGCCATCATGGCCCTCTTGTTTCTTATGGTACATTTTTCAAGATCTTAAAACTGATCACATTTGAAATACATTTCTGATAGGCAGATAATCCCGAAAGTCCTTTTTGCTTGATTATTTCCCTTTTTTGACTAAAATTATTTGCTTTTACTAAAAAAAAATGTATATTTTTTTAATAAAAATACTTGCGTTTTCTAAAAAAATGTCTAAAGGTATTAACATCAATCCTGAAATATTTGTTTACTATCTTGGGCAGGTTAAACCTGCCAAACACTTTTGCAGAATTTAAACTGTCCAGCACTGAGAAAAGTGACATGTGCTGTCCAGGGACACGTCTTGTTTTAATTATGCCAGGGCTGGCAAAATCTGATTTTGACTTACTTTTCCGTTGTTATTTAAAGTGTTTCTTAACTTGTCCGTATGATATTATATAGTAAATTCTTGAAATTTTCCACTTGTTTGTCAGTACAGCCAGTGGAACAACCTTTATGTTTATTAGCAATACGGAAAGTTTATTTTACCGCCCTTGATTATACTGTCCGGCACTGAGAAAATTTGAACTGCAAACAGACATGTCTTGCTTGTTTTAATCATCATCAAACCCCAACTCCACATTGAATATCTTTAGTTAAGATTTTTCTCTATGTTGAACAGACAGAAGATACAGAAGAACCAGCTGATGACGGAGGTGTAGTGGTTGATACAAGTTCCAATGATGCTGATCTATCTCTACCAATGAAGAAGAAGAAAAAGAAGAAAGTTGATTTTGATGAATTTTCTAAGCCGGAGCCAGATGGTGGTGAGGAAATCTGTAAGTACAATACATGTATATAATTGTATTAACTGGCCAATCAGCTGGCATATTTGTAAGGGTTAAAGATACAGTACTAAGACCCAAGAGGTTATGGTTTACATTGCGTATTTCTAATCAATTACCCTTCATCCCTGCGGGTTCGAATCCCATCAGGGACTTTAGATTCTTTCATCTGATAAAACTATCCAGCTAGCTTACAGAAGGTTTCTGGTTCTATTTCGGTGCCCACTTGTATCCGAAATAATGCACAGTGGGCATCAGAGGTCTTTTCTTCACCACTGAAACTGCGGTGGCCATATGACTTTTACAAAGTGTCAGTGTGACTTGAAACCAGAGCGAAAAAAATGTAAAAATTCAAAATAGAAATCACTGATTTAGCTGAAAAGTTTAGAAATTGAATAGAAAAATATTATATTTTACTTCATATTGTACTGTTACATGTAACAACAGTTTTAAAAGTATTTTATCAAAAATGTTTCTGTTTATGTTTAAAAATGTGAGAATTCAATATAGTAATCAGTGATTTAGCTGAAACTTTGAGAGATTGGATAGAAAAATACTCTAGTTTTAAAAGTATGTTATCATAAATATGTTTGTATTTTATAGATGATACAACTGACAGTGATAAGAAATCAGGAAGTTCAAAGGGCAAGGCTTGGGTAGGGTCTGACCGAGATTATTCATATGATGAGGTTTGTTTTTGTAATATCACTGTATGGAATTATGTACATGGCTTTGATGAACTATTTTTTCACTATTTTGAAACTGTTACTTTGCAAAGAATTTTTTGTCTGCATTAAGAATTAAATGAAAATTTATTGAATTTTCTAATGATTTTCAGCCTTATAATGGTAGATTGCCAAAATATATTTGTTCAATTAAATTTGGAAATGTATATTGCTATATTATAATGTAATGTCTGACTTAAGATAATTTTTTTCTGTTCACCGCAGTTGCTCACAAGAGTGTTCGATATAATAAAAGAGAAGAATCCTGAAATGGTGACGGGTGAGAAAAAGAAAATTGTCATGAGACCTCCGCAGGTCCTCAGAGCTGGTGCAAGAAGAACGTCTTTTGCAAACTTTGCTGAAATAAGTAGAATGTAAGTCATTTGATCATTTCAGGCGAGATAGCATTATGATATGGTAATTTCCATTTTATCTTTTGGAAATTTACTGAGTTTGCCCTCTTTGTGCGTTTTTCTTATATTCTCTCATTACCTCCATTCTTCAATTATTCCTCCAATCTCTGTTAATAAAGTCCAGGCTTGATTGTATGTATCCTTCAATGGTAATGTCATATCTTATTGTAAACTCCCAGTGTCCAGTCTGAGATATGCCATCTGGTATGTTGCCAAAGACCCTGGCATGTATTTTATTTTCAATGAACAAAAACATGGTAACATGAATATTTATAGACAACCATTACATCTTTAACTATTTTTTGATAACGCTGACTTTTGGAAGGAATTGCACTGTATGATTATTTATTTATTTTTACATCACTTTCTTCAACATTTCAATTGAACTGAAGTTTAACATGATTGTCTCCCTTAGACCATACTCCTGAATAAAATATCTTGAACTTTTTAAACATTCTTTTGTTGTAGACTTGTACTAATTTGTGTATATTTCTGTATTTTAGGTTACATAGACAGTCAAAACATGTGTTAGCCTTTTTATTAGCTGAATTGGGTACAAGGTATGTATACAATCTGTTCAAATAAAATATTATAATCAAGGTTCTTCTGTCCATTGTCCTTCCATAGACTTTCAAAACATTGGAATTTAGCAAGCATCCATGTCCTTATGGACACATTCCTAAATTTCATGTGTTTTTTTACAACCATGCAAAGTCCTTAAACAGTTTGATGGATAAACTTCTTTCAACAGGTGTTGAACTTAAAATATTCTTCGTGAAATTATTTGAAGAGAATGCATGTTATGAACATTTTTGATAACCTCTTGTTTGGAAATGATCATCACAATATTGGGCTGAGTCAGGCTAGATTACACCTCTATATGCAGCCTGGTCGTACTATTCTATGTTTTTATACCATAAATCAGAAATGAACTGCTCCAAATACTATACAAGATGAATCCATTACAATAATTTGGGGGGAGAAGGGTTATAGAAAAAAAATCAACAGGCTCATTACTGAAATCTTATTCAGCTGGAATGACACATGATTAGAGCCACCCTGCAGTTAGGCAAGGCTTTGTACTGTTGGTACAAAGTAGCTCAATTTATGTACTTAAATATTGAAAAGCCCTTTAGCTTCAATTGGACTGTTCCAAATTCATAGCAGGGCCAATCCATTACACAAATTTCACTGGGTTAAGGGGTTCATTACAGTTATATAAAAGAACTCTCACACTGTCTTGAGGTCAGTGTTTGAAATATTTATGAGTTACATTATTACAGTGGTTCACTGTTTTAGGGTCTATATTTGAAATATTTGTATGTATTTTTACAGTGGTTCACTGTCTATGGTGTTTGAAATATTTGTATGTTGTATATTTTACAGTGGTTCAGTAGATGGTAACAATCAGTTAATTATTAGAGGAAGATTTAACCAGAAACAAATAGAAAATGTTTTAAGAAGATATATTAGTAAGTATACAGTACAGTACATAGTTTAATTACTTTATCTTATAATTCTATATTATACAATAATTATAATGAATTAAAACATTTCAACATTAAAAATAATATTTCAGAGATTAAAATACTATTATATGCAAAAATTTACCACTTGCCCCTCACTGCTGTGGGTTCGAATCCTGACAGGGACTTTAGATTCTTTCATGTGAGGAAGCTATCCAGTTAGCTTACGGAACAGCGGTGGTTCTACTGAGGTGCCCGTTCGTGCCTGAAATAATGCACGGAAGGGCACCTGAGGTCTTCCTCCACCAGTAAAGCTGGAATGTCCCCATATGACCTATAATGTGTCGGTGTAATGTAAAACCTAAATAAACAAACAAAGATGTGCAAAAATTTAATAATTATTGTATGACTATGTAACATATTAAATGATTTTAATAGATACAATTTTGGTTCATTCAGTTTTTAACAATTAAAAGAGTTGCAATCTTTACTAAGAAGTTACCAATGATTTTAAGGAATTTAACTGTTTTCCTATGAACCAAGGGGTCAAAAGTTCAAGCCCTGCTCTGGTCACAATTAGGCTTGCTTAGATGACCATAGTACAGGCCTCAATGTAATAGAACTTTTATCTTGAGTTATGTCTTTATAACCGCATATCCAGGTGAATCCATTGATCAGAGTCCAGAGTGGTTCAAACTAGCTCAAAGCTCTTAATAAAAAGAAATCAGGTGAAATAAGTTCAAATATTTGGATTCATGATTGAAAAGGAGATGTTATTGATATTGTTATGTAATTTTATATCTTATTTCTATTTTGTTTTTGTTTTTTTACAGAGGAATATGTAACTTGTCATACGTGTAAATCCCCGGACACATTGCTTCAGAAAGAGGAACGTTTGTTTTTCTTACAATGTGAAACATGTGGATCCAGATGCTCCGTGGCCAGTATCAAATCAGGTTTCCAGGCCGTTACAGGACGTAGAGCAGCTATGCGCGCAAACGCGCAATAGAAAAATATTTCCAACTAGTGCTAATATAATTATGATTTAGGAGAGGAGTATGTGAAAATCGGGTGTTTTGATAAAGCGCGGCAGTTCATGTGTAATTCCCAGTATCTAAGTGATTGATTGAAAATAAAAGCTAATAAACAAAAAACAACAAATGTACACGTATCCTTTTATGGATTTGGTTCTTTATATGACAACATCAAGGGATACCCTGGTGAAAGAAACTGACAGATCTTTTCTGGCCAGTGGTGTCTTTTTTCTGTGAATTCTGCTTTATTTTGATGTTATTTGTACAAGTTAAAGTTCAGGAATAGATCAAAATAAGGATTGAGTGGGGACACAAAAAATCTAAGATTACCATGTTATATTTAAGGTCTGTAACCTTCAGAAAATTACTTAGAATTTAAGATTACAGTTTGATTTTTTTTAAGTTCAAAAATAATGTTATTTTAATATTTATTTATTTCAAAAAGGGAATGGTTAAAAATAAAGTTATTGTTAGTTACTTTTGATCTTTTTTTAATGGAAACTTGAGGGAAATGTTGAAATCTCACATTTGAAAGGACATTTTTATTTTAAAAAAATTGGTGTGTGCTAAAAGAATTCTGATAAAAGTTCCAAAAATAGTATTGAAACTAGATTTTATCTGGTAATGGGTTTTTCACATTAATGTGCCATTGTATGTAAAAGTTTTTCAATAGACATCAGCATTTATTGTATTATGCAGAAACTGTTTTACTTTTTTCAAGCCATTATTGTTACAGGAAGAGATTTTGTACATGGAAAGCACATAATACTTGTGTGTGTGTGCTGAAGTTTTGACCGACTGCTTACTGGTCAAGTATTTGAACAATATATAGCACCGCCATGGCTCTCTTGTTACGAATGCGAAAAGTATTTGCATAAACCATAATACAATGCTTATAACAAGTATAAATTGTAATATATACAATGTTTTGTTACCTTGAATAACAACATATGCACTAATTAAGAAATAATATTAAAAAAAAATG
This sequence comes from Ruditapes philippinarum, assembly GCF_026571515.1. Taxonomy (NCBI): domain Eukaryota; kingdom Metazoa; phylum Mollusca; class Bivalvia; order Venerida; family Veneridae; genus Ruditapes; species Ruditapes philippinarum. The sequence goes on from NW_026857770.1 coordinate 819,354, forward strand.
GCAAAGTTATTCAGACTACGCGGCATAATGTTGACGCTCGGGGAAATAAGTCTGTAATACTTCTTCATTCACAGACATTTACAGCAGTGTTATAAATTTTAATGTGTCGCCAAAATGACTAAACTCCGACGCAGTTGTCTCCCTTCGCTTACAATTCTGCCAAGGGAGTTAATCTCTGTGAGGAGTTTACAAAATGACATAAAAGCCTCTTCTTTTTTTTTCTCTCTCAATAGATCACACTTATTTTGTTGCCAAAAAACGCCATTGCTTGGAACATTCCTTGTTCTAGATAATCTGATTAATTGAATGATTTTATGAAAGTGTTTGAAGTGCCTTTATATAAGGTTTTCTGAATTAAAGGCCCAACTGGACTATAAAAGCCAGCAGATGGCGCTAGGGCAGGTTTCTCATTAATTTTATGCATGCTTCACTTCAGGGACCCTTTTTCAAAGATTTAAGATTAATTACCAAATGCATTAAAACAACACTTGGCATGTTTGTAGGCATATATATTTTTGATAAAGATTGACCAAAATTATTCAAAATATAACTTTGTTTAGTGTATTTCTGGAAAAAAATACTGGCTGTCAAATTTGAAATTTGAATTTCCCTGGGAGGAGCCATGTGATCATTACAGGTCATGAACCTTCAGTAGTAAACAGAAGCACATGGCAGTGTCAGGCAGAGAGATTTGTAGCAGACGATGTATATTTCAGGGAGGGAGATTTTCAGCAGACGACAAATTGGAATGCTGAATACATGATAAGAAAAAAACAATAACTTTTACTGACTTGCTTTATCAAATCCAACAAATATACAATAATCCATTAATCTATGATTTTTTTTTTTAATTTCAATTAAAGTACTGATTTAACTTGTATTTGCATGAAAACAGTAAAAGTAACTTCCAGGTATATTTCATTTACACTATATTTTGTTGTAAATATCTTGTAGTCAAAAATTACATTTCATAAATGTTAATCAAACTAAATGTTGCATATATGCATAAAATTTTATACATAAACAGTTTAAAAATAATTAAAATTCTTGTCAAGAACATTTTTAGCAGGTTGTTCCTAAAAGAAATGCCCTATGTAGGGCACATCTTTTGAATTTGGATATAATTGTATGACTTGATGAAGGACATATACAGCATTCAAGTGAAAAAAAAAGAAAAACAACTGATTTCAAAAAATAATATCTGGACAAGATGACTTGATAATGTCTTTAATTAATCTGTGAGTTATATAAAACATCCTTTAAACCTCTCCTGTGTAAAATCAGCTGTTTTTGTTTACATTCTCTCTGCAGGTTAACACTGCATGCTATTTATAGTTCAGGGTTTATAACAGACAGTTTTACATCACTGATTAGTCACACCCACAAATACTCGCTGCCGCGGCAGCGAATGTTGCCCCTTTAAGCAGAACATGTTTCAGTAGATTTTCTGGTTTCTGAATTCCCCTTTACACATGACATTTGTAAAATAGAGTTTCCAAGACTTGCTGCTCTGGTTTTTAATAAGAATTAAAAGAAATACAAAAAGCAACAACCTAAGTCGTTGAAGGGAAATGGAAAATAACTTCTTAATTTTGTCACTTGTTTTTTTCTTCTCAAAAATGGACATTTGGAACAGGTATTAATTCTGTTTATTGTATGTAAATAAATTTGTATTAAAATGTGAGATCTCGATCGAGATGTTCTTTGTTGTTGTTTTTTTAAATCGAGCGTTTAGGGACAATAAAACAAGTTTAAAGGTAGATGGTTTGTTGACACAGATGTTCAAGTTACATTTAAAGCACTATTATAATGCTTGCAAAGTAAGCAGACGTTTATATAAATATGTTCGGCGTGTACAAACCAGTGCTTAAAGAGCTGCATCTCTATTCCTGCCCTGTATATAATCTGGATTTCTATGTAAGCCTATGCCGGTGTTCATGCACGATAACTTGCACTTCCAGTACTGTTCATGAACAGACTTGTAACATTTTCACTTTTGTCATTTTGGGCGCTCTTTAGGGATTCCATTTTTCTCTAAGTGATTCCGTATGTCACTTGTGCTTTAAAAATAGTATCCGTTAAAACTACATGGCTTAGAGCTTACAAAGTGTTTTGTACAGAATTGGCTAGCCAGTGTTCCACAAATGCGTTGGTTACACTCCCATGGACAAAATTGATTACTTAATTCAGTTATAAAATGAAGCTGACGCCAGTCATTTGCATTTCCTTTACAGAGCGTTTTAATGTACTTACTTGTTAATAAACTTCACTATGTTAAATCCCGACAATTCTTTACTTCCGTTCATATAGAAAAACAAATTCGGTAAATGATTACCAATAGTTTCTAATGATTAATGAACGTGGGTGTAGAGAGTAATCTTTTCTATCATAACTGGAAAGCGCCGCTACGATTTTTTTCCATAAAGAAATAGTTGTGCCTATCTTGAATGTCATTTAACTGGAAAGCTTTTCCCCAAAAATGACAAAATAATTCGTTAAAGATAAACCTGTAAATTTTTTAAGATAATTAGATTGAAAAATATATAAGTAATTTCAAATAAAACGATGTTTCTATTAATTAATGATTTTATTAGGTATAGTTTGAAATTTAACAGCAATATTAATGATCAACATTAACAGTTTAAATAACAACAAAAATAACATTTTACATATAACAGGTTTAGCAATAATATACTGAAAGAAATAAGTTTAGCAAGTTCTGTAGGGGTACATATAGATTAAGGGACAATGTATGTATACATGTTTTATGCTGTTATAATGTCTAGCTTGACCTCTACCATAGATTCCCTGTACAGTTTTAAGCATATGTGGTTATGAAACGTCAAAACGTGTAGTAACTGGTAAACCACGGAGAGCACGTGCAGCACGAAATCTGGCATGTATAAATTCAAACGTAATATAGCCTTGTCAATCTTATACCATAAACAAATTAACCACATTTAATTTTGAAAATTATTCAATGGGACGTGCTCCAGGAATGACGTTACCTCGACGTCATATGGCTATTGGCATGCTAAATGCTGGTATGACCGCGTGGGAAGTTGCACGACAATTTCACGTAAGCGAATCGACTATTAGTCGTCTAAAAACTAGATATCAGCTAACAGGGGATGTAAAAGATATGCCACGTTCGGGTAGACCACGAAAAACAACGTTTGCAGAAGACCGTTATATTGTTGTGACGTCACGGCGAAATCGATTTATGTCTAGTCGCAGGTTGGCTAATCACCTCAGAAATTCTACCGGTACTAGAATTTGTGACAGGACAGTGCGCAATAGACTTCACGCTGCCAGACTCCATGGACGTCGACCTCACGTGGGGATACCGTTAACACGACGTCATCGACAGGATCGCGTCGCTTGGGCTAGAATTCACCAAAGATGGAACCGTGCACAGTGGAATGATGTTCTTTTTACCGACGAGTCAAGATTTAATCTTTCCTTTGCTGACGGAAGGTTACGTGTATGGAGGCGAAAGGGCGAGCGATTTGATCCGGAAAACGTCATTGAACGCGATCGTTACGGTGGGGGCAGTGTGATGATATGGGCGGGAATTCATCATGGTAAAACTGAATTGATTACAGTAGCTGGAAACCTTACTGCAGTGCGGTATTGTGACGAGATAGTGGAGCCAGTTGTTGTCCCGTTTCTGTTACAACATGCACGAATTTTGCAACAGGATAACGCCCGGCCACACACTGCAAGGCACACACAGAATGTTCTCAGGCGTAACAACATTGCTGTTCTTCCATGGCCATCCAGATCGCCAGATCTTTCACCAATTGAACACATGTGGGACCATCTTGGGCGTAAGCTTAGAGAACGTAATGACGTCATCACCGTTCGTGATCTTGAGCGGGCTTTGCACGAGGAATGGCGCAGAATTCCTCCAAATGTTGTTAACAGCATGAGACGAAGATGTACTGCTGTACTTGATGTTAACGGAGGACATACTCGATATTGACATTTTTGTGAGTTTTCCCTTACATCCCTACCATTTTCGGTTAACAGAATCCAGAGAATTCAATATCTGTTTTCGATTTACTTGTTGATTTACAAATGGAATTAAAAGCTTGAAGATGTATGTCATTGAGTTTTTGTTGAATGTTATATAAACATATCAAAATATTATATTTTATACGAACTTGCTAAACTTTTTTCTTTCAGTATATATGTTCTAATAAAGGGGGAAATGTTCATAACAGAAGTAAGGATATTTGAATACACAAATCATGGTTTATAATACTAAATAAAACAAACCTAGTTATTATGTAAGAACATCGCCTTAAAAATGATCATTTTGCTCTGAGAGTCTTCTTTTTCAGCAAAGACACTTTTTAATTCATTTCTATAAATTCGAAGTTCATTGAAATCTGAATAATAATTTATTTACATCTTAAACATTTACGCTGGTTATGTTTGTAGTTCTGGAAATTTCAGGATCAGAAGATTAAAGTTAGGTAGCCGTAAGTACAGTTTTTTCCAGACAGATCCGTCTCTTCATTGGTGACATAGGCTCTCATCGAAAACATCCAGAGTGAAAAAAATTGAAATATCAATCATCGCAGAAAAGAGGCGCAATAGGAAAAAAAACTTTTCTTTGAAGACCAACGTTAAACGAAATTATGACGGTCATAAAATAAATTGAGCCGATTTGTTTGATTTTTTTTGTCAAAGATAGTATATTGAACAGCCTGTTTCAATTTTGTGGATGGTCAATTGATACTAAATCGAGGCACGATATGATTCAAAATGTCTGTAACTATAAGAACGAAGTTCGGATATGCATTTATGAGATAATAGATTTAAAAGAAAATTCTGCTTACATTTTTATATAATAAAAATAATTCTAGATAATTTCTATTGAAATACACGCAGTCTGTTCCAGCAATGATCCATGCTAACTAGACGATTGTTGCATTAACGCTCCTTATATATTGCTCATGGTACCCAGATTGTCGTATGTTCCAGTTTCAGCTTTACTATCGCTTTCTTGAGTCTCGTCTTTTGGTTTATTGTCATTCTTAAAGACAATAGCAGAATCTTCTTCGAACCGGTTCCATTTATGCCTCTCGTCAAACCACGTGAAGAACGCCAGGGAAACAGCAGTAAGAAAAGCAAGGCACGCGCCAATACCGGAAACAGCAGCTGCCCATGGCATATCGATTTGAACAACTTCCTGTTCATACATGTGATTGTTCTTCAGTGTCTGGTTTATGCTTGCAACACGAGATATAGGCACAAGGAAAAGAATGCCTGCAAAAGACAAAAACGTGCAATTTAACCAATTTTATTACATTTTTTTCAATTATAAGGTGTTTTGTGGTTTTCTTTTTTTAATTTAAAGTTCCGATCTTGAAATGAAATATCTGTGTTTCCCGTGTTTGCTTAAAATGGAACAGTTAGATGGCCATAAAGATGCGCAAATTTTATGAACACTGCTAAATTGTGGTTTTCTTGAGCAAGAAACTTTACACTCATTGCTCAGTACTGGTTGGTTCCAGGAACGGATTCGAAAATGTGTCTATAAGCTTATAGCTTCCTACACAATCGAACTAAAATTAAATCTGTATAAACGAAATTGGGCACATATTTTAGTACTAGTAACATATTTATCCTGCTTTCAATGATAATAATAGCCTATCAAAAAAACGAAAATAGGAGCAAACATTGAATATAGCCAGGTCTTGAGTTGGCGTGCAAAGTGGCCGTGGTGGTGATATAGTATAGTAAAATCATACACAAAAACGGCAAGCCGCAGCCGGGACTTAAATCACGGATCTCTGGATTGGCGGTATATATACTATAGAATTCAGAAAATTAAGATAAAGGAAACCTACACGAAAGAATTAATCCTATTACGCCAATAATGGCTGTCACTCTTTGGCGGCCCTTTAGACAAAATGGCTTCACTGTTAACAGCGTTCCGACGAAACCGACTGCGCCAGCGGCCAATGCAAAAATAGTCTCAATGCGAATGTTGTGCCATGTTGCTACTCCCCCGATATCTAAAAATAAAACACACATTTATGACATCATTTGTAAACTTTATATGGTCGTTTATCATATACCCTTTTGCGACTCCGTTAAAATGGTAGCGAAAAATAAAGATAACCAAATCGCAGAATTTCTAGGGTTTATTTTACCTTCTTATTCAAATCAATCACAGAAGGCGCTGAATTTGTTTGGGTCTCAGAATGTCAGAAAGGTGAAAGATTTGAGATTATAAACCAATTTGTTTTTAGTATACTGCTACCAATGCTTTCCAGTGTTTTACCTGTAGTAAATTGGCTATAATAGTAATTGCAACACTGATATTCAATTCAATGTTTATTTGAATTAACAATTTAAAAAATGAGTTGCCTTAACTGGGATTTGAACTCCAGACCTCTCGCTTCCTAAGCGAGCGCGCAAACCCCTCGGTGAAGTTATGTTTTAACGGCCCGAAGAAAACCATATTATTCTAAATTAGGGTTTGTAACTCTCATTATTTCGACGCTAAACGAGTTGTTTAACACAGATGTAAATAATCATGGAGCTTACTATAAGCATGTATATCTATAAAGAATAAAACAAAATTAGAAATCTTCGAGCATTCGGGAACTATTTTGCTTAAAAATTAATGCGCCTGTCATTTGACAATCTTTACGCAGTGATCTCCCCTGAATTTTTCGGCGTTAGTTTACATATAAAGGGAAGTAACCGCTTCAAAAAAGCGAGCTACTTTCGGCATTTGCAATTAACAGCATCAGAGTCTGAAATTTCGCTACCATTATTTGTTTGGTCTGACGACCCAAACAAATAAAAACTGTTAAAAGCTGAGAAAAATACGATGAACAATATTGATCGTAAAAATACGGCTTACATGGTCAAGCAATCGACATCCTAAAGTACCTAGCAATTATTAAGGTTGCGAGATTAAAACATTTAAGACCGGGGTACTATGGTATTCATCGAAAATAATTGTATATAATATGTATTGAAACAATAAATTTTCCATTATTTTCTATGAGTTTGATAGGAACTGCTTGTTTTTACAACTTCTATACATGTGTGCTCAAATTGTAAGATTAAGTTTAACAAGATGTAAAAGACTTTTTAAGGATTATCTAAGGGTTTTTGTGAGATTCGTTAACAAAATACTTATACATCGACAGCGCGATCAATATAGATTTTTTCATTTTTTTTTGTTTGGGCCGTCAAACCAAACAAATAATGGTAGCGAATTTTCAGACCCTGATGTGCTTATTTGCAAATACCGAAAGTAGTCCAAACTCCTCGAAGCGGTTACTTCCCTTTATAAGTACACTAACGCCGAAAAAATAAGGGGAAATCACTGCGTAAAGATTGTCAAATGACAGACGCATTAATTTTCAAGCCATTCTCGGGGAAGAAAAAAAGTTCCCGATTGGTTGAAGATTTCTAATATTGTATTATTCTTTACAGATAAACATGCATGCTTATATTAAGCTCCATAATTATTTACATCAGTGTTAAACAACAGGTTTAACGTGAAATTAATAAGGGTTACAAACCCTAAAATAGAATGATATGGTTTTTTAGGTTGTTATCTCAAAACTACACCGTGTTCGAGGGGTTACACGCTCGGTTAGGAAGCGAGAGGTCTTGAGTTCAAATCCCAGATAATGCAACTTTTTTTACAGCCAAATAAACATTAAATTGAATATCAGTGTTACAATTAGCCTTATAGCCAATTTACTACAGTTTTATTGATGTCACTATACAAAAATAAATTGGTTTATAATTTCACAACCTTCACCATTCTGACACCTAAAAACAAATTCAGCGCCTTTTGTGCTTTGATTTACTCTTTGAATCAATCAAATTACTAACCATCAGCTAAAGGTCTTCTTATCACAGAGCGCATTAACAAAAGGCAGTCCCGTGTGGTAAGTTGTGTGCATTTTTCATCCCCATTGATTTCTGTTTGGCATGCCATTGACGACCATAATCCGATTCGAAAGTTTCCCGTTTTACCCATCTGTGATAAATTATCTCGTTGTTTCTGTCTTGAGCTGTTGAGTTTTGCAAACGGACCCTTTCCTGTCATCGCTGGTTTTCTTGCGGTTAACGGCGGCGAATCGCTTTTCGATGGGAATTGAACACGGGGTTTATTAGGAATATCTTTTAATTGGTTATTGTGTGGTTCCTCGCTATTTTGATTAAGATCTTCAGGATTTATTTGAATTGATCCACTGTTCTTAGAATCTCTTTGCGTGCTGTTACTATCTTCGTCAAAAGAATTTACATTTTCGCTAGACGGTTGTGTTAAATGTATCTCGGACAACACCGTCGATGTCGTGGATGGATGTGCGGTATCTTTTGGAATTGTCTTTCCACCATCATCAATTAATTTGTCTGGTCGCTGCAGCAGTGTTTTACTAGGAAGTTGTCTTGCCATCGGATTAACTGGTCCTGTACTGTTAAATTCTTCTGAATTAACGTTGGTATTTCCTTTAGGAAAACTTGCTCCACCATCATCGGTCTGTTTTTGAGGGCGTTCATGCAACGTCTTCGTTGGCAAAGTTGTGGACCGTGTTTTATTTGTCTCTCTTGATTTAACATTAATATGTCCTTCAGGGAAGATTTTACCGCCATTATCGATCTGTTTTTGAGGTCGTCTGGACGTAATTTGTATATGTTTTGGCCGTGGTGTCGGACGCATTGGTGGAGCATTGTTTGTCTGCCCTGGTTTGACCTTTCCTGGTATGACCTTTCCACCACTATCAATTGGCTTTTGAGGTCGTGCAGGCATTGGTCTGGGACGAATTGGCCGAGAATTGTTTACCTGTTCTGGTTTTTTATTGACAGGATCTTTAGGTATAACTTTTCCACCACTATCAACTGGGTTTTGAGGTTGTGCATGCAAAATGTTAGTCGGTAATGGTCTAGGCATGGGACGAAACGGTCGAGCATTGTTTGTCACTTCTGCTTTGTCATTGACAGACTCTTTAGGTATGAAATTTCCATCATTATTAACTGGTTCTTTTGGTTGCACTGGAAACGGTCTCAAAAAGAATGGTCTGTGTATAGCACTTGTTTTGTTTCTTTCCGCTAATTTTGCATTAGCATTTACCTGAGGAGAAGGTGCATCTTCTACTGGCAACACGACTTCTTTGTTAATGGTATCGCCATTTTCGTTGATCAGTTTTCCAGGTATTGTTCTTTTTGATATTCTATGATTGGGACGAGCTAGTGGTTCCGACAATGGGTTTATTTGTGCCTTCCCGTTTTGAATGTTTTTCTCGATCTCGCTGTTATTGTTTAATGCACTTGTATGTCCTGATTTTGCGTAGTTCAATTGAGCCACCAACCAACCAGACGAAGTGATTCCTATTACTTGAAATAAAACCGCTAACGCCGCAATACAAATTATGACAGCCGGTAATTGTTTCGCCACATTCAACTTTGACTTCATTTTTTAATCCTGTCAACCTTGTATTCCAATATGTATGTAAAATCTCAGCAACTTAAGGTAAAAATAATTTTTAAAAAATGAGAGATCCCTGTTAACATAGATCGACTGCTCTTTGAAACGCTTACCGAAGAAATGAGTTATAAGCATAGTTATTTTATACATATATCCATGCCCCGGTATTACACTGCTTTTCAACAAAGGGGATGACACCACAGTTGTTAGCATAGCATAACACCCAATTATATAGTTCTCCCACTGTGCTAATTCCGGTTATTTTGAAGGGATTTATACAATTTTCATCACGTTCTTGTATTGATGGACTTAAAAGATATTATAAAACTGACCGATTATGCACAATAAAACTAAAAAAGAGACAAGTTTTTTGGTCAAAACATGAACTAGAATGTAAACATCTAAATCCGAGGTTATGTACGACTAAATCGAGTATTTTGGCCTAATAATTTGACAATCCAGTTGCTTTAATTGTTGCATCGTACAAATATGGTATGTACTTATCCTTGTTTCTTACATCGTTATTTGCACGAAGTTTTCGTGCTGTGTTGTTTTAAAAGAAAGCGGGTCGCTATAGTTTATCATTCGAGGTATTCACATTGTAGCATATAGCCAATCATTGTAGCATATAGCCAATCACGTTTTATAGTTTGATACACCATCCTTATCCCTTTTATGTTATTTTTTCTTTAAGCTTTTATAAGAAATATTTTTGAATTAGTAAGTTGGCCATTTTCAGTGTACAGTGTTTCTGATTACTTGGAAAATTCCACTATCAATCGAATCTTATTATAATTAAACTACTAGATATAGGTCTACTGTACACTTGTAACAGAATATCATATTTTGAACATTTTCAGGTTCATTAAAATTGTTATGTTTTTGGATAATATCAGATTCGAACGATTTTTATTTACTATGTTTGTATATTTATACATATGTTTACATATGGAATGTTACAGAATAAATGCAATGTGAATGACCGATGCTACATATGTGTTTGTGTTTTATTTTCTTGGTTTTTGTAGATTTTAGGATAAATGATTTATTTCCGTTTGAGCAAAAGCGTACACAGGAAATAAGACAATTGATCTGTTAAACTGGAACAAGTTCAGCCATTTTCAATAACATGTACAAAACACGATCGGCATTCCTTTTATTATTATTATTCAATTAATGCAAAATAGATTTGAAATACTCGTAATAAAATACATTTTTAAATGTGTTCTCGGGTTTTTTTGCCGTTTTAATTGCTGTCCATATTCATTTACCTTTTATTAGACGAATATGTTATTTTCAAAATATATACCATAATGCTTCAGCTTTGTTTACACAGATAAAAAAAACTACAAAAACCTTTATATTAAAATATTTCTTTTATCCAAATGAACAACATGCATGCTTGCTTTAAACAAAAGCAAATCTTACTTACCAAATCCATCTTTCTGCAACTTATATGTATCTGTGCTGTAACATTTGTCCTGAAAGCATTCCTTCCCGTACCATATTCCGAGTCTGACAGAAACCTCTATATTGCCACTGCCAAGCATAGCCGCGGGATCGAACCATTCACCAGGAGTTCCACCGGCCGACTTGTTGTATTGAATGGCCTGGTAGAACCATGACTCAATGACAGTTTCATACAGCTCTACTTTATCGGATGGATAGATTCTGTTAATCATTATATTAAAGTAATCATATCTACTTTCCATCTTCTTAATCCTGTTCAAATCTTTTGCGAGCCACGTCACAAATTCTGTGTAGTACTTCGGCAGTTGCCTCTGCACTGTCCGATTTACGAATGCCCTAAATTCGTTGTAAATCATAGTCTGTTGAATTTCAGAAACATCTGAATTGCCTGTGGCATGTGAAAGATTTTCTAGAACATTTGGGTGATTCGGATCGTCTGCAGCACCTCGTAACCAATACTGTATCACCTTGAAATATGCTAATGTGGTATTCCGTCCAGTATTTGTCATATTTCCTCCATTTTCGCTTGCACCACTCATGAGAAATTCATGCAGATATTCTCTAACAGTTAAAAAGTTTGCTTTGTCTTTGAATATCCATTTTTTAAAATCTGTAACGTTTCTTGGGACGGATCTTAAAAGTGTTGTAAGGCTACTATTTCGGATCCATCGCAGGAAGTCTCTGAATACTCTCTCTTCCTGCGCAGCAGACGGCGATAACGTCCGGTTCTTCAACAGTTTCTTACCGCGTGGAGCGTCCCCAACCTGTTCTAGTGGCTTACTCGGTGGTGGCGTGAGTGTATCTTGCCGACGGACTCTGCCAAGATCGGAAGTGTCCAGCTGATTAGCGATGTCGTCTGTCCATTTTATGTCACTGGTGTCTGAAATAACGGCATGATATTTTGCCGACATACATAGCCATCCCGGCGAAAAAAATCCGACTAATTCAATAGTAACCGCCAATGCAGCAACAACTAGTAGAATAACATGAATCACTTCTTTCCGCTCCATATTTGCTGAATGGCTTCGAAAAGAACAATTTTGGCTTTATAAAAGAGATGAGAATGCAGTATGCCCGATATAAATGAACTGTAGGTATAATATATTCTATTTTACGAATGGATAACGCCAATTATTGTATAGTATTGCATTAAATTGTTAATTCGTGGGTAATAACTTTTGTGGCCATCACGACATTATGTTTTTTTCTTGCTCCAGAATGTTTTGAAAATCGTCTGCTGCAACCGATAGAGTTCAACCGTAGCCATCAGTATCGAGCCGGGCTACTCTGCATATTCTCGTATATATACATGTGTCTTCTGTGCCTGCACGTTTACTTAATGAATAAGTGACATTGAAAAATATGTTTGTGCAGAATTGTCGATTCGCCAATCAGGTCCAACTAAAATCATTAGCTGTAATGCATTTATAAATAAAATATTTTATAACTTCCTACGTTTGTGATAGCTTTGTTATATATTGAAATTTAAGGAAGTTCAATTTTAATGATAATAATGCTTAATAAGGATCAGCTTCTTAATGAGTCGGCAGGAAATATCATCATTTGTGCATGTGTGCATGTCGAGAAGTTGAATGTATTTATTCATTCGTCCCTCCGTTTGTCCGTCCGTCCGTTCATTCGTTCATTCAATCATGTTATCATGTATTCATTTATTTATTTTATTTTATTTATTTATTTATTTTTTTTATTTATTTATTTATTTAATTCGATAGTTCACGCTCTGTACACGTGTGTACCTTAATTTGCTTATTTCCGGAAACAAACTTAGACTATTAAATCGAAACAAACACATCATCGATACTGTTGCTATAATCGGTCTACTCGGAGTACTCGAACACCTTAATACAGTACATGCAACAGACATTTCACTTCAAAACAACATGATTATGTTTTTATGCCATAAACAAAAAAACTGGAAATAATTGTGTGCACATTCTCACGACATTCACCGGTACTGTAGGTAATATTTAAAGTATCCGGTTATGCAACATGATCTTAAATACGCCGACAGTCTCTAATATTCAGTGTTTTATGAGACACGAGGCCTTTTACATACGTTTCTATTGAGATTTTTTTTCCATTTTATTTGTATGTAAAATTTGAGGAAACGTTGTAATTATGCCATGTACACACTGATTAAAATAACAATCTTTCCAAACCAAGAAATTATTGAAATTATTTAAAATGAATTGTTTTTAAAAAAAAATTCTATATACTTCAATGAAAGCAAAACAAGTTGTTAAATTCTCTTTAAAAATAATTCTGTGATGCAAAACTGCATTTTCGTAATATATTTTGACAATGACGACATTAAATGAACTCCATTATTATATGCAAAAGAAAATTAATAACTGTACAAAGATCGTATTTTTGTGCTATTCTTAGTTCGATTTGAGTAAAAGGTGTGGCAAAGCTTTTCAATTTTTGGTCGTTTTTCACAATCATAATAATAATGATAATTAAATGATCTGAAATTTTGCATGCTTGCAAGTTCTTGATCTAGACCAACTAAAATGGAGAACTTATCTCGTAAAATTGTTTCCAGTCCCGTCATGTTAAAAAAAAACTCTGTAGAGTTCCTTAAAATAAAAACCCAGCAGTTTGATTGAACGTTTATAAATACATGTAATGCAATTGTGAAATGTTATCCGTTGTTTAATAGGCTAAATTACTACTGGATTCAGTTAAATCAGCGATTATTTCAAGGGACATATTTGTGTATGTTTCCGTTCGTATTTGAAATGCGCTTCTGTTCGTCTATAGCTAAACTGGCTTTATTTTGTGTCAATTCGAAATTTAATGCAAGATTTCGCATTTTTCGTCAAATTTCTATAAAAAAAAAAGAATTCATAAAAAGATAAAATATACACTATTTATTTCAACACTTGATATATACAAAATTATTGTAATTTCATTGTTTTATCAAAGCATTTCAAATAGATCTATTAGTTATACAACTTCATTAATGGCAACCTAAGCAAGTTCTATATAGTATTACACATTGTAATCATAACACTGACGTTGCCTTACTAAAAATTTATACTCAGATTGAACATTCTTATTGTTTTCTTTTCCAATGTGAAGAAGTCCTGAATAAAATCGACGAAGAAATCGGAGGAAAATATCAATTTCACATAATGCACATTGAAACAGCTGATTGGATGCGTCGATGGCATAAACAAAAATTGTACAACAAGGTTAATATACAAAATGTATTACACGAGTTTTATTTACTAGCTACTTAAACGGATTTAATAGTTTCTTTCGCAATGTAACCATAGAAACATATTAAAAAGGTTTTCTCCGAGGTAGCTGTTTGGTTAATTGTCTAATCAATTCCTCTCCAAAGGGGTCATCTTTATCTCAACAGCCGTGCCATTCTGTACTAATCCATGATTATCTGAATTCATTGTTAAATGCTGGTACCAGTGCTTCGTCGCCCGAAACCATTTTGTAGCAATAAGCGCAAACGACGCCATCAAAGCAAAGGGGGCACCAACGCCGGAAGCAACAAGTGACCATGACGTCATCAGTTTTATTGTTACGTTGTAGTCGGAATCGATGTTTTGTTCAAGGTCGGAACGAACCAGAAGAATACGGACAATAGGTATGAAGATGAGAGCACCTAAAATATAAAACACTCATTTAGTACAAATTTAATCAAAATTAATAGTATAACTAAATATATGGCACATAAAAACGAAGATGCTGAGTTAGTATTAATTCTATTACGTTCTATAATAATGTACAAGGGAGAGGTGTGGGTGGAAATAACTGTGCTGAACAAAAACTGCAACTGCTGGTATCTCAAGTGTAACAAATAACACACATTACGCACTCGTCTATAGTTAAAGTTGTTCTAGCAAAAGACAAATACTCCTTGGTGAAACTGGTTCCAAATACGACTTGACAATAATATCGTGAAAAGTGACAATTTTAACTTTTAAGAAAGAAATAAAATAGCTAGCTCACTAATACAACCATCTTTCAACAACTTCAATGTCCGAAGGTAATACATGTATTAAAAATAATCTTTAAAGTGCATTCCGCTGTCAAACCTCGTCATAGCATTTCAAGACATATATACTGTCTGAGATCAAAAGTTACAGTATTATCAGATCTATTTTAGAAGATATGTCAAAAGATGTACTTATGGGCAAACGCAACTAAATCCCAATGAATTTAGTAACTGTGTTGATATCACTGAATACTTGGTGGTGATTTTAAAATGAAAAGTACCCTGTTTTTGGTGTTTGTTGTTGTTTTTTTGTTGTTGTTGTTGTTGTTTGTTGTTTTTTTTTGTTGTTGTTGTTTTTGTTTTTTCTGGGTTTTTGGGGTTTTTTTTTTTTTTTTTTTTTTTTTTTTTTTTTTTTTTTTTTGGGGGGGGGGGGGGGGGGTTAATAAATTTCATTATAAGTATTTTTTGTCATCGCCTAGAAAGAGATTTTAAATAGATTACCTGTTCATTGCAGCTATACTATTCATTTGAAAAAAAAAAGAATCTATTTTATACATGTAAATATTAAAACACCCTTTTGTTCTTTCTATTTTCAAGAAGAGTTTTGTGTTTAATTATATATTATGATATATACTTACCTGAAGCGAAGAACGAGACGGATCCGAGGTAGACTGGTAGACGTTTGTTATGACAACATGGTTTCAATGAAGCAATCAAGCAAAGCAATCCAAATATGCAAGTGACCACAGAAAACAATGACTCCACCCTCAAGTTATTCCACATCGGCATATTGATATCTGAAATACAACATCTTTTATTAATTTGTAATTTGTACCCTGTATTTTCGAGGCATTGAAATCGTTGTACAAAATAAAGCCTTTGCCTTTATTTATTTCAATGATTCTGATTCGTTAAACTCCTGTAGAGCCTTTGCGCCTCTATTACAATGATTCTGATTCGTTAAACTCCTGTAGAGCCTTTGCGCCTTTATTACAATGATTCTGATTCGTCAAACTCCTGAAGAGCCTTTGCTCCTTTATTACAATGATTCTGATTCGTTAAACTCCTGTAAAGCCTTTTTCGCCTTTATTACAATGATTCTGATTCGTTAAACTCCTGTAGAGCTATCTCCTTAGAACAATAGTATTAAAGTGACATGTTCATTTTTTGCTGTCAAGTAAAGTTGAAATAGTAATACATTTGAAACAATTGTGATTGAAAAGTAATTGATAATGGAAATCGTGTATGATACAATATAAAATCTACCTAAAATACAAACAGAAAGACCCACTCTGCATAACAGATACTTTCTGAACTTTACCTTGGGCATTATTTTTTTTATAGCAAAATATAAAATTGAACACAATTATGACAAAATGTCAAGTTATTTTCAGTTTTACCTGTTCACTGACCATTTTCACTTGGGTGGTCAGTTTAATCATTTCTACCCTGAGCAAGACTTCAAAATAAAGATACAAATAAAGCTGCACCATTCAAAAGGGTTTTGCAAACCCGAAGGATGATGCAAAGGTTGTCCAATTTAAAAAGATAGTGCCTCGTATTCATTTTAAGCACCGGCTCTTAGTATCAATACTGAAAGAAAGGAAGCCGGAAAGGTGGACTCTGTAAATCATGTAAAGTTTATTTTACGAGTTCAGTTCTGTGGTAGCTCTCATGCCATCTTTTTCTACGGTTAACTCTAATTCGCCAATAATCCGACAGTTCCAAGATTCCGTATACCGTATGCTTACAAATTTTCATTTTTTTTTATAAATAAAATATTACCACTTGATATAAAAGAAACATCGTGATTCATGGCATATATAGCTTCGTTCACCGACACAGATTTACACCTCTCCCTCGCGTTCTTCATCACTGAGCACACTGTTCCATGAAAGAGCCCGAGCCGGATATTCTGTGTAATGGGCTGGTCCTTTCAATAATAAAAAATAATGATACATGCACACCATCCAAAGGGATTTAGGCATTTGGAAAAAAGTCTTTATTCAAGCTTAAATTTCATGATGAACATTTGAGCCGCGTCACGACAAAACCAACATAATGGGTTTGCGACCAGCATGGATCCAGACCAGCCTGCGCATCCGCGCAGTCTGATCAGGATCCATGCTGTTCGCTATCAGTTTCTCTACTTGTTATAGGGTTTGTAAGCGAACAGCATGGATCCTGATCAGACTGCGCGGATGCGCAGGCTGGTCTGGATCCATGCTGGTCGCAAACCCACTATGTTGGTTTTGTCGTTACGCGGCTCATTTATCTTTCTTGAGAAAATAAAGACACTAAGAACCTGCCAAGATAAGAATGTCACTAACCAGTATCTCATTTTCAGCGTAACAATGTGGCGCTTGAACTTGCGCAAAGCAAACTGGGTTATCGTAACATACATGCGTACCATGTCTGTAACGACGGCCAGTGCGTGCATATCGGAAAGAAATCACTAATATTTTCAAAAAGCACTTTTTTTCTGATACAGGGAAGACTAAGACACGTCCCACAAAAAATGCTAGAAAATTATTAAAATGTCAATGTCAGTTTTTCATTTGTGCTTTTATTATTTTACAAACTGTTTTGAGACTTTAATGTATCTGAGATATTTTTGTTCAAAATGGCGGCGTCCTTGAAAGGTAAATGACGCTGAAATTGTTTTTGACAGATAGATCAATAAATTTATTAATTGTTTTATTTGAAACATGGTTCGTTTATAATAACTGACTTCCACGTATTATACCTGAAGTCTTTGTTCGAGCGTCATTTCATCCGAATCACTCGATTCCGAATCTCCTTCACTGTCAGAGTCGCTAGATGAGGAACTACTTTCATCCATAGTATTTTTGGCGGTCATTTGTCCTTCCTCTTCCTCGTCACCTGAATTTATATAACAAACAAGTTTATCAGAATAATTACTATTTTTATAATGAAAACAATACATGTGTAAATAATTTGTCTACAGATAGAAGTTTTAAATTTGCATTCGGCTGAGACATTGCAGGAATTAAAGAGAAAAAAATATCGGTTTATTGAAGTTTATAGAAATAGGACTTAACACTTTTAAATTTAAACTGGGTGATTGTGCTAGGGGGTGGGGTTCCGGTTTATTAACAAATAATGGTCACCATTTCTACTTTTATCCTAGGTTTTATGCATAAGTAGCCCATGGCAACAATTTTAAATTTTGTGTTTCTGTGACTTAACATTGTTGAAAATGGAAAGTACAGTTTTGAAAGGCAATATGACATACAATGTAGTTACTGATGGGCTGTGGCTAGATTGCAGAATCAATAAACTGTATGAATTTAATGACTTCAGTCGTACCAACGCCCTAACAACCCCCCACTCCTACTCCCCCCCACACACACACAGAAAAACGAGAGCAAAAACAAGTAACCATCTTTTTCGTCATCGTCTTCTTTTTCTTCTGCATCATCTGCACGTTTTCTCTTGATATTGTCATTATTATCATGATTCTTATTAAGAGTACCTTCAGCAACGGCATTCTCTTTGTGCACTGTTTCATCAGTACTGTAAGTCACGTTAGCGCCATCTTTCCCGCTTATCACATGTACAAAAGTTCCTGTATTTTAAAATGAGCAAATTTTGTCTAATATAACACAATCTACGCTTATGAGAGGCTCTTTATGAAAAGTAAACTTTCTTTTTTCAAAATCTATACGTATTATTGTTATCATTATTATTATTATTATTATTATTATTATTATTATTATTATTATTATTATTATTATTATTATTATTATTATTATTAAATCTCTCTCTATATATATTAAGTATTTGACGTAAGTTATTGTGTAAATACAATATAATAATGGTAAGGGTGGAAATGGAGAAGAATATGATGATGATGATGATGATGATGATGATGATGTCCTCTGTATATTGCATTATATAGAGTTCATATCAGTATACAGTATAATAAAGATAAAATTGACAGTTTATATGGTGGCTGATGTGGTACCTATATCGTTATCGCCTGTTCGTCTTGTCGCTAGCGACAACAGGACAAAGCGCCAAACGGCGCGTTGTCGCGCTGTAGTCTTTTCTTTAGCGCAGCACACCAAACGGCGCGTTGTCGTGCAGCGCGATGTCGCACTGTCGCTTGGCTTATAAGCCAATCCTTCGAATTGAATAGAGCGACAATGTGACATCGCGACAACACAACGCGCCGTTTGGCGTACATCGTTAGCGACAGGACAAGATGAAAGTCCGACAACGCACCGTTTGGCGCTTTGTTCTGCTGTCGCTAGCGCCAACACGACACACAAAGGCGTTCCAAATCAGCCACCATAGTTATAAGAAATGTTCAAAACAAGGTAACGCAGTTTTAATTGCTGAAGACGTTTTTATTGTCCGCTACACCGGCTGGAACCGGTGATAAATCCGGTGGATAAACTTGTATATACCATTACGTTACATAAATCCTGTTGGATTTATATTAAATGAATATTTTTCGTCACTTGAAGCGACATTGAAATGCAATACAGACAACGCGAAACCAGATGAAAATTAAATGAACAAGAATTTGTTAGACCGTAAAGAAACTCGTCTTAAATTTAGGCCTAAGGTCACATGAACTCTCGCAAAATAGTTTCATCTTTATTTGCAATGAAATCTATGTCGTCTCCAGCAGGGATTAGACTACATTTCAAATGAAAGATAGGTATAATACCTGCTGTAGTATTTAAACAAAAGGTTGAAACGTTGGAGATGCCAGCATGTGAAAATGAAAGAAAATAAACAAAACGGTCCTTTGCAGTATAAAAAAAAACTAGTTCATAAAACAATAGGAGGTCTTAAGAAGTATTGCAACGTAGCTTAGTATAATAAAGAAATTGAAATTTAAGTTATACACACAAACAAAAATGAAATCAATCTTTCAAACCATCATAGAGCGTGTGAAACAAAGTGCATCCGCCAGGACCTGGTGTCTCGTTCACCTCAGTTTCTGAATTCATTTTAAAGCTGTTCTAAAATACTTTGAGGTAATTATTCAATGCTGAGTACAATATTGTTTTCTGTTGGAAGAGAACACAGCTGTCAAAACCTATATCGGACGACGGACCCACTAAGTCTAATGATGACATGGGTTTTCAGCTTTGTATGAGGCCAATAGAATCAGTATTGTACTCAGTTATGTATAATGCCGCTAAATGTTTGACATTTTGGCAGAACTTTATTATTTCGGGTACAATAAGAGTTTGATATGAAAATTGTCTGAAAATGAAAACGAGACTTGACGGAGTTCAATGGTGATTTGATACCGATTTTTTGGATTAGCACAGATGAAAAAAATGAGGTCAAATTGGTATTGGATCCAATAATGATTTTTATCGGTACAAAGGCTGGAAGTTATTGACTGCATTCTTTAATGTGCAAAACCAATTGTAATATTGAATAAAACTGCTTTAGATTTAGCCAGGTACGTGAATACTCTACAAAAAGCAGAAAGCAAAATTGAAGTAGTAATACGCAGTATAATGATATCTATTTCTATTATTT
The DNA here is from genome assembly GCF_026571515.1 of Ruditapes philippinarum. Lineage (NCBI taxonomy): Eukaryota > Metazoa > Mollusca > Bivalvia > Venerida > Veneridae > Ruditapes > Ruditapes philippinarum. The sequence goes on from NW_026857770.1 coordinate 839,804, forward strand.
TAATTGTAAGCAATTGATAAAAAATTGTAGTCGCCAATAAATTTATAATAATAATAATAATAATTAAAAAAAATAACTGTATGTTTGATAAATGGTTACAGCTTAAAAATCCAATACGTTGAATTCAGGTTTATATTGTATTCAGATAGAAAGTATTTCTAACAACAAAAATAGCAAGTTTTTAACTTTTTATCAATGCTGTATAAAATGACCGACGGCTATTGACCAGATGAAAGATAATAAAAGTTTTAAGATCTTATACGTTGACTCTGCTCTGAGTTTATATTAAAATTATGGTACCTGGAAAAAATGTGTATTTTCATAGTCGTACAAGACACGATAACGAAGAAGATGATGAAGAATGAAGTAGAAGAATAACTGATAATAATGACAGCAATAGTAAAAACAACAACAATGATAATAATAGAGTTAATAAAATTATATAATAATTAATGAAATGATTATATTATTTTGTTGTTGTTGTTGTTGATAAAAATGATGATGATGATGATGTTGTTGATAAATATGATGATAATGTTGTTGTGTTGTTGTTGTTGATGATGATGTTGATGATGATGATGATGGTGATGTTGTTGTTGTTGTTGCTGCTGCCGCTGCTGCTGCTGCTGCTGCTGTTGTTATTAATGATGATGTGTTGTTGTTGTTGTTGCTGTTGGCAATGATAATTATAATGATGATTATAATGATTATTATAATTATAATTATTATTATTATTATTATCATTATTAATATTATTATTATTATTATTATTATTATTATTATTATTATTATTATTATTATTATTATTATTATTATTATGATGATGATAATGATGATGCATACTTACCGTCATTATCGTCCTCCTCACTAGAATCACTAGAATCACTGTAGTCTGATGTTTGGTGTCTGCTAAGAAACTGCGCGTAATTATTTTTCACGAGCTCGAATTCAGCAGACGACAGTCCGAGTTCCTTAGCAGTCCAACCATCCAGCTTGCCACTTTTCAAGACAACGAGAGTGTAAGGTTTAGACTCGATCACAAGTTGTGCCGGAAGGTTTACTGAAACCAATAACAGCACTAATGCAATAATTCCACCGACCAACGCAACATAAAATGTCCGTCCTCTCTCCATTGCTGTTTTTGTTTCCAAATACCGGGGCAGATTGGCTAAACGAAATTTAAATGTTTCACAAAGAATGAAATACATGCATTTGACATAAAAATAAATTTAATCTTGCGTATCAGTTTCAGGTCTTTGGATACAAAACCTGACTTGACACAGCGGTGAACAATTTATAGTGAATTTGAGACTCTAGACAGCGTCTTAAATATGTAACTTTTGCTACCTGACTGATGTTATTCTATCTTCAAAATTGCATTTGGGAAGTCATTGTTGTTTTTCACGGTGACTGGTCAATAAGTTTTACATTTCTTTTGTTAAAAAGCTATAGAAAGCTAGACAACCCTTTGACCTTGCTGATTCTTTAACCTTTACATACCATTAAATGTTTGATACAAACAGTAAACTTTATGAGATCAGTAGATTTGGTGTAGTACAAGCTGGGTGAAGTTTGCGCTATGCCACCAACTCAACACATCTGTATTGACTGTATTAACTAGTGTGGCGGAAAATGAAAGTCACCATTGGTGATAACTTTCAGGGTTCAGCATTCTTGAACTTCAATGTATCATAAAGGAAGTTTAAAAAATGAAAGACTTATATAAGCTTTGCCAGGTGAAATTAATGTATACCTTATACAATACAATGTATACCGTCAATTTACCTCATCATGTTTTCAGGTAATATGATCTGTCTTGGACGGAAGTTTATTGTGTCATCCTCCCTGTTTTTGCAGAGAGTTACCTGCATGTTTTATCACCATGCATGCCCTTATTCATTACTAGTATCTGAAACCAATCCTCGACTGTTTACAAACTTTTGATTCGAGAATTTCAGGTTTCTACCTAACTTATATATATATATATATACATGGGAAAGAAAGAGGCTGTTTCGTGCGTGTGTCTGCAGCGCACATAAAAAAATCAGTCTTATTTTCTTTAAATTTGAACATTTGTATGGTTCATATTGTGCAGGAGTAAGCAGGTTTGAATTTATTAAAGGGAAGTAACATACAAGGGACTATCTCTATATATATATCTTTACAATGCAAACCTATATCAATGTTGTTTCCCCTGAAACATTGTATCCAACGTGTAGTTACGAATCTCTTAATAAAGAATACCAATAATTTCACTCCTTCACACCTAGCTACGGTGGCACAAAGGTGATATGTGTGTGTTTTTATTTATCTCGTGCGCACGAGATACTATGTCGTGGCCACGAGTTACTAAGTCGTGGCCACGAGATACTATTTCGTGAGATACTATGTCGTGGCCACGAGATACTATTTCGTGGCCACGAGTTACTAAGTCGTGGCCACGAGATAAATAACCAATCAGATTACACCATTTATATGAATTTCCCTAATTAACTAGCCCTGCTTCACCAGCCTGTAAAAGTGCCATTTATACAACTTATTGACTGGTCAATAATTTTACATTTAGCGTCACTGTGACCCTGATTTTTGACCCAATGACCTCGAAATTATTAGATGTCATCTACTGATCAGGTGCAATGATCTTTCTGGGTTATATAAACCATGGCTTATCCCTTCTAAATTATTCATCAGACAAGGATTTTACATGAAGTGTCATGGTTACCTTGACCCTTGACCTCAAACATCCTTATAGGCTATCTACTGTCCATGGGCAATGTCCCTTCCAAATAAAATAAACCAGGACTTATTCCTTCTCATGTTATCGTATAAACAAGGTTAACAGGCCGTAGTACGTACAAACTGACCAATTCGGTCACAAAATTGTTCCAACAAAGGGCTGTAGTCAAAACCATTGTCTGATGGGCCTTGGAAGGTGACTTTTTAATATGATTCTAAAGACAAGTTCAAAGAGAATATCTTCGGTATTTTCAAAGATCAATGTTGCATGTAAAAGTAAGTTGTGAAGTTAAAAAAAAATTATGAAATATATAGTGTTTTCTGATTTGTTAATTATCTCGTGTGCACGACTCAGTTATCTCGTTCCCACGACTTAGAAACTTGTGGCCACGACGTAGTATCTCGTAGCCACGACTTAGCTATCTCGTGGCCACGACTTAGTAACTCGTGGCCAAGACATCCATGGTATCTCGTGGCCACGACTTAGCTATCTCGTGGCCACGACTTAGTAACTCGTGGCCACGACATCTCATGCGCACGAGATGAATAAAAAAACGCACATGTCACGTTTGTGCCGCCATACCTAGCTCTCCCTTTGTTCTTTCACGTGAAGAAGAATCTGAGCTAGGACTTGAGATCCTGTTTTTATTCAAATCTATTACGTCCCTTAAAATGGAAAGTTATTTTGAATACTGAATAGATTGCACTTTTGAACAATATATTGAAGCAGAAGAATATTTTGATTGCAATCATCGCTAAATTTTATCGTCCGAAGAAATTAAACACATAAATAAGAGACATTTTGTCATAAAGATCGCGCGCATTTTCTTCCAACTTGTCATGGAAATCTACAAGTAGGTCAGTTATAACTATGGGTAAATGCATCTCAAGAAATGATGCAAATTAGCAATAAATCACGCTATGGCCGGAAGTAACCATGCTGCTTGTGCTCGCAATAAACCATACACATCAAATTATAAACAGTTGCAAGAAATGCAACAATGATTTCGCAATGAAATTAATACTAAAGTGCTTAAAACGTGACATTTTTTCAACCTTATATATTATGAAGCTGTCAAATGATATCCTTACTATTATTTTTTTTTCCTGACTACAGTCACGATTCTTCTTTGTTAATGTATTTTCGTTTTGGTCCAGTTAAGCTGAATACGGGTAGATTATCTAAAAATAGATGGTCTTATCACGATTCGTTATATACACTCTATTGGAATGTGTACGTTGGCAAATTATGGGCAGTGTGCGGTGACACTTAAACAGTTTTCGGCAAGACGCTGTAAATGCAAAAATAATCAGTGAAAAATGTCTTTGAACGATGACAGAGACTGTAACATGTGCTGCAAATTCGAGTACATATACATATAGATAACTACACCTTTTTATGAGAAATGAAGTTTAAGCGTCGGGAAACGACCGCAAGAGGTTTGGAGTCAGCAACCACCCGGTCGAGTAGTTAAGAGAGCAGAATGAGCAGAAATATGTTTATTCATATTTTAAGGGATCAATAAATTATTGTCATTTTTTTTATTAACTACATATTAACATTGTGTAAAAATAATGTTAATACGTCAGTTTTAAAAAACAAAAACAAGAAAGGCGTCCAGAGTCGGTAAAAATATAGATATATAATTATGTACTTGCCTTGCTTAGACAGTTATGTTACGCTACGTTCTCGCACGTCTGAGTTAGACAATTTTCCTGCTTTTTTGACGCCAAAATAAAGTCATCACAATGATGTAGTGTTGGGATAACGTACCTTATTCGGTCCTGTTCATATTTGAATAATGTACGAGTATTTTTGTAACAGTAGTTCACCGTTCTAGAGAGTTGCAATAACCGCCGCGTGAACAAATTGATTTTCCATTTACGTACCTTTTAGAAATTGTGATGTTATAGGTAGTAATCGATCAGGCAGCGGTGAGACAACAACAAAATTCATTACAGAAGAAAGTTTTCGCTTTAATAAAGTAAACAAGATGGCGTGTGAGAAACGGCCGTATCTGTGTGCGATTCTTGTGCTGTGCTTATTTGCTTTATTTTTCCACATCGTCGGGTTTGTGGCGCCGGGATGGATAATCTTGAGGCGGTCCGTCGGAGATGATTCCTTATTCCCAATGGAAGGAAAGCCTATTGACGACGGCGGACTTCCCGCACCTCAGCCAGAAGATGATGAGCCGAGAGCTATGTTCAGGAAGAAAAGATCCCACGACGATGATACCGACAGTTCCGAAGAAGGGGACTCCCGTAGCCATCATGGACCACATCATGGCGGCCATCATGGACCACATCACGGCGGCCATAATAGACCCCATCATGGATCTACAAGAATGCCACCTAGTGAAATGAATGAGGATATGAGGAAAGAGAATTCCGAAGTGGGATCTTGGATGATGAAAACAGCGGTAAGTCTTCGCTGTTTCCTCTAAACATTCTAAAATTTGTCAGCTATAAATTTTTTTTTTAATTTTTCCGTAAGTTCAGTAAAATTAACACATGCATTAATTAAATTCAACGTCTTGAAAAATAGGCACTCATAACTATATAAGTATTTTATGAGCAAGACCAAAGAGATATAAGCCTGAAACTGGCGAACCTTTAAAAACATGGAAGGAAATTGGTTGGGGGCTGGTGAAGATTGAGGGATCACATTAAATTTCTGAAAACTATTTTAATATAAAAAAAGAAAGACTTAAATTCTTATGAGGATTGCAATTTGCTTCAAATTGACCTCATGCAAACTTGTATCAAGTTAACAAAACGTTATTTCAGGCGGAAATTGAATCTTTCGATGTTCGAACAAGTTACGGTCTTTGGTACTCAGTAATGTGTATTCATAAGCGTCGCATGGATGGTGATAGTGACTCGGACGACAAGGACGACATGGCTGAATCGTCTAGAGAATCGTCTAGTGAAGACGACGACAGAAAAAGTAAAAAACATGAAATCTTTTAACATAGTTATTTATTTTCGCGATTGAACTGAGTTTTGTTGAGTCTTAATATTTTAAGATATATTCCATTTGTGAACTGAATTGAACATCGTTCCTGTTTTTCTTCTTTGTATTTCAATGTTGGTACACTTACATGATCCTCCTTTTTCATTTTTGAAAGTGCCGAAAAATAATAAACTATGACGTGTACTATTTAAAATCATTGTCGCTGAAAAACAAACTTTATTAAACTATAAAATTTATTATATATAATATTTTCATAACACTTATTTTGATATTAAAATGCCTTCAAATGGCTGTTAAATATCCAAAATATGGCGAAATTATTACGCAAATTAAACTGATTAAAGAGAAATAAATAATTTGACTTTTCTCAAAGTGATATATGTTATATATGATATTATGATATGCATGTACATGTATTCTTTAAATTAAATTAAGTTACTTAAAGTAGTGAATATATTTTAAGGGCATAATAGCTATTAAATACGTTTTTTTCTAAATGAAATTTATTTCTTTAAAGCAAATATTATTATTTATGATGTCACCGTTTCTTTTTTCTAGAACGTCATCATTGTAAAAAGATGTCAACCAAATGTGCCTTGTCTTATGCTAGCATGTACGAAGACTTTATGTACGTACCACGTCACGGTGAACGTCTGAGTTACAAGAGTAAGTTACTTACTAACCCTTGGCCTACTTGCGGCTACAGAAACTACCCATGCGACCAGTGCAAACCAAGATCGGCCGACAGGTCCGTGTCATCTAATCACGGTCTGCACTGGTCGCTTATTCAGTCAGTACATACATGTATTTTGAAATTTTCACTGAAAATGATGAATGATCTTGTCCACGGATCCATTTAAAATGTGAAGGGGCTTAATGCTATGCTTATGTTTATAAACACATCTGACATTGTTTAAAGGCACATTGTGCCTCAGAAATGATTTTGTCTTTAAAAGAACAAACATGAGTTTAATAATGTTAAAATAATGGCATGTAATATGTTTATTACCTGGCAAAAGTAGTGTTGATTGTGACAATATATTTGTAATAAAAGCAGCAAAAATGTAAACAATGTAGTATTTTGACTTTCAGACAAAATACTAAATCACTTAAATTCTTATTGCCAAAATAGTAACAGAAACAAAAGATGGTTCAAGTAATTGGCCATTGAGTAACTTTTTTGGAAACTGTAGCGTGACATGAAAAAAAAGATTTAGGAAAATAGAAATTAAAGCATTTATTGTGCAAAATGGGCCTCAATATTGCTAAGATGCGCTTGATTCAAAAGTTAAAATGACCGTGTTATGAGAATGACATAGTCATTTCTGAAATGAATATTTATTGAAATATCACTCCAAAAATAAAAAAAAAGCTTTTAAGAAATGAAAAATAAAGCATACTTTGGCATAATGGGCCTTTAAAATTTAAGTTCGTATGGTTCGCTATTATACAGCGTTTAAAACCCTGAATTAAAACCGAATTATATGCTTAAATCATAACATTTAAGAACCTTACTGTATAGAATGTTTTAGTCTAATTTTTGGCAGTTACCACTTCTTAATCAAATGTTCGAAAATAAATTAAATCAACATTATATAACAGCGTGTGCTTTAAATCTTTTGAAAATATTCATATAATTTCTACACTTGTATAACATGAATGAATGACATTTCGCTGTACTGTGTCACAGTGAAATAGCTTTGGAGCATTAGATACCTTTAAATTATATCAGATAACATGTTAGTTATAAAGAGATATGTATATATGTGTAATTAAAGAAACATGGATAGGGAAAAAAATCAGAATTCTTTCTAGTTTCATGTAGAGTAATATTCACTTGTATGATTCTACGTTTAAAGGCGCATTATGCCTTTTTCCTTCTTTAGAAGGGAAAACATGAATTTGATAATGTTAAGAACCATAACTCAATCATGACTAATTACAGAGTTATTGCCCTATGTTATTTTTCCTTGTCCGGAGCATAATATATAGTAACAAACTGTGGTCTGCGTGTGGTTTCCGCACCCCCACCCCTTTTTATGACCATCATCATTTCGTTTGTTAGTAAATGAATTTTATTGTCTTAACGTCCGATCAATAATTACAGGTTTTGGTATGGCAAGTCTCAAGGAGCACCAAATTGAGAGTTGCCTGGTGTTGGCCTTCATGGTTCTTGGTTTGATCTCTGCCGTCGTTGGGTTCAAGAACGCAAACGGATGTAGATGTGCCCGGCTTGCTTGCGTTATCTTCATGCTTCTAGCAGGTGAGCTTTTGATTATTATTTGAGCCGCGTCATGACAAAACCAACATAGTGCGTTTGCGACCAGCATGGATCCAGACCAGCCTGTGCATCCGCGCAGTCTGATCAGGATCCATGCTGTTCGCTATCAGTTTCTATACTTGTTATAGGAATGGTAAGCGAACAGCATGGATCCTGATCAGACTGCGCGGATGCGCAGGCTGGTCTGGATCAATGTTGGTCGCAAACCCACTATGTTGGTTTTGTCGTGACGCGGCTCAAATTAGAATAAATTCTTTATTTAACGAAGGTAACTTATTAAGACCATCAAAGCATTAGATACAACACTTATAATGCAAAATCTTATTTTTAACAAGGCGTTCAATAAAACATAAACATAACAACGGACATATTCAAGCAATTATAAAGATTACAACATTCAGTAAATCTTAATCAACAAAGAAGACAGACATAATATTATATTATAGTATAGGTAAATTTTCTACAATTCATCTTTAGATAATAATAATGTTTGAAATGTGATTTAAACAATTTAAGACTATAAAGATTTCGAGTTGTGTTGTTTATCCTGTTTTATTTCACTGGCAGTGAGGTCTCTCCAAATTTTTGTTTGCTATTTTCTAAACTACTATCTAAAACTATGTGAATAAAATGAAACCTTTGTCTGAATATAACTGGACCAAAGAGGAGTAAACGCGCTTTAAACTTGCAAAAATATTAACATCATTTTCAACAGCTTCATTGTAGATGAATACCTTCAACTATTTTATTTTATTTTTTATTTCATTTTTTTATTTATTTATTTATCCATTTATTTATTTATTTGGGGGTGTTTTTGCAAAACTTGGTTAATGCAGGCGGACAAAAATCCCTACTTTTTTTAAATAGGTTTCCGATATTATATTGATGACTAAGACTAAGTGCATGTTTTGCATGTGTGACTTTTGAGAAGTGCATTTATAAAGTTCTTAAAATAGCAATTACTTTGGTTGCGCGAGAGCTATCTTATTTCATACCGACACTTATAAAGTTTATTGTAACTTAAAATGTTATAGATCAGTTGCTTGGCAAGCTTCCATAAAATATTTATTTTAACAAAGAGACTTTGAAATAAAATATGTTTATATATTTCTTTTGTATTTGGCAAAGGAAAAATGTTTTACATTGTGTAACAAAAAGATTATGTACGTACATGTATATATTTACTGTTATAAACAGGTAATATCCTTGTTTTCATTCTAATAATAGAATAAGGTAAATATAAGAAAATGTATGTTTACCTGTACGTTAATATTGCTTTAATGTGAGATTAAGTAATTTGAATTACATGTTTACGATATGATAAATTACAAGTACACATACATGATCGATTACTATGTTACTATGAACACAAGAAATTACATGTGTACATACATGAGAAATTACATGTGTACATACATGAGAAATTACATGTGTAAATACACGAAAAATTACATGTGTACATACACGATGAATTACATGTGTATACACATATTAAATTACATTTACACACAAGATCAATTACATGTACACATGGGTGACCAATTATCTGTACACATACATTATCCATTACATATATGATAAATTACATGTACAGTTCATACACATGATAAATTACATGTACAGTACATACACATGATAAATTACATGCACAGTACATGTTCAATTACATATACATATACATGTACATGATCAATCACGGACTAATATATGTTGCGTTATCTACCATATACTACAACATTTTCTTAAAGCATCATTTCCGCCATGCCATTTTCACCGTCTGTAGCTATGAAAAGAATGTTTTGTCTGAAACTATGTGCAATGGGTAAGTCAGTGATGTAGTATTTAGAATTTTGTGATCATACTAAAATCAGTTCCTAATTGATGCAGTTAGATTGCAATACGAAACTAATCTTAATTAGCAAATAAGCTAGCTTTAATATCAAAATTAGCCGCAACGTCGAATTAAGCCAGCAAATTACAAAATAAATCGCTACAAAACGAGCTTAAATTGATACAAATAAATGCGGATATATGTGATCATAAACTGATTCTAATAAACGTTCAGAATTCATTATATTGGTTACTATGGGAACGATTCCTAAGAATAAAAAATACAGAAGTTATATCCATAGAAACATTGATTAAAAGATAAAGCCAACGTACACTTCCTGAAAAATAAGGGTACATATACATTATTTTGTTATGAAACTGAATAAAAACGACACATATATAGCGGTACTAATTAATCTTGATGATAATTATGTTTATTGATTGGTTGTGACGTTTCTAACAACTTAATTTCACATGTACATTTATAAATACTAAATAACAATCTAATTTAGAACAGAAAAAATAATATAACAACAATCCAACAACAGATTTAATTAAGGCACCAGCTTTATTTACTGTTATCATATTTAAGTCAACAGCCGTTAAATTAATACACTTAGTCTAAGCTTTATAGGCGGAAAGAGCATCTTCAATTCATTTTAATATTTAGTGGAATTCGTTAAAAATGCACTTACAAACTTGTCAAAAAGTATGAGAAATGGTAATACATGTATATTTGTAGGCTCGAGAACTGCAAGTGTCATATGCAGGTCGTTATGTAATTAAAATGCATAACATGGTTGTAACAAAACAGAAGTTATTTTCACGATATCATAAGTTGTTCCAATCAAAACATCTCGGCTATTATTCATTATCCGAAGTTTAACGGAAAGGGACGAGAAGTTGCTATTGAAGTTTTCTTACAATCGTAGAAAAAATAGTTATGAAAATTAAGGGCTCAATCGTATAAGGCTAATTGTGCCTACTGCAGGCACTTTTTAAACAACAGCACACTTTAATTAGTGCTCTTCCACAAGATATAATTATATAATAAAAATAAGTTGAGTAAAATGGTATTTAATTGACTGTTCGTTTGAGAGGAAAAAAACATATATTTCTTATTAATATCTTATACGTTTAGATCCTTTAAACGTATAACAATAACAATGATAAAAATGTTTCAGATCAATACAGTTTTTCCTTAAATATTGCTATTAACGCAATAGAAATACGTTCAATTTAATAGTTATAATGAAAGTGTTATGATGAGAATGACATAATCATTTCTTAAATGAATATTGATTAAAATATAATAGTTAAAACCAGTAAAATGTTTAATTTATGAATATTATCAAGTTGTATTATTGCCTGACACGTGACTTGATATCATATGATGGTCACGTGACGCAATCTGAGGAGAGTAATAAAATATCTTACAGATTCTAAGCAATGGAGTGTTGATTTCTGTCATATGACATAGATAATGTATCTTATTTCAAAGTTTTAACGCTGACTTTGTCTCGCTCAATGTTCTTTCCGGGAAAATCGATGACTGCTTCAAAGTAACGAAAAGATAGGAAAATTAACAAAAAGAAGACATATTACATTGTAATCTGACTATTTCTCGTACAATGTAACTTCAACAGTTTAATATTACTGATTAAATTGTGAGATTCAAATCCCGAGAGAAAATAATAAATAACAGAAATTATTATCGTATATGGAGGATTTACAGCAAACCTGTCTTTATCTTTTCCATTCAGTTACGACAGAGTCACGTTACGCCGTCAGTAAACTTAAATTTCGTGAAAAAAAGAAATGTTTAATCTATATTGAACTTACAACTAATATATACCACGTAACTCAAGATCTTAGGCAGTCCAAGCATTTTTAAGTGTCTAAAGTTTTTTAACATTGCATACATTTCAGGCCTACGATCCGACACCTTTTTAGTGTTCGTTCAGAATATCTTTTTATTTTATATTTTATTTTCATGACAGCGTTCCTTTTTGTCAACTGGTCATAATTTTGCTTTTATACAAAATGTGTAAACCAACGATTTATTTTTTGTTGTTCATTATTAACAGCGTTCATTGCCATCGTGCCTGTTGCCCGGCTTGGACACTACAGTGTACACAGAGCTCACCAGAAATCTATGATCAAAGTCCATGCTCCATATTCTGTAATCGCTTCTCTGATTGGCGCAATATTTGCATTCACGGCGGCACTTGTAGCTGGATGTGCCTTATACAAAACCAGAAAGAACCAAGCTGGAAAATGGTACCAGTTCAACAACGAACTAGAAACACCCAACGAAGAAAAGAATGCAAAGCCCGCTCTGTATTACTCAACAGACCCGCTTCCGGCGAAACCAGGACTGTATGACGTCTGCGACTTCAGTAATATCAAACCAGTCGAAGAAATCAAGAAACCGGAAAAGGAGGAGCCGGACGAGTTCGTTCTGTAAACCATGGACTGGTTATATGCGTTCTTAGAGATCAAAGGTTAAATATCAGTCTGCAAATACCGAGATAGTGCTATGAATTCGTGAAAACAGTATACGCATATTCTATAACCTATATGTTGTGTTTTTATTATGACTATCGTGTAATTGTTGTTGTTTTTTACTTTTTTAAGAATGCATCTTGCACTCTTTACTTGCCTGTGTTTACATGATTCTTTATACTCAAAGATGAGAGGGAGAGCGGAATTATTTCGAACAAACGTTGCTGGACAATAGTTTAAATCGATCAAACAAAGACAGACCCATATTTGTATATTTTAAATGTTTGTTGGGTTTTTTTTTTTCAAATAAATTTTCTGATTATAATGTTCTTGTAGTGATAACCAAATTAATCAACTTGATGTTACTGTTATCTGATACTTGTCTTTGTTTGTTAATAAAAGGGTTACTCCAAATAGTGTTTGTATTATATTTAGGTGTATAAAACTCGTTTTTTACTATCCGTAATATGAGGAATTTCATTATCAAAATACTTAAATCAAACTGCCAGCAGTAAAGTCTGGTCGGAGTGTTGAGTCTTGCACGCGTGACTGTGTAGCGGCTGGATAGACAGGTAAATCGATGTACATACATGTATATATTTGTCACACTTCCGAGATATTGGTCTCGGACTAAAGGATAGTACAAAACTGTATTTGAATGGTAGGAATTTGTTAACTGGGGCGATATTCAAAGTGATTCAATACCCCAGCATTTGAACGATGAAAAGTGATAAATATGGCAAAGAACGGGCTTGTTTATACCCTTCAAAAAATTTCCAGTCATCCAGCTGAATGCCAAACGAGGGAGACGCTGTTACTGGTTTGCGAGACTTGTAAAGTACGACACCCCAGAAATCGAACTGCTGACCTCTTGCAATCTGCGTGGACACTTTACCACTAGTTTAACATTAAGATATCAATATACAAATGTATAATGTATGGAAGGGTTCCAACCAATGCATGTAACCATGCAAATACATGTTTATGCTTCTATTCAAGAAAACAATAAACATGTACAGTGAAGGTAATTCAGTTGATGTCGCGTTAAGAAACATCATTTTAGCAACTTACACTTGCAAACAATAAACTCTTGCAAAACAAATACTTCAATTAATAATAATATAAGAGGATTAATATTGAGGTTCACAAGTATAGCCTTCGTCTAATATATTACTGTTATAATCATATATACTATTTGACTTGCTTGGCTGAAGCAATGTTTCATAACCACAGCAAGCATATGAGGGGAATACATAGTCAAATAAATTATTCAAATAGCCCTATCCTATATATGATGCATTATTAACATAAATTTTATACAATGTATCATGTGATAATTAATGTATATATAACAACTCATTAAAGATATACTATGCTCAAATTTGATGTTTGAAAATATTGATAATTGCTACATAGTCTCTCTTTTTAAATATAAAATACAAGTAAATAAATTTAGAGAAGAATGAACGCTCGATGTTAGCACAGTTTCGGTGTGGGATTTTACCCTTAAGAGTAGAAACAGGACGTTTTATTGGTGAAAATGTAAACCAGAGATTATGTACATTCTGTGACCAAGAACAAATAGAAAATGAAACTCATTTTCTCGTAGAATGCACAAAATATGATAATATAAGACAGCAAGTGTTCGAAGATTTATTGTCAGATCCATCCTATATTAATAAAAATAAAGAAGATAGACTGACCTTTTTAGTAAATGAAAATGCTAGAAAAACAGCAAAATATATTGTGAAAGCTTTTATGTTTAGACGAAGCCTTATATACTCACTTTTATTTTATGCTTTTCAGTGGATTACTGATTTATCCGTGAAAATTATATTTGGTAATTTCACAGTGAAAATTATCAAAATATAATTTCACTCTTTTCAATGACGAAACTACTTTTTTAAGATTTTCCCCATGTGGTACCTCAATTTTATCTTTGCTGACAATTCTGACAATGTCAGGCTGTTTAAAGAAAAAGCAAAACTGAAATTGATTAATAACTTAAATGTCAAAAGTAATAAAAAGAAGAAAACTTACTTCTATTCATTCAAATTCATGAAATTCCAATCACCAAATAAAGGCAAATTTCGTTTTTTTGTTTCATTTTGACAGTCTCAAAAATACATTCCTTCCCCATGCAAAACTGCTCTTGATGACATTTGGGCATATTAAAGTATCCTACGAGCAATAACTGCCGTATGCTTTATGAAAAATTGAAAGCATTGACAGCCATAACTCGAAGAATAAGTTAAATCAACCCAGCGTTCTTGAGCAGGTTTCCAAGTTTTCCATTTTCCTAGCTCCTTTTCTGAATGTTTTCACATCTGTCAACACTTATTTTTTGTCTGTTACAATCCTCAAATAAGTTTTCTTTCTTTTAAAAATGTGTATGAATAACAAATCCAAAATATATCCCTCTGAATCTTACACAATTATTTTCCTCCAATGAAATACACAACTTTAAAAAATGGCTGCCGCTTACAATTTACAAAGCCAGGTCTAATATAAATTCGCACTAAGTAACAGAAATATGGATGGATGGTTGGACTTTTTCTCCTACAAGAATTGTTTGTTTTTATTATCAAAACAAGCGATCATTCATATTTTTTTAATAAAATTAATAAATATCACCGTCATTTAATGTTGATTGGCGGACTTATTTTTCAGCTCAAGACTTCTTTTTTTTAATGAGAAATTCCGAATAAATGGGGGTCTCAATGGGGGAAACAGTTTTAATATTAACGTTAAAATTATGGAAATTTCGTTTTAACTTGTTTTTAAGCATAAAATAAAAAGAAAATTTGTCTGTTTGTTGTGTAAGATGTAATTTTATTTCATCTCGTGAACTTTAAAAACAGTATTCTCACTCGTGGCTTCGCCACTCGTGAGAAAACTGTTTTTAAAGCCCACTCGATGAAATAAAATTTCATCTTACACACAAACAAACAAATATCCTCTATATATTTAATTCCATCAATTACTCATATATCTAATTGCTTAATTTACTTGATAATTATGAAAGTGAAAATATACTATTCTATGTACATCGTCCATATATTTGAAATTGAACTTGTACAGGAACAGACTGGAACCGGGGCACTACGGGTAGCATCCCGACGTGCAGTCTTCGTGAGAAGACACCCACAGACAAGCTACAGACTCCACTAATGAAAGACACCCCCAGAGTCTTCCGAGAGGGGGGGGATGAAAGACTCACATGGACGGATTTTATGGAATCGACACGGCCTGCCCAATCGACTACGAACTCAGCACCAGGGACAGTAATTTGCCCTTGTGGCAAAGTCTGCAAAAACCAACGAGGGTTACGCATTCACCAGGGGAAGTCTGGTTGCCAGCGCGTGAGGCCACTTGAGCAGCGCATAGCCAGTATGGCTAGTGAGACGCGGGAGTACTCCAGTCAGGAGACTACCCACAGTACTGATGAACTCTCCGCTCAAGAGACAGCGCACGATGCCACCCAGGATCCAATGATGGATGAAGACGACCCCCTCCTAGAGCTACAGAATTACTCGCAGGACACTAGCAGCCAACCACAGGAGCAAGAGGCCGTCCCTGACCGACCACGCCCAATGCCTACCACAAGAACACCCAAGATCAAGTGGCCCAAGGCATCTGAGAAGGCACCATGGAAACAGTTTGACGAGGACCTAGACATCATCCTCGAATCATCCATGCAAGGTCCAGTACACCGGAAGTTACACACCCTTTCCACCCTTGTATACTCTGTTGCAAGGGAGAGGTTTGGGATTGAAGAAACAAAGAAACGCAAGGAGGCTCCAAAGCCGAACCGGAGGCAACACCGCATAGAGAACCTGAGGAAAGAAATCAGACAGCTGAAGAAGCAGTACCGAGACAGCTCACCAGTGCAGCGCCTTGGCCTGTCCCAACTACGTGACACACTGCGCACACAGTTGAAGTCTCTGCGGCGAGCTGAGAACACGAGGAGAAAAGCGAGGGAGCGAACAAGAAAGAGAGCTGCGTTCACAGCCAACCCATACAAATTTGCGAAGACTCTGCTTGACAAAGAGCGTTCAGGAACATTAGAGACCCCACTTGAAGAGGTTGAGAAGTACCTGCATGATACGCATTCAGATGTCAACAGAGAAGACGCCCTAGGGGACTGTGACCGGATAGATCCTGCCTTACCTCCAGAGACGCCACTGGTAACCACTGAACCCACTTTGGGAGAGGTGAAGGACGTCGTCAAGAAGGCTCGATGGGGCTCTACTCCTGGTCCTAACGCCATCCCGTACAAAGTGTACTAGATGTGCCCACTCCTACTGAAGAGGCTATGGAGACTCCTCAAGGTGGTTTGGAGGAAAGGGGAAGTACCAGAAGCCTGGAAGGAAGCAGAGGGAATATTCACGCCCAAGGAAAGGAACTCCAAGACAGTCAATCAGTTCCGGACCATCTCGCTACTAAATGTCGAGGGGAAGATATTCTTCGCTATCCTGGCCAGAAGACTTACCTCTTTCCTGACGACCAACGCGTACATCGACACTTCAGTCCAGAAGGGTGGAGTACCTGGTTTTCTCCGGTTGTGTAGAGCACACCAGCGCCATCACCCAACTAATCCAAGAGGCGAAGACGGGGAAGAAAGACTTGGCAGTAGTTTGGCTCGATCTTGCCAACGCATACGGAGCTATTCCCCATCAGCTGATCTACACAGCCCTCCAGCACTACCACGTCGACAGCCATGTCCAGAAAATCATCACCAGCTACCTTGACGGCATCAAGCTTCGGTTTTCTGTTGGCGACCAGCTGACGAAGTGGCAGAAGTTGGAGAAAGGTATAGTCACCGGATGTACTGTTTCTGTGGTACTCTTCGTCATGGGGATGAATCTGCTCATCAATGCTGCCATTAGAGAGACCCGCGGACCAAAGACTGAGTCAGGTATCTACCTCCCATCAAGCCGAGGTTTTATGGATGACCTCACGTTGACGACACCAACACACGTCCAGGCTAGATGGATGTTGACAGCACTGACAGACGTCGCGTCATGGGCCCGTATGAAATTCAAGGCCGCAAAGTCCAGGTCCCTCATTATCAAGAAAGGCAAGACGACAGACAGATTCGTGATCCGAGTACAGAACGAGGAGATCCCATCCATCACGAAGAACCCAATCAAGTGCCTTGGGAAGTGGTTTGATGCCAGCCTAGTAGACAAGGACAACGTCAAGAAGCTAGAGAACCAGGTAGAAGACGGACTGAAGAAGATAGACCGGAGCAACCTACCTGGGAAGTTCAAGGCCTGGCTATACCAGCATGCCTTACTACCAAGGCTGATCTGGCCAATGATGCTGTACGAGGTACCCAGCTCAACAATAGAAGCCTTAGAGAGAATCACCAGCCGACATCTTCGCAAGTGGCTAGGAATCCCACCCAGTTTCTCCAGTGTTGGACTGTATGGGAAAACCAACAAACTGCAACTCCCACTATCTTCACTGGTAGAAGAATTCAAGACGGCGAAGACAAGACTGGTGCTTACCCTAAGAGACTCCCCGGATGAGCAGATCCGGGAAGCAGGGATCGTTACCCGTACTGGAAGAAAGTGGTCAGCGACAGAGACTGTCAGCCAGGTGGAGAGCTCACTCATGCACAAGGACATCGTCGGTGTAACGGCTGTCGGACGACAAGGTATTGGTGCAACCAAAACACTCCTATGGAGCCAAGCCAACCAGACTGAGAAACGAGCCCTGATACAGTCAGAAGTACGGAAGGAAGAGGAGAACAAGAGACAGCCAGAGCGGTAGAGATGGGTGCGCAGGGTGCATGGACAACGTGGGAAACCATGGAAAGGAAGCTGACCTGGGAAGACATCTGGAAGTATGAACCACTTCGTCTATCCTTCCTCCTCAGGTCAGTTCATGACCTCCTGCCATCTCCAGCTAACCTCTGTCGATGGGGACTAATCACAGACCCAACATGCAGTCTGTGCAAGAAACCAGGCACTCTGGAACATGTTTTATCTTCCTGCTCCACAGCACTGACGCAGGGCAGATATCGCTGGCGACACGACAACGTCCTCAGAGAGGTTGCCGATTGGCTGGAAGGGGAGAAGAAGAAGCCACGCAGAAGTAACTCACAGGCAGGCCACATCAACTTTGTGAGACCGGGTGAAACTGCGAAGACAGAAGCTTCACAGAAGAAATCGATCCTTGACGGCGCCACAGGATGGAATATGTCAGTCGATCTAGGAAAGAAGCTTGTGTTCCCGGGTATCGTCCAGACCAACTTGAGACCAGACATTGTACTGTGGTCCGAGACAGGGAAGAAGCTCGTTGTCATCGAGTTGACAGTACCTTGGGAGACGAGATGTGAAGAGGCCTATGAGAGGAAGAAGGCCAAGTACACTGAACTACTTGAGCAGTGCCGACACCGAGGTTGGCGGACTTGGCTATTCCCCATCGAAGTAGGCGCTAGAGGGTTCTGTGCGCAATCTGTATGTAGATTGATGACAGCTGTTGGCACCACTGGCAGAGACAGGCGCCGGGCAATCCAGAAGCTGAGCCAGGCTGCAGAGCGGGCGTCTAGCTGGCTGTGGCTACGACGCGAGGAGACAAGCTGGATGCGATCAACCTCCACACCGTAAGACGGTGGGCCCACCCGCCATTACAGATGTACTTGGATAAGAGCCGAAACATCTGGCGGGCACCAAGCTGACGATAGAGGAAGATCCGCAGTCGAGAACCAGACCTCAGAAAGGTGCGTTTAAGACTGTATTATCCACAATATTTGAGAACTATACATAGATACTGTATTAAATGTCAACAGTGACTAATAGGCTATGAGGCCGAGTGTTTTAAATACCTTTATTAAAATATTTGTATATGATTATATTGTAAATAACACATGTCACTTTAATAAACAATTTACCTACCTTACCTATAAATAAATAAATATAAACATGTTTTGACTTCACACAAAGTAGATATGTTATGTTTGAAATTCTACACACTATAGGTGGTAACAATATGAAAATGTAGTGCATTAAAAAAAACGGCAGTTTTTTAAGAAAAGACCAACTTAAAATGACATGAAATAGGGAACGTAGCTCCCCATACATGGTTTATCCGTATTTTTTTTTCAAATTAGACATATTCAGTAAAAATTTCATAGATTTAAATAAATTTCTGTGATTAAAATATTTGCTCAAGGATAAGCATAGTATATCTTTAAACTTTCCAAATACATATAAAAATCACAGACAGGATTGATATAAGTGCTACTTGTTAATGAATTTGTTACTGGTAGAATGAAAAAATATTGTATGAAACATGCTTAAGCGTATAGTGTCATATATAATCGTATATAGTGGTAAGTCTATAACTAACGTAAACTGTACTTAAATTGTTAAATTTCTGCCTTGACCTAAATAAATAACAGGTCGATAGAAAAAAACCTATATCATGCCCCTGATATTCTGAATGGCCAACATCAAACACACACAATTCAATGTTACCTAACACATTTAAGTATTTATTACTATAAATTCACGTTTGTTCATTAAACCTAATGAAGAGCCTTCTTGGTCATTTTAACGTTACATATACATAAACACAGATCTATATTTATTTCTGGTATAAAGGGAGGAAGCAAATTTGTTGGCCATATTGAAATTTAAGATGAATATAAAATATTACTCCCCTCTCTCCGCGTCTAAGCCCCCTCCTGATCTGCTTGTTTATACTACAGTCGACATGAGCAAATAAGCATTGTGCAAGGTTAAAAATCCAAAAACTTAACCAGCCTATCATTTTATGTCTTTTTGACTTAAATGAAACGTGCCAAATTTAGTACAGCATCGTATGATTTAATCTGTCTATAAGAAGGACCAGGATCAGATGCCTAAATACTTCCAAGGAGGTAGTCTGAAACTGCAGATTGTGGTAACAGGTCTTCGTACCAAGTATAAAGCTTGAATTACAAACCCTTTAAGAAAAATATTGCTCTTACCCTTCGTTGTCACTGTAGTGATGTTGAAACTATCCATCACTTCTTCCATTGTTGTCCAGATGACGCCGTCTATACTCCCTAGTTACATTCCTTCGTAACTTGGAGAAACCTTCAAATACTTCTTTACGCTGTCAGGAAACATATCCTATCATTTCCTTTTTATTAACTTGTTTATATGACTTTTTCCGTAGAAAACTGTAGTATTACTCAACAGCGTTTTTCCTCGTCTAGAACATTTTCAATTATATTACATACTTTCCGACAAACCATATAATTCGTCTTAAGAGAGGAATTTTGTAAGACTTTGTCTTGTCATTCAATCTCATTTACATTTTGCAAAAATTTTGTTTGTTGAATGCTGGCATGTTTATATAATTAACCTTTTTAACAAGACGATAATTCTATAGAAACGGAAGTATATTACTATAGAAACAGAAGTAGGATTTTCATGGGTCATTTTAAGGCACTCACAAGCGCCACAAGACTCTCGAGACGCATTTTGCTATTACCGCATGCGATCGTTCCTGGGACGAGGACAGCTTCTCACATATACAGTCAAAAGATCACGCCTGAATGGAAAAATACATGCTCACAGTGCGTTATCGGTAAAATATTCAAATGACCTATGATGCAATTAAAGTTAGTAATTATACTCACATTCTTTCCTTCAAAAATAAATTTGCGCGGCAAAAGTCCATAGGTCATAGTAAAAAGTTTATCGTAGTGAAGCGGCTACGCTCTTCGAAATTGTTGGGAGGTTTTTTTCCCCCGTGTGATTTGATTCAACACAATGAAGCCAGCATAGAATCGCCTGTCAACAGAGACATGTGCGTGTGGAAAAATGGTAATTTTGCTACAACTTTCAATTATTAATAGCAAATCTACGTACAGAACATAAATCATACTATTGAAAAGATGAAAAAATAAATGACCACGCGAACAGTATTTTTCACGAAAAAAATAAGGTACATGTGTATTCACATTGTAAGCTAAAATGTCAGGGTCATATCCGAACTTACCAGCAAATTTAAGTTTTAATGTTAATAACCTAATTTCTTATTGGTCCTTTAAAGCAGCATGCCAATTTTCACGAAAATTTTTGAAACTGTAAAAGTAAAATATTGTGAAGTGAACAAAGGAAGTAATCTACACATTGCAAACGGCACTTGCAATCCACGTAAATTACCAAAAAAGAGGTCAAAATATACATAAATACCTCTTACAGCGTTAGTAACGCAGTAGAATTATAGTGATTGATACTGCAAAATCAGTCATTAATCGCACATAACATGTAAATAATTAACTAAATATTGAATCTTTTTACTTTTCTTAAAGCTGCATGCCTCCAGATGAGCCAAAAATACTTCAATAAAATCAAGCATGAGAAAAATGTACTAAATTTTTAGGAAAAGTAAAAAGATTCAAGCTTCAAGTAGTAATTGACATGTTATGTACGATTAATATTGTCTGTTTTTGTTGTTGTTGTTGTGTGAAAACACGTCCCATATACTACTCTTTATAATTAATTTTCAATTTTTTCATGAAAATCAGTATGAATCTGGAGGCGTGCAGCTTTAAAATAAATTAAATCTATTCGGACTTCGAACAAATGCAAAACCACGAACTTTAAATGTAAATTTAAGTGGCAAACCTGACTTAGCAATGAAACAAACTACATGTATTTATTTAAACTATAGGTTTACTTTTTCAAATAATACTAAGCAAATAGATACGCGCGCGCTTGTCCTGTTAATTAAATAAATCTTCTACATGTAAATGCTATTAAAGGCATTGCAGTAAACAAGTTTGAATTTGACTGTTCCGGAAACCTAACATTTATACATGCACAGCCTTTCAGTTATTTTTAGCATTTGTATCATTTTAATTGAGCAAAAATCGATATATCTAAACCAATGAAAAGACGTTTTCTTGCAAAGGGAAGTAACTTGTATATTGACTTGCGCACTGAAGGTAAACAGTTTCATAACAAAAACACAGAACAGACATTAAAACAAAATGGCGTGCGAAAAGAGACCTTTCCTGTGCGGGATTCTTACCCTGGGTATGCTAGCCCTCTTCTTCCATCTGGTTGGCTTTGCAGCACCGGGTTGGCTGATAATGAGGCTGTCGTTTATGGAGGAAAGCCGCCAGACGGCTATGTTTCAAACTCAGATAATTGACCACGGAGGAGTGAAAGCCCCGGAAGAGCCAGAAAATCCATTAGATAAAATGAAGAAATTGAGGAAGAGACGCAGTGAAGAGGAAGTTGAAATCGTTGAAGAAGAATTAATCGAGGAGAACAATATTCTTGACCAGTGGATAATCGAAACAACGGTACTATTTTATCATATTTTGCTATTCATTTCACCTGTTTACCTGTGTTTTTATTATCATACCTTTATATATGGCTTAGCATTTCGACAATCTTCACCTGTAGCGACAGTACAATGTAGAGCAGACGACACAGCTCAAATGCGCAAATTGCCAATATATGTATACAAAAATGTTTTATTGTCTAGTTTTTCTGGAGTATTCAGAATGATATTGATTTCAACTTTTGTTTTATTGTTTAATATGTGTGTATTTTGTAGTCCAACTATAATTGTACTGCGCGACGAGATATTGTGATACGTAGAAGTTAGAAGCGAGATTCTGACCCAGAACGAAAATATCTCAGAATATAGCTTTGGCACGTCAATATATTTTGACTATGATATTTTGGTGCTTATATAAAAAGCCTTAACTTTAATAATATTTATTTTGTCAGTAGATCTAAATACCTTAGCTATATAGGCCTAACCGTATTAATCAGAAGAGGATACTGTATTGGATAATTATACTGTATTTGGTCAATATTAATTTTAATGATTATATGTGTCTAAAGAAATTTCTTCATGTATATATATCAGACATATTTATTTTTATATTGAGACCTGTCATTGATGATGTACTTGTAATAATTAGCCTATATTTTGACAGAAGTCTGATTTAACGATTAATCAATTTAGCCTTGGGACACGTGACTCAGTCCATTTATAGGATGTTACTTAGAAGTACATGTATACATTCTCAAGTGTTTACATCATTTCATTTCAATGAATATGTATCATGCACTGTAAAATTTACATAATATGCCAGTCATACAGCGCGTGATGTTCTAAATAAATAAATGATGCGTAAGTTATACCATACAAAGCTAACTGTATATAGTTCAGGTTAAGTGGGGGAATGAATATTTTATTAACAGTGTAATTCGATATGGGCTGATAAATTATGTTTGTAGATCTATATGAAAGACAAAACATAAAGAGTTATGCATGATATCTTCTTGTTTTGATAGCCACTTGAGCATGAAAATATACAGTATAAACATAACAGTGTGTGTACTAGAATTTGACATTATCTTGCTACATCGATCGATAATCCTAAGGACTCTTCTCTATAAAAAAGTTGTCTATTCTCATAACGATCTTCGAAAAAACACAATCATTATCCCCATATATTACTTGAAACAGAATTTACAACAGTGCAGGAAGCTTTAAGCCTATAAACACACTCTAGAACCTAGTTTTTTGCCGTAGGAAGCCCTTAATGGGTTAGAAGTTAGAACCCTCTGAGCCAACTTTCCTTAGATTACTAGACCGGTACGTTATCAATTATAGATGACAGGCTAACATCTAGCTAGTTCTTAAGTTACCCCGGACCCATGAATCCGGCACTTGTAACCACAATGGTGTCGTCAGGGCAGGCTCAGGGTCCGCAATTGGAACCGCCTGAGTGTAATTCATTCAACACTATAATATAATGGATTTTTATATCAAAACACGCAGGGTTTTAAATACTTAAAGTAACTTCCTGAGTTTCTATTGAATTGAGATTATTAACTATGTGTCCTTAATAATGATTAAAAAGGAAGGACTGAAAGCTTTAAGAAAGATATGCGTGATTAAAAACAATAATGAGGTTAAAGGTGAACCACGTAATCGGAAGTAATGACTTGAAGCGTCTTTAGGAGCAGTTATTTAGCTAAGTTGTGTACTTGAATCTCGTATATCACATTCAATTTTAATGTTTTAAATTTTTAATCCTACCAGTTTTTTCCTTATTTTATTAAAAGGAGGAAAATATTATGAATTCAAAATTGTCACTAATAGTAGATAATGTTTTTTTTTCTGGAGAGCTGATCGATATGTCAAACAATATTTTAGACATCACTTACTTTGTAGGTAAGGTGTCAAGTGCTAGCGATTATGTGCTACTCATTGATGTAGCCCGGATGAACGAGCAGATCCTACACACTTCAGAAGTCAAATTTGTAGCAGCACCAGTTTATTATTTTGATATTAAATACTTAAACATTTTCTCTTTTCGTCACTTGGCAAAACAGATTCTACTATTGCCTTTGCGCTCAGTTCAAACGAAGATCAGCTTGCACATCCGTGCCGTCTGGCCGCGGTCTGCACTGATCGTTATTAAATCAGTATACATTTTTTTTTAATTTCCCCTAAAAATGATAAATGGTTTGGTCCAGATTGAAAGACAGACAAGTCCATTAACGATATTTAGTGTGGTAAGGGTTTTAAACACTTGCAAACGACAATTCCAAATTTCAACGCAAGACCTGTCCATTACAATAGTCAGACCAGTGAAGGAGTAATATATTATGTGTACAATATGTCCACTTTTATACGTAACTAAGATGGCATCTACATGTATGTTACAGATTCAGATTAAAACGTTTGAGGTGAGCACCCACTACGGTCTCTGGTACTCCACCGTATGTATACATGAGAAGACCCATGACGGCAAACACGGAGACTCTAGCAGCAGTAGTGAAGATGATGATGATCATAAGAAACACAAGAAGGGTAGGAAATCCAGATTTTTTTTTCCGGAAATACATACATGTTTACCCATAAACATTAATGTTTAAGTGTCCAAATCTAGATTCTCAAAGAAATATATGTTCCGTTACTTTTAACCCTGTTCAAGAATTTCAGTCCGGTATGTAATGCACTGTGAAACATTTCAGAAATAAGATATTGAAAGGGGGCGATGGTCTACCGATAAATATGTTAGCCTCTCATCCCAGAGTTCGTGGGTTTGAAGCTATTTTGATCACAATCACATGACGCCAGTGCTGGATCCGAGAGTTTCAACTTTTATCAAAATAAATTAAAGTAACTATATTTTCGAAAGAATATAAACGGAATATGTAGATGTGTGTATTTTTAATTGAATTGATGTATAAACTTCATGTTTAATTAAATCTTTCCTAAGATAATGATATGTCTCCTCACGGTATGGTAGAAATAAGATTGATTTAATTAAGAACTAAAGTAATGAAATCTTTGTTTTAAATGCTCCACTTAAAACAAAAACAAAACAAATATGATTACTACCATCATGAACAAGGGACAAATATTTTAATTTTATTTACATGATTTACAATATATAATTTGAAAATATGTTTATGATTTATCTACTGATGATACATATTTTATTATGTTTATTTAGGACACTGTCACTGCAGGAAAGTATCCACCAAATGTGCCCTGTATAACTCTTTCATCTACGAGGATCCAATCGATTACATCAACCCAGGACCCCCATCTGATCGTGTCCTCAGCAATAAAAGTAGGTCTTTAGGGATCATGTTTTTACTTTATTTTATGCATTGTTGAAATTATTTAACATATATTATCATTATATCAATCCCTCTCCGGCGTCATCCCCAAATATAATAACTGGATAGGCTAAGTTATATAGATATTTAACTTGCTTACACCAATATGTTTTATTAAACAGTTATTGATTAGAACATTAGCTTGAAATTATTGTTTTTTTATACAAAAACTATACATATATTCATTGAAAACTAGTTAATAATTAATGAAACATTTCTCTCCAGAGAAAAGGACATTTTACATATAACCGTTTTGATTCATGAATATTGTATAGCACTAGCAGTTTGTTATTAGTGAATATTTATCATACTGCACGTTTGTAAGTTATTTTCGTTTTAATTATGTTGTATTATAAATTCTGTAAAAAAATGGGTTATATGGCTCCATATAAACGGTTGTTAGCACACACAATCCTTGCCGCTTTTGCCATAAATCTTTAAAACGAATTTATAATGCAGCATAAATACTAAATTTATACCTGTAATACAAGTTTTATTGCTGCCACATAATTCAGCTTTTAACAATCGTTTAAGACTGGTTTAAATGTTTGTTTGTTTGTTTTTTTATTTATGACCATGTTCTTAGTCTGTCACAACTCTTTTAGAGTGGTTTTGTGCATGTATTTCTTTTATAAACGTTGTTATATTTTGTCACGGATTTATATAAATCCGTGATTTTGTGAATGTATGTACAAGAGTGAGACTTAAACAAATCGTCTTGCCTTGTCTACAGATAATAAACATGTATAAATAATGTATGTATGCTAATAACATATTGAATAATAATGTCGTACTGGGACTACCATGTTAAAATTTATCTGAATGATATAAATTATAATTTTATCTATTTGTATATATTTACAGACTTTGGTTACGCCAGCTTGACGGAGCATCGTGTAGAGAACTGCGTCGTCCTGGCCTTCCTTATCCTTGGTTTGGTCTCTGCTATTGGCGGGTTCCGTAAGGTCAATGGGTGCAGATGTGCTGGCGTTGCTTGTATCCTGTTTATGTTGGCAGCAGGTTAGGGGAAAATAGTTAATGAATACACGAATTTTCATCTCTTGTGTTGTTTTTTAATCATGCTTGATAGATGATCATTTTTAAATGTCAACAATTATTAAACTTCGATGTGTTCGGTTTAATACTGTTGTAAATTGTAAGTTTCTGTTATTTTGTTAAGACAGTCTAAAAGGCCAAAACGTTTTGTTAAAGGCCGAGTGAACATGTTTACACAAACAAAGTCACGTAATCATTCAGCATGCTTAAATTATTACTTTAAAGATTATATACTTGAAAATTCAGCCGTACACACCATTGATAATGCTATGCAATTACCTTGACTATTGGTTTCGAAGTTTCCCCGTAATATTAATAATGTATGACTTGTTTGTGTAGTCGATATGCATAAAACAGATAAGTAAATGAAGAGGTCAGTTAATGAACCGTTTGTCTAGTTCAGAAGGTAAATGTCCGGACCTCTTGCCAGGATAATGTAAGGGGAGGTAATGAGGTTAACCGTTAGTGTCAGACTGTTTTGTGTAAAACTGTTAGTGTATAAATCGTTTGTCAGTTGACGGTGTTAGAAGTTCATGCGTATTTATTTTTGGTTTTACAAGATGAACTGTTAAGCTTATATAATCTTGTAAACACGTTTCAATCTTTCTGTCATCGCATAATAGCATACTTTTTCTTACTTTCATAATATATTGTATTGTTAAAAGATACTTTCTGATGAACTTTTAATGTATATAAAAGACAGTGTATAAAAGCAAAATTATTTATTCAGCAATAAATGCTTACCTTTCCAAGTAAAAATAAATGGCCGGCTACATTTAAAAGGTAAAATTAAGAGAGCGTTTGTCATTGAATAGATTGTCTATTGCCTTTATTTCTGAAGAATTATTCATGTCTTCTGTGTTCTAGATAATGGAGGACGGTTTTTATTATTTATTTACGACCAAAAATACTTCATTAGGTATCTAATAAATGTATTTAAAACAATAATAAAAAACACACACTAAAATATATTTTATATTAATTTGCTTTCTTTCAGCTCTTATCGCCATTGTGCCAGTTTCACGTCTTGGTCACTACAGCGTGTTCAAACACGATCAGAGAATTCCAGTCAAGGTCCGAGCACCATACTCTGCTATATCATCCGGCATTGGCGCCATATTTGCGTTGATCACCGCCCTGGTTGCCTGCTTTGCTATGATGAGACGCGCACGCGCTGACAAACCCGGTAAATGGTACCAGTTCAACAACGAACTCGAGCTGCCAAATGAAACAGAAAAGAAACCCGCCCTCGTTTTCTTAACTGATCCACTTCCGGAAAAGCCGGGGCTAGAGGATGCTCTGAATGAAGAGAAGAAAGAAGTTTTGGCGTAATTTGACTGTAAATTGTTTTTGTGATAAGCAACAAATCTAGTTTATTTAATTCAGATATAGTGTATCTGTCTTTTTTGGAACAATGTTAATGTCCGAATTTTATACTACTTTCGTGACAATCTTAAATTTTACTAGTATGTTTTGAAAGAAAAAGGATGTTGCTTAAAGAGTTTTGCTTTTTTGTGATTTGTTTCAGTGAATTAACATAGCTTAATGTGGTGAATTTCTTATTTTCGTAAAAAAGTTATTGTGATATATACATGTATTTCTTCTTTAATATTTAGAAATATTCAGCACAGCTTATTTTCCTCTTCTCTTATATATAAAAGTAATCTCACTCTTTACATTAATTGACCAATTATAAGCAGTATGTAATAAGGAACTACTTTTCCTCATGTTTCACAATAGAACACAAAAAAACTTATATTTTGCATTCGTCTATATACGTCATTATATATAAACGTTTCTACTTCCTTTCAATCGCAAGAAAGGTTCAAGTTTAAATATTAAACCGAGAGCTAAACATATTACACATTTAATTGTATAGGCTTGCAGTGATTTCATTAATCCACTTTGTATATGTAGTCAACTAAAAACAGAAAAAATTCAATGAAAAATAAACTGTCCTTCAACACAAGTCACTGTAATAAATACAAATGTACATTATATTCGAATAATCAGGGAAAAAAGTTTAAAATAGTAAGGGGTTTCGAAGAAAACTGAGAAAAATGTTTTAAATAGTATAAGGAAATTGAATTAATTAATCAGTGTTTTTGTTGTTGTTGTTTTTGATGATGTCGTGATTTCTGAAATGACCTCTACACATCTTGAATATAAGCTTAATTTGTCCTTTTATAACACGATAGTTCAATTATAGATATGATACTTATTGAAAAGAAATTTTGAAAAGTTTTTTATTTTTATCATTTTATAACAACTTGTATGCTATTAATAAAAGGGAACCGGAAATTTAACATTTATTTACTATAATACAGCGTTTGTTTATTATTCTGTTATACTTTAAATTAATTATATGTTTATTTTACTTTAATACACTGATATAATTAATGTTTGTAATAAAAGATTCTTTGGAATTCCTTGCTTTTACTTTTAACTTTTCAATATTTTTAAATGATATTGCCTAATACGGATACCTCACATTCATTTCTATGTATATGTAGTTTATATTTACATATTGTAAATCTGTGTGAATACAAAGTAGAAATTTCATAATATTGCAACTAGGCATCGCAGATTTTACTACTCGAAGTTAAAGTAGATCTTTCGTGCCCTTGCATTCATTTAGGCAATGGACCATACTGGTACATGGGCAGTCAGCGACTTTTTTTAAACGGGCAGAAAATTTTTCCTATTTTAACTTGAGCGAATAATTCAAAAGTACTGCAAATC
Source organism: Ruditapes philippinarum (assembly GCF_026571515.1). NCBI lineage: Eukaryota > Metazoa > Mollusca > Bivalvia > Venerida > Veneridae > Ruditapes > Ruditapes philippinarum. The sequence goes on from NW_026857770.1 coordinate 869,595, forward strand.
GACGACCTCAATCGAACTTCCCCATATGCTCCAGATATCTAACTATACTGAACCAAAAAAGAAACTTTCGCAAAGTATGTGCCAGTTGTTCAAGGGTACCACTTAGATGTGCACACTTATATACATGTAGTAAAACTCGTTTTGTTTGCAAAATCGGTCAGCTAATCCCCGTATAAAAGCCCGATATGTTTATTCAACGTAAAAATCGAGTTTCAAAAGGATTGAAAAACTGTACTAACATATCTACATTCAAACTTGGAGAAAGTTTCTTTTTTGTTTCAGTATCACACAGCGTCTCGGAGAATATTTTTAAAAATAATAGCCATTGATGTCATGAAAACGAGTGAGTATTCCACCAGGAAACGTAAACGAATATTCACTGTCATAACTATAATCATAAAAAAAAAGATGCTATCTGGAAATCTGCGAGTTAGTTGCAACTTGGTAAATACTAGTATATAATTGCGCCGTGCCATGACAAAACCAACATAGTACGTTTGCAACCAGCATGGATCCAGACCAGCCTGCGCATCCGCACAGTCTGATCAGGATCCATGATATTCGCAATCAGTTTCTCTACTTGTTATAGGGTTTTGTAAACGAACAGCATGCGATTCTATCCCTAGAAATCAAAAATCTACTGCGGTCCGAGACCTGATCTTAGCATAAAATATCTGCAAAAACACTATGATTTTGTTGTTGTTAATAAATGTTTGACCCCTTCCCCCACCCCATTGTAAAATGACTTGATTTTAAAAGAGCATTATCAACAGCATGTGATTTCTGGCCTTTTTTTCCACAGTTTAGTTCCAGAATAATCAATCACCATATCCAAGAAATCCTCCCTTGTCTGTTGAAACTGTAGTCATAATTAGTGAGGTGTGCTATCAAAGTTTCAGCTGCATGGCACACCAGCGTCAGCAAATATCCACGCATGCGCACTTTGTTTAATTTAAACAATATTTCATTTCAATCAAACATATATATACAATATATTTACAATTCAATGCAAAAAAGAAACGAGTAGAAAGCTACAAGCTTTTTTTAGAAACTCTCATCACGAATGCGCGTTTTGATTTCAGAAAACATCGTCACGTCAAATCCCGCCACCGTAATTACGCAGATGCACTTTTTTATGACAAAGGGAATGGAAACTAGGTGAAATATTTTACTGCATGCAAAATAATACAGCCTAATTATTATCCAGGTGTGTTTACTTCACGAAATTGCAATAAATTATGTAAATGAAGCTACAAAAGGTATAATTTGGTTCTAGAGTCTATCATGATAATTTATACGCTTTTTTTTGCAAGTATCTCACTAAGTGACCAGATTTCAAACTACACCGTTGATTTACTGATTTTCTAATGTCATTAAAGTGATGTGTGGTCCTGTCAGTTTATTTTATGATGCGCACTCTACCTGTTCTGGTATTAATTGTTAAAAAGTAAATGAGAATGATTATATCTACAAATATGATGTTATGTACCCATTTTTATTGTTGCTGCTAAATTTTTACCATATTACCTTCTTATTTCTTCAGTTCCATCCCATTGTCTTCTCATACTAAAATTATATCCACTAGAAATATTGAAATGAGAAATTCATATTAAAATAACCTCACCGTATTGTTTACTCATGTCACCATTTTTACCCCCATTGGCTTGTATCGTTACATTTCCATCTTATTGGCTTCGTATCGCAACATTTTTATCCTAAAGACTTCGTATGGCAACATTTTCATCTTATTAGCTTCGTATCGCAACATTTTCATCCTATTGGCTTCGTATCGCAACATTTATCCTATTGGCTTTGTCTCGTAACATTTTTATCCCACTACCTTTGTATCGAAACATTTTCATCCTACTGGCTTTGTATCGCAACATATTCATCCTATAGACTTCGTTTTGCAACATTTTCATCCTATTGGCTTTGCATCGCAACACTTTCATTCTACTGCCTTGGTATCCCAACATTTTCATCTTACTGGCTTCGTATCGCAACATTTTCATCCTATTGGCTTCGTATCGCAACATTTATCCTATTGGCTTTGTCTCGTAACATTTTTATCCCACTACCTTTGTATCGAAACATGTTCATCCTACTGGCTTTGTATCGCAACATATTCATCCTATAGACTTCGTTTTGCAACATTTTCATCCTATTGGCTTTGCATCGCAACAATTTCATTCTACTGCCTTGGTATCCCAACATTTTCATCTTACTGGCTTCGTATCGCAACATTTTCATCCTACATGTATTGGCTTCGTATCGCAACATTTTGTCTCGTTGGCTTATTACTTGCCGTTGGCATCTCCTGTATACTCATGTAAGTAATTCCATCCCATTATATCATATTTCAACATTTCCATTACATTTCTTCAATAAACATTATCAAGAGAACAATTTATAATGTTCTAGTTCTTCGCATTCTTTCATATACCTATTAGCTTTTAAGTTGGACCAAAAGTATTCACTTTAATATCACACGGGGGTGGAACCCCATATGAATCTCAAAAATGAGCATCGGTAAAAATGATATGTGAATTTCCGCTGCATCAGATGTGAAGCATAACATCAGATGTGACTGGAAAAATAGGCCGATCGCAGGGTAAGTTTTCATCTTTTTAAACATTTATATAAAATTCAATCCTTTTTTTAAGAAAATCGAAATGTGATTCTACCCTCCTGACTCTCCTCTATATTACCCCTTGTTGTTTTGGATTTCTATGCAGTCTTCATCGAGATATTCTTTCCGTCGTGGGTTCTGGTGTGTCCAAAACATGCAATATGAATGAAGAAAATGTCACTAAACGGACTCGAAAAACATAGATTTTACGAAATTTCACTACAGGTCGATGCTAAACATTCAAACAAATTCTGGTTTAAATATTTATTGAGATTTGGCTACATACAAGGGAATCGCTGCTCAAAATTGCATTTGAGCTCCAGATGTGCTGAAGAGATTCATAAGTGATGTAGAAAACCATCTACAAAACTACGGACCACTTCCATATAATCATTGAATAGCCAATGTATGTATAGTAACAATATAGGTTTTGCATCTTTGGCTGAAAGTTTAATTGTAACATTAGTATGTTTGATTACCACAGTGACAGAGCTTTACTAGCTTATAATAGCATTAGAAATACTAAAAGGCCCGAGTACATGAAAAATGTTGACGCAGAGCGGATAGTACTCTTTATGATAAACAATTCACTAATAAATGATATGTAACTTGGACAAACCAAACTGAGAGTATTGAACTTTGTAAAGCTATCGTGTCATATAATATGTTTCTTTAATAATGTTTACATTCATAAAAATATCTATCACTTTAATATTCCACAAGTTTATAGTTATAGCGACAGACTGTTATGTGTAAATATCATGGCCTGGTGCGGCATCGAAGGTTTTTCTTTACAGGATATGGGCCGAGAACATTGTCTGTAAGGAAAACCCGAGATGCCGCCCAGGTCATGATATTTCTACATAATAGTCGAGTTCGATATATTATAACTGTTTTATCGCATGATAAACAGAAATGAGAATTTTAATAAACATAAAATTTCAATTTATGATTGGCTTCTCTCCATAAATAAAATTTCCCACCCGAAACCCTCGGTTACTTTTTATGTAACCCATGTCATCCATAATGTCTATCTGTTCATTGTAACTGATTTTATTTATCTTTGCAAATCCTTTCTGTGAAGAACATTTCATGGGACTTAATAGTTGTTAAATTGAATATTAAGCGTTTTTTCTTTGAATTGGAAAAAGTAATACGTGCACTTTCTGGTGAATTTTTGGACTTTGGAGTCTGCGATACGCGGAATCTTTAGACACATGGGGACAATTTAAAAGGCGAAAAAGGAGATGTAAGCGCTGATGACTTCCTCTTTTAAAACGATACACGTGACGTTTTATTCTTGAAAGTTTTAAACCTTTCCTTTTTGTGCCTAGAAAACGACCCATTTTCCTAAAAATAACAAAAGAAACGAATTACGAAAGTGTTTATAATTTACAGTTCCCACTGAAATAACAGTTATAAAGCGGAGAATAAGTTAATTGATCTTTTTGCGTACATGAACATTTTCAGGAAACAATCTATGTGCACTATGAGCTACGCATGTCCGCTCAATACTGTTAAGATATGTTAAAGTTTCTTTAAAACCATTCAAAGAATTACAGAGCAGGCATAAAATTCAGATAGGCCATGACCCATAATTGCGACTGTGGGCATGAAGTGAACCATGTAAATATTCTGCAGGGACGTTTCTTAATGTGGAAAATAAATATGCAAATCTTCTTTGATCTTTTTTTAAAAGTTTATCACTAACTTTCTTACAGCATCATAACAAATTCAAACACGCTTCACATTACTCTCCTATTAAGCAGACAGTGCAGTCGAGTGAATAATTAATTAATTAATTAATTAATTAATTAATTAATGCATGGTGGCATAAAAGGGGAAGATTGCAGTACACACGACGTCAATAAGTGAAAATAAGCAAGGCCTTTCCACCATATCTACGTATTTTAAAAACCTTTCGTATGCAGAATGTCTTATATCTATTTCTATATGGATACTATGTTATTCAAGCTCGTCTCGTGAAAATGTGTCTATTTCGGATAATAGAATTTATTACAGAATGATACACAATAGAATAAATTCTAGATTGTTGCTAATTTTTCATGCTATGCACATATGAATCTCTTCAGCACATCTGGAGCTCAAATGCAATTTTGAGCAGCGATTCCCTTGTATGTAGCCTAATCTCAATAAATATTTAAACCAGGATTTGTTTGAATGTTTTGCATCGACCTGTAGTGAGATTTCGTAAAATCTATGTTTTTCGAGTCCGTTTAGTGACATTTTCTTCATTCATATTGCATGTTTTGGACACACCAGAACCCACGACGGAAAGAATATCTCGATGAAGACTGCATAGAAATCCAAAACAACAAGGGGTAATATAGAGGAGAGTCAGGAGGGTAGAATCACATTTCGATTTTCTTAAAAAGAGGATTGAATTTTATATAAATGTTTAAAAAGATGAAAACTTACCCTGCGATCGGCCTATTTTTCCAGTCACATCTGGTGTTATGCTTCACATCTGGTGCAGCGGAAATTCACATATCATTTTTACCGATGCTCATTTTTGAGATTCATATGGGGTTCCACCCCCGTGTATCAATGGTAGGATACTACGTCATCGCGCACCTGCTGAAAGCTCCCACTTGGACCATTTTTTCGTCGATTCGAAGGTAAAATACAATTTTATTATAAGAAAACGTAAGAGTATTAAAAAATCATGTAGCGCACCAAAGAATGGCTATAGTACTTGAGATAATTGTAAAAAAAAGTTTATAGATTCATTGCCTGGTTTAGGCCTGAAAACGGGATAAGTGTTTTTCTCTGAATGCTCCCACTCGGACTTTTCCCGAAACAAATAAGAAATAAGGTTGAAAACCTTCTTGAAAATTATTTTAACGTACCGGAATATAAACCGAGTCATGTTTACACATTTTTCCAGATTAGTTTCAAATATGTCTATTCAAAAGTCAGTTTTTTAAAGTTTTTTTTTTATAAAAATGGAAAATGCTCCCACTTGGACTCGATTTCAGAGATGCTCCCACTTGGACCCAAATATATACATTTTGAAAGCACATTGATGTGCCAAGCTTTTATGGATTATTCTTACAATTTTTAAAACATTTTGTCAATAACTACTGTGTTTGGCGACATTAACTTTTACCTTCTTTTTACAGAGATCACTTCTTACGTCGTTGGGCAGGACCCGGTGCCATGGCAAAGTTTCAACTGGCAGGATCACTTTACAAAAAGGTGCACTTGGCTTATGTTGGATCCGAAGGGATGATTCAAAATTATTGCCAACTACAAAGATAGGACTATAAGACTTTAAATGGACAGTTTGGATCTCAAGAATAAAGTGTTTTTTTGAGATGTTAAAACAATGGTGGTGCTTTATAAAGAAATCATTATACATTGTTTAGTACCATACTGGATTAAGATTCTGTACGTGGACTCGTACACATATTAGAGGCCTGCATTTATTCAATAATTGTTGACTTTAATATCTTGTTAATAATTTTTAACCCAATGATTTGCGTGTTTGTTAAACTTGTGATTTAGATTTTATAACAACATAATGGTACATTTATGAACATAAAGAAGTCAATATCTATCGGCTGATTTGAATAGTTTATTAAAGAACAACATGTGAATCATTTTTGTCATGAACTGGTTAAAAAGTCAATGTACTGCCATACCATGGCATATAAAGCATGCATCACAATTATTGACAACTTTGACATTTTTAAGTATGAAAGTTATCATATGTACGTATTTTGACCTAAAATAACAAAATTAAATAAATAAGAAAACAAAGATCACAGTTATTTCTTTATCACAGTCTTTACCATATCTTGGTAATTACAATTGAAATTTTATATATATGTATATAATTATGCTTCTAAAACAATTTTCAAACATTAAGGAATATGTGAAATACGTACTGCAAATGCTTGTCCATATAATATGTAATCATTAAAATATACATGTATGCATTCATTTCTTATTTAAGAATTCAACTTACACTTAAAAGAAAATATATTTCTTATTACCTCCCTTTATGAAATATCAATTCGGTATTATCTTTACAAATAATGCTTTTTGGAACATACAATATTGATAAATCTTCATTTGAGCATGATATTTATTATACAAAACCAAAGTTAATTTTAGGATATTTAAATGACGTTAAAATAATAACAATCATACAAGGAGGAATCACAGACAGTAAAATCCCCCGCCGAAAAGGAGGAAATACATTTCATAGGGGAAGTAACCCTTACATACATGTAAAAATCCAAGTACTAGTAATGACACTCGTGAAAATAAATGAAAAGTTATAGCCTAGAAATAATAAATCATGACAAAAATAACACTCCCAAAAAAAATATCTATCTTCCAGTGAAGTTTCAGATAAATTGATCCTTTATGACACATTGCCCAATGATTAACGCAAAAACTGAACAAAAGACAATTACTTCAAAGAGCTACAATTCTTGTGTTTTCTAGAATATTCATCCTCGCTGAGATATATCCACAGTTGGTATCTAAAATATTTGCTCCAGCTATGCCGTGCCAGTCCTGCCATGTGCTTCCTTACGTCGCAATGTGGTTTATACCTTTTCCCATACTGGTCACAAACACAAATACTTTCTGCAAAACAAAACGTTATTATATTTTTAAAATGTATAATCAATTTGTTTCTTATTTCAGCGACTCTATTTAACGAGGAATTGTTTCAACACAACCTTTTTTCCTTATTCTTAGGCCGATAGAAGACATATTTACGAGACTGTTATGATACAATATGTCACAATTTAGTGATATAAATATTAGTATCGTATTTTAAAAATGCTGTTTCATTGAATTCTAACTGATAATATGATTACTAGTATATGAACTTGAATATAAAAATATTTTGAAAAAATAATAAATTCTTAACACAGCAATGTGCTTTCAAAATATGTGTATATTTAGGTCCGAGTGGGAGCATCTCTGAAGATGAGTCCGAGTGGGAGCATTTTCAATTTTTATAAAAAGAATTAAGAAAAACTGCTTTCTGAATGGAAATATTTGAAAGTAATCTGGAAAAATGGATAAACATGACTCGGTTTATGTTCCGGTACGTTAAAGATAATTTTCAAGAAGGTTTTAAACCTTATTTCATATATGTTTCGGGAAAAGTCCGAGTGGGAGCATTCAGAGAAAAACACTTATCCCGTTTTCAGGCCTAAACCAGGCAATAAATCTATAAACTTTTTTTTACAATTATCTCAAGTACTATAGCCATTCTTTGGTGCGCTACATGATTTTTTAATACTCTTACGTTTCTTATAATAAAAGTGTATTTTACCTTCGAATCGACGAAAAAATGGTCCAAGTGGGAGCATTCAGCAGGTGCGCGATGACGTAGTATCCTACCATTGATATTTTTAACAATAAATTACTTTTCTTTTACATCACCGCCGAAAACTTTAAATAACTTTTCCCAAGCTTTTTTTCATCTTTGTTCTTTTAACACTACTACATGACTATGGTAATAGAAATATACAATATACATTATAGTACATATGCACAATGTACAATTACCATTCCAAATTTTACCAGTTCATGAATACTGCATGAGCCGGTGCTAGGGGGCGTGGACGATAACTTGCACGTCCCAGTAACGTCCATGAACAGGTTCAATCGAACCGAGCCTGCAACATTTTCAATTTTGTCGTTTTGAGCGTTCTTTAGGGATTCTTTATTTCTCTCTGTTTTGACATATTATTAAGTGTCTGTATATGTACAAGAATAATGCTCGCGTTTGTTTTGTAAAATATTTAAATTATATAATGAATAAATTAAGATTATAGATCATGCCAAACTATCCCTTTCTTTAACTTTATTCAGAATATTCATACAGACCTGTGCATTAGAAGGGGGTGTAAAGGTGAAGGGATACTTTTCATTTATGATATTTACTATAAACTTGACAGATATTTGTATACGGAAGCGTCATTGTGCCAATTAACATGTTCTATAAAAAGTAGAGATAAAAAAAACCTAATTAGGAGTTTATAACTACTACGTAATCCTTCATAACTCCTTCGTAGGAGATAAAAAAAGCCTAATTAGGATTTTATAATTCCTACGTAGGAGTTTTAAACTCCTAATTAGGCCTTGTTATCTCCTACGTAGGAGTTACCATTTTTTATAGAATATGTTAAATTGGCGTACATTTTTTTCCAAATGGCTGTTTAATAATGAATTAACATTATTTACCTGTTTATCAGTTTTCAGTCTTTCATTTCCCTTTAAATCATAATTATTCATAACTCTGTCAAATGAAAATGAACAAATATGCATGCGTGTGCTTTCTGATTAAAGAAATCCACTGAGGTCCAAAAGCCTATGAAACATAAAATTTGAATTTCTTACATAGTTAAAACAGATTGATGTGCAACAGATAATCTTGGACGGAGTGATGTTCAACACCCAGAGATAATTGAGAAATCGTATCTAAAAAGTAACTATGAGACTATGTTTGCGCTATTCTTCTTTTATTTAATATGTTCAGTTTTTGGTCATTTTTTTAATAATTAGAATAAATATTCTGGGTGGACGGAGTGAGCGAATGATCTTAAATTGTGCACAAAATCGGTAAAATTTTTCAGTATATATAGCTTTCCGAGATTATCTTAATCCATTTCTGTAGAGGATAAGATTTTAGCTGTTCCTGCTCACATTGACGCTTATTTGAGCGATGAAAGACAACGGAAAATGACGAAGTATGTCTAGTTTTAGCGAACTTGATTATATAGCATTAATACTCCAGTTTTAAGACTTTTTGTATATAAGGTCGCATGCACATATTTCCCTTTTCGAACCTTGTTTCTTTCTCTCTCTCTATATATATAGAAAATGTATCAAGCGGAGGTTTGAAGAAAAAAACGGACGAAAATAAGAGAGAATATGGGTAACAAATCCTATAATTGACGGGTAGCTGTCTTCAATTTGTTCAACAAGAAATATCATGTGACATAAAGGATAGCTTAATTGGGAAATAGAATCGATAAAAAACTTTAATGGTTTTAGAATATTCTTATTTCACAAGGTACAGCTGAGCTCTTAAGTAGGCCGATTTTTTTAAATATAAAAATAAGAATGATAAAAATCAGCATCGTCACTATTACATGTATCGTCGTCATAGTCGTTATCATCCTCATAATTATCATAATCATCAACGTCAACAACATCTTCTTCTTCATAATCGACTTCATCGTGATAATTATACAAGCTAAGTCCACAAAACATTAGTCTTATTACTAAAATTCTATAAACTTATATACAGGAGTAGATCTTTCGAACATTTATCCGAGCTTAGCGGTAATTAGCTTGAATCAAATGGAACGTGCGAATCTACGGACCATGCGCAGTTAAACCGGTCTTTATTTACAAAACACGTCTCAGTTGGAGTTCGAGCGTCTTTCGAATGATGGGACTGGCTAAATACCGGAATTTATTTTAACAATTGTCACAAAACGGTCATATTTCGATAATGAGATATCGCCTTTAACAATACAGTGTCCGTACAATCGCCTGTGGATTATGCGTCTTATAAAATCTTTGAAATAAGTTTGTATTCAAGTACTCGTTCTTAACCAAAAATAAAATGAAGACAAAAAGCGTTAACAGTTTAATATTCGTCATAAGCGCCATAGTTTTCTGCTTACAAGCGGTCGGATATTTTGCACCGGCATGGTTTGTCCAAGAGGTCGTGTACAATCATGATATCAAAGGTATTTTAGCTGATGGTCGCCGTTTCAAGTTGCCATATTTTCAAAACTCTCATCAAGATTCCATGGACATACCAAAGTTTGCTGAACCAAGTGACTATGGCGACGAAGATAAGATGTCCACGATTAGCAATAGTAATACTCCGGTCAAAGATGTATCGTCGCGTAGAAAAAGGGCCGTAGTAAAGCCCGCCGTTACAAGCGAAAAACTTACTCCTGGGACAGACTGTATCGGAAGTGACTGTCCGAGTATAAGTCAAATCTCTGCAAATGGAAATGGCCATTTTTTATTGGGAAAAACCGAAGCTCCTCCGAAGACGTCGTTGTCACCTGTAAATATGATTACAAGCGGGAGTGAAACAAACAACAAAAAACAAATGCGCATGCCCGAGAACAAAAAATCGTCTTTGCTGTATATAACTGCCGGTCTTTGGTATAGCAGAGCTTGTATAACAACAACGGAGCCTGATTCCGACGGCGACGGGAACAATGATATGCAGTGGTGTACACTGTACTCGAGGTTTGACGACAATACATTAGGTAAGTGGGATTTTTTTAAACGTATATTTATAATTGCTCAAAGTGAATTAGTTTCTTAAAGGCACATTATGCCTCAGAAACAAAATATTTTTTAGTTTTTTAGAAAGGGCAAAGTTGTATTTATACATGTATATGTTTAAGTTATGGTTTCACAGAATGTTAGATGCTTGTAATCTGAAAAAGTGGCGATAAATGTGAAATATTTTGTCATAGAATATGCAAAATGTAAACAAAGTAGTATTTTGACTTCCATACAAAATACTAATTCACCATAAATGCACTTAATGCAAAAAGCAACACATGAAAAAGATGGCTCAAGTAATTGACCGATGAGTAGCTTTTTGGATACTATTAATGACCATAAGAATTAAAGCATTTCTTACACATAATGGACCTATAAGTTTCACTAAATCGTTGGTACGCAAGGATGTGTGCGTACGTTAAGATTCCTCGTGTAAGCGACAGCGATAAATTATATATAAACAAAACCATTCTTCGTTCTTACAAATCGGTGACTGCAATATCTAGATGTTATTTCTATTACTAATTTTGGAACTATTTGTTTTATAGAAAAGAGGATGAATATTTTTGAGCTGAGACTTGAGGCCACACTGGGGATTGTGTTCAGCGCCATGTGTTTGTTTATATCCAGCACAGCGTGCTGTTCTCACAGGCATCACGGACGTCGGGCACTGTCTTCTTTGGCGTCGCTTTTTATTTCAGGTGATTTCAGATTATTATATCTTTAATTGATGCGAAATATATGTTAAAATCTTCCGGATGTCTTTACGAAAATCATTGAAAATCAAATATATTCAGTTAGATTATATAACTTATGTTAGATAGAAAGAACGTTATTTAGCAGAAATATAATAATGCTGAATAAAATGGTGTCCGCGTAATGCGTTAAGAAATTAAAGTTAAATCATTCTTTTCTCTTTTATTTTGCTGATTGTTCTCTAATTTATTCAGATGTATTTTTGGGATAATTTTAATGACTGGATATCTTAAACATAGAGTTAAATAACAATTAAAAACATTTGGATGGACATTCGCTTAACATAATATTAATTGAAAGTAATTTGTAAAATATGCAATCTTTCCATAAGATTCTGTATGTTGTAATTGAGATTGCATACCACACTTATGTGAAATTATATATATGTATATAATTATGCTTATAAACAATTTTCAAACATCGAAGAATATGTACTGCAAATATTTGTCCACGTTATATGTAATCATTAAAACATATGCATTCATTTGTTATTGAAAAATTTGACTTAGACTTTATAGAAAATCAATTTTATTACCTCCCTTTATTTATATGAAATGTTTAGTTCGGTAATATCTTTATAAATAATGCTTTTCGAAACTTACAAAATTGATACATCTTTATTTGAGCATAGCATCATATTTATGGTATAAAACCATAAAAAATGTGCTACAGATCTTTAAGATCTTTAATTATACATGTATTTATTCCCAATAGGAGCAATAACAGCTGTTCCTGTTGTGCATATTGTGATACAACACGTGCAAATACACGAGAAAATCGTGCGGCCCCGGAAATGGATGCAATTGACTAAAATGATGCACCGACAACATGACCTTTTCGACCATTACTCTGTAATTTTGTGTGGCGTAGCCAGTCTACTGTCCGTGCTTTCAGCGTTCATCATCACGATTATCTCGTGCAGAAGTAACTCCAAACCTGACAACTGGTACAGCTTGAATCGCAGCGTGCACGAGGAGAAGGACAGCAAGCACGAGTTACCGATAAACTGGGTCCACAATAGCAAGATCACCGTGCCACCAGTTTCAGAAATCAAAGATGAAACTAAAGGTTAGAAAAAAACTTATGGTTGTCAATTTGTCGCCCGACTATTTATTAACTGAGACATAAAAATTATTTGATTCGTGAAGACTTATGTAAGGGAATTCCTTTTGTCAAAGGTCGAAAATTGTTAGCAATTTTGCATTTTAGTATGATATATATTATCTCTCCTTTTTCCGGTATATGATTAAATGAATAATCTTGTAAAAATCCATTACATTAAGTTTCCAAAATTTCCGTCGGAATCAATCCATTGAAATTAATTTCTTGTTTCTGCAGAATGCCCCCACTGCCTACCACACACCAAACTTTTCTTTCTACTTTAAAAGCAACATAAAAAAAAACAAAGTGAAAACTTTGTCATATTTTCAGCCCGCGGGCCGCCAGGCGAGGATTCGACAAAGTGGTGACATTGTCGTGTTTTCGTTTTTTTCGTTTGGCGCCCAGCAGGAAATGGCACAAATCAGCCACCATTGTTTTTTTTCTTCAATCGTGTTTAGAACATAACTTACATTTTTATCCAGTAAAATTTCTGGACGGTAGTTGCCCAAGAAGAATAAATGTCTTGTCTCTTGAATTTTCAGAAGAATCAGAAAGTGGTTACAGCGAAGTCAAAGATGACGTCAAAGAAGAAGCTACGTCATCAGTCCACGACGGTGGCTCTATTGGCAATGACTGCGACACACTTGAGTTCGATCCTAAGGAAATGACTACTTTTGATATGTAACACGTTAACATTACAGTAGTTTAAAAACTGCCGGAAATATATATGATTGTTGAAGGTGGATATAGATAGAAATTTAATTGTTATTTTAACATGTTGTCTTCATGTTACATATATCAACTTATAATCTTTATAGTTTCAATCACTTTTAAACATTGTTTTTAAATAATCACCCACGTGCTCCATGGGGTTGTTCACATGCGAAATTCTTCACTAAAATTCCAATTAAGACTTTTTATGGGTACATGTAGAACTTTACGCTGAATAAATAACTTACTTCTGGAATATGTATACACGTGATAATTATGATTAATTCAATTTAATTAAGTTCATCTACTTATTTCTTACATACTCGTCGATGATTGGCTGTTTGACAGATCACGTGAAGGTGACAACCTATTGTTGGTCGTCAGATCCTAATGCTTATCGTTATTTAGGAGCTGATTTTCTGTCGTTGATATAACGTCACTCTTTAGCTCCCACCAACCGCCATCCCCGGACAATAGGGTTTTTAATGTTTGCGACACTTTAAAAGCTAAAAGAATTTTTTCTGTCGTTGATATAACGTCACTTACAAACTATGCTGAATTAATGAACATTTTAGCAAATTGAAATGCCATAAAACAGCTTTGATCACACAAAGTGTATATGTACGATGTACTCATTAATTAATAGCATTGTTGAAAAAAATGATACAAATTCAGTTTGTATATACATGTATTATTATTTTTTAATTTAATATAATTCTATCAATATTTTGTGAGATTAAAAAACAGTCACAATATACAAATGTACATGTATTTACAGTTATTATATTCGGATCACATCGTTCATAACTCATGATCATCTACATGTATATAGCCGAAGATGGAAGAGTTGCCATTGACTAAAAAAGTGGCACTGATTTTGTCAGCTGTGTCATAGATGTACTGGCGGTCCTCAGATATGTTTATTCTTTCTCGCCTTTTCACAAATAATGCCAAAAAAGAGAATTCTGTTGTTCACGTACAATTATATGTACATGTATGTATCATGTACAATTCTTTAACCCGCTGTTAAAATTTACTCTGTATAAATTGTGCGTCTTGTAGCTAGTATTAAAGGGTCCGTGCTGCTACGAACTATCAGCGTTTCCCGTGCAGACGACAACTGGTTTATAGTAACACTATGCCAATCGTACTTTTATTACAATTTCAATGATATTTTGTTTAATGTGGTAATAATTGTACAATGTATTTTCATTTTTGAAGATATTATGCAGAATAATGGAATGTGTCTTTAAAGAAGACTTAAAATCGTCACTGGTCTTTTGTTACATGAAGTTATCTATCCGGATTAGTTTAAACTCCAACACATTAAGTTATTGGGTATATTTCTAATAGCAAGGCTTTAAAACGGTTACATTTAAAAGAAAATGCTAGTCTATCTGGCAAATTACATATGCATATTTGTATGAATACAATAACTGGTAAAAATGTTCTAAATTTAAGATTGAAAGTCATCCCTATCAAATGCCCAAAAGCACTACTAACATAAATAAAGCATTTATTTTAATATATAGTGCAGGTCACTTACGCAACATACTGTCACTCTAGTTAAAGCTATACATGCCTCCAGATGATCCAAATATTTCAAGAAAATAAAAGTTGAGGAAAATGTACTAAGATTTTAAAAAAGTAAAAATTCAAGATTCAAGTAATAATTTACATGTTATGTGGTATTAAGGACTCAGTTTGCAATGTTTTTCACCACACAAACTTGACTAATGTAGTAAGAACTATTTTTGCTTATTTTGACCTATTTTGGTAATTTACATGGGTTGCAAGTAATACTTGCAATGTATTAATTATATTCTTTGTTCACTTTCCAATATTAAACTTTTAAATACGCTTTTAAATTTTTCATGAAAATCAGCATGAATCTGTAGGCATGCCGCTTTAAAGTGTTACAGAGTTCCTGCGAGATATTAGAAGGTAATTGGAGAGATACAACAGTTTACTGCTAGTCCGGATCTAACCCTGTTTAATCTTAATGGAGCAATACTAACCAACTTGGTGAAACTAACATATAAACAATCACATGCTCTTATAAGGCATCTTCACTTTTAAGTTTATGTTACCAATATTTCAAAAAATTCCAAATATAATGGAATTTTCCCCGACTTTTTATATGAAAGTTACGAATACTGTCAATATTTACTTCCCTTTGACCACAATAAGATATGTCAAGTAACGTAAAAAAAGAATATTAAATTCTTTAAATTTTTAATGTTTTATATAAATAGGAAATTTATGATGGGCAAATATCTTTATTCGTTGAAGGTGTACACCTATATTTGTGTAATGAACTTGCCCTATTTTAGAAAATGAGTTGTATACAAAATAAAAATAAAAATAATAATAATCAACTGTATCAGCCTGTCATTTTTATCCTATTCCAGTTAATTTGTAACAAAATTTGTCAAAAAAAAAAACCTTCAGAAAATGAAAAAACATGAAAACTAGACATACATGTATATGTTAAGGCAAAAGTAAATTTCAGGGATGACACTCATTTTATATAAGCACGTATGTTACAGCAAAAGAAATATTAAGGGCATGGAACCCATTTTATATATGCCAAGACAGTTGCCATGGCAGTCGTTTTTATAGTAATGCCAATGTTACTTTGTAGTCAAAATAGTTCAACATACCAGATATTTTTGTTTTACTAGGAGGGGAGATAATGCCCACACATCGCACAATTGTCTCCCCGGCAACAACAAATGTTCCCGATTCTGTACTAGAACATGAATAAACGTAAAATAAATTAATTTATGCAGAGGCAAAGTTGATAAACATATATACTTTACTATCTATATATACTATAATATCAAGCGATTTTTTTTTAAAAACTTGACAAATTATACCATGAATCAAATAAACAAGAGCTGTCACAGGAGACAGCGAAGCTCGACTAATAAAATACTGGACGCAGTAAGGAAGACAAAACTATGAAAGAAAAATCAATTATGTATAATTATGTATTAAGTTATAGTAAAAAAATAACATTTGTTAACATAAATTCCAAGATCAAGGGGAATAATTCTAGAAATAGTCATGCTAGAGTTATGGACCTTGCCACACAACATTTGCGTAATGATAAGAAATATATATTTGAAGTTTGAAGTAGATACCTTAAAAAATAAAGAAGTTATTATATTTCTGAAAGAAAATCCTAAGTTCAAAGAGAGATAAATCTGTAAATATTGCTTCAAGAGTAATGAACATTGTCACATAAAATGTAATTGATGATAAGGAATAAGTATTTGAAGTTTGAGGTAGATACCTTTAAAAATAAAAAAGTTGAAATAAAAAATAACATTTTTCTAGTAAATAAATCTAAGTTTATGGGGAGATAATTCTTGCAATTCTGGTGCTAGAGTTATGAACCTTGTCACATAAGATGTGGATGATGATAACGTAAATATATTTGAAGTATGAAGTTGATCCCTTTAGAAATAAATAAGTTACAGTAAAAAATAATATTTTTTTATGGAAAATTCTAAGTTCAAAGGGAGATAAATCTGAAAATATTGGTGCTAGAGTTATGAACCTTGTCACATAAGATGGGGATGATGATAACGTAAATATATTTGAAGTATGAGGTTGATCCCTTAAGAAATAAAGAAGTATCAGTAAAAAATAGTATTTTTTAAGGAAAATTCTAAGTTCAAGGGGAGATAAATCTGAAAATATTGGTGCTAGAGTTATGAACCTTGTCACATAAGATGTGGTTGATGATAAGGAACATATATTTGAAGTTTGAAACTGATACCTTAAGAAATGACAAAGTTATAGTGAAAAATATTTTACTGCACCAAAGCTTTAATCTAAAATCTGGACGCGGACGCCGACGCCAGTACGACAGCTCTCCATATACTTCGTATAGTCGAGCTAAAAATAAAAGACTCTTTTATCATTGAATTAAATCCTCAATACGGTATCTTAACAAGTTATCCCCGTCAGTCTATTTAATACAACATTAATGAAAGAAAGATTTGATTGGAAAACACGTTAAATACTTGAATATCAATTCCTCTCAAGATAAATATAACTAACCTCCGTGAGATTCATTTTTATATACATGTATTGAAATAAGGTATTGTCCTACAAACTACATTAGATTTACAGGTTTGTGTACTGACAGGAAACCGCTTCCAAGGTTGTTGTACTAATTAATTGTACACACATGCATGGTCACTTTAATTGTAAAAGAAAGCGTAAGGAAAATTAACAAAGACCATATAAAGAGACGATCACAATTCAACACGTGGTCATTTTACATAGTAAACAAGAAAAATGACTATATGAAAGATGGGGACAAATCAATGCATGGTCACTTTATTTAAGCAAGTAATAAAGACAATTGCTAAAGACCATATGAACAGAAAGTCACAATTCATGGTATAGTCGCTTTACATATAAACAGTGAAGGACATTTGCCAATGACATATGAACCGAGGGTACCAATTTAACGCATGTCAACTATATGTTACATAATGAAGGACATTGGTCAAGGGCAATGTGAACAGAAGACCACAATTCAACGTATGGTAACATTTATGTAAAACTATGGACAATTGCCAAGGGCAATATAAACAGAAGGTCACGATTCAAGGTAACCCTATAACACAGGAAAATTGCCTTTTTTATGACATGAACCAAGTGTTCGCAAGTTTATGTTACACAATGGCCGACTGCCAGGGGCAATATGAACAAAGGCCAAAATTCAACCCATGGTAACTTTATATCTAAAACAATGGACAATTGCCAATGACATATGAACCCAGGGTTGGTTAACTTTATGTTACATAATAAAGGATAACTGCCAAGGGCAATATGAACGGAAGATCAAAATTCAACCCATGCAAAACAATGGACAATTGCCATTGACAAGAATAAATGGTTTCTATTCTTTTCAATCCATAACTTTATATGTAAAAACAATGGACAATTGCCATTGACATATGAACCCAGGGTCACAATTCAACCCATGGTAATTTTTTTATGTACAATAACAATTGCCTACGACCTTACAAACATACGATCAGTTTAACTTTAACGCATGGTGCCATTATATGTGTAACAGTGAAAGACGAGGGTATCAATTCAACGCATGGTCATTTTATGTTGAAAAAGGGACTTTCCAATGTTTTTAAGTTACATGTATATGCAAATTGGACGACTGGCTATCCAATTGCAGGTCCATTGCTAATGACATGAACACAGGGTCCCATCTCCACGCATGGTCAATTTGTATGCAAAAATATTTTTCAATGGCATTAAACTGCAAGTCTCAATACAACTTGTGTCTGAATTCAACTATAGTAACCAGAAATTTGACAAAATAATGATAAACAAATAATGGGTTTTTTGAGCTTTTTTATTTCCCTAAATGGATTTCATCTTAACAACAACAATGTTAACAAAGATTTTTGATAAAATGTAAATCTTTGAATTTAAATACATGTACATTATATTTCATCAAGTTTTTAATGACCTTATTAAAAATTTGTGTTCAACAGATTGATGCTACACAACTAGATAATAAAATTATGATTTTTTTTTAAGTAAACTTTAAATTTCTTTGTCCATGAGATCAGCTTAAATAGGACACTGACCAAAAATTCTCATAAGCCTTTAAGTAAAATTGTAATATTGCACACACAAAATATGTAAGAAAACATGTAATGTTCTATTTATTCATATTTAATCAGAATATGGACTTGCTATAGCCAAATTACAGATTGTTAAATTAATATTCATATTTTTTCTAAAAACATTTTCACCAAGCAAATTTTGTCAAATATCAGATTATCATGATGTATTTTTGTGTGTAATATGTTATATAAGGTGCAAATAATTCCCTCATTTAATATTTTCAAAATATTTTCACAATTCCAGCTTCCAGAAACGGTCACTTCGATTTTTTTTCAGGACAGCTGTTGTTTTTTACTCCCTTGTATAACCAAGGTTGCAATAATTATTTCAGAATGTCTAGTATCTGTAGAAGTCGGCCTTGAATGGTCCCTCCTTTGGAATACCGAGGTATGAAGCCTGGTCGTCAGACAGTTTGGTCAAGTTAACTCCAAGATGATCCAAATGAGCAAGAGCAACTTCTTCATCCAACTGTAAAATTAACAAAAATGTTATTTTCACTTTGAACATATAGTAATACAATCAAGGTATTAAATCAATATTGGGCATGTCTTTTTTTAAAAAAAAAACTTTAACTACAAACATGGTCTATTTGAATCTGTCTTTTTCCCACCCTGCTGAATATGTGAAATGCACTTGAACTACTTTGTATTTGGAGCAGGTCATTATTAGTTCAAGGGATGTCAGTATCCAAAATACAAAAATCAGCAGCCAAAATGACAGCATAAATGTGCAAGTTTGGACTAGTACAATACTAGGTCTATTATTGTAACTTTAATAAGTAATTTTCTTTTCAACAAAGCTAAAGGGAGGCAACTGTTTCATAATCCTCTCTCGACAATAGAGCTGGTGTGGAAGCGGTGAATTACTAGTATCACCTTGCTTCGTACAGCATGTGCTCATCATTGCAGGCCTCTCAAAAAGACTTATTTGGTACAATAAATGTTCAAATGTGAACTTTGTTGCACTTTTATTCTGATGTGAAATAATTTTATACTATAACTATTAAACACTATTATCATCTTGTAAAAACTAGAATCGTTTAAATTTGACACTAATTTGTCTTATTATCTCTGAAATGTGTGAAAGCAAAAGAAGTGAATTAGGTAAAATCCTGAAAATGTTTTTATTCGGAGATATTCTTAAAATCGAACATTTTTAACAGTAATAATGTAAATCAACTCACCTTTTTGGGCAACATATGTACATCTAATTTGTACTGGTCTGACTTGGTCCAAAGTTCGATCTGAGCTAATACTTGATTGGTGAAGGAGTTGCTCATTACAAAGCTAGGGTGACCGTGGGCACAACCCAAATTTACGAGTCGACCTTCAGCTAACACGATGATATGACGACCATTCTTGAGTGTGTATCTGTCAACCTGTAAATCAATAGCAAAATAATGTTGTAGCAAATATCCGCAATTCAGACAAAAAGCAACAAAAATGTATTTAACTTGTAAAGTTTATTGCTGCCACATATTTCAGCTTTTAACATTTGTTTAAGGTTGTTTTAAATGGGGTTTTAATTTATGATCATGTTCTTAGTCTCTCGTAACTTTTTTAGAGTGATTTTGAACATGTATTTTTTTGGCTAACTTTGTTGTATTTTTGTTAATGCATGTACAAAAGTGAGACTTAAACTAATTGTCTTGTTGTGTAAGTTGTAGGTGCAGGTTTTTTTTCTTTCTTCAATTTTATACATGTAGTATTGGTAACTCATCATTAAGGTTTCTATTATGATATTAAAATCCCATGTACCAAAATTAATTATATTAATTATATTCAAAGCAGGGCAGCACAAACTTTGCTGGTTAAAGATTAAGGAAAAGACTTGCTTATCACAATTAATAGCTTTATTTTTTTTTTATTTTATTTTCATGTTCCAGATTTTAACCAGTCAGAAAGGAACAACCTTGAATTCTTTTTCACTGACAGACAAATATTTCTTTAACTACAGATCAGTCTAGTAAACTTGTATAGAAGAAAACTGGCACAAACGAGAATGAACCGACGTTCGCCAGATATGTACATGTCCCTGAATTTTCTTACAACCTTCTCAGATAGCTCAACTGGTTTTTATCAAGATGTAAACTCCACAGTGTTATCAGTATGGCACATATGTTGAACCTGGGTTTGTTTAATCTAGATTTTTGTTACACTTATGAACAACAGTAGTTCATTTTGAAGAGAGGGGGGGCAGATAAAATTTTACTTCATGAACGTTAATAATAGCCATCATGCTATAACTACATGATAATGGACATTTCTCATACAAAACTAAAACTACCAAACTCCAAAAGGTTAACTTTGAAACTGGCAAGTCAACAAAATTTGGACACAATTTTTCCATTTGAAAGTCAAATGTCAAAAACAAGGGACAACATTTTTTCCATTCAAATCTGTATCATGATGATACAAATGACTTTCAATGGGAAAATCGAGCAATGGGAAGTTTTTTCAAATAACCATCAAGTGTTTCATAAATTAGGCAATGTGTTTTCTATGTGTGATTATTATTTGTTGTGAAAAAATAACTTGATAAAGGTTTCATTGAATTTGATAGCATCAATGATGTATATAAAAGCAGCATGCCTCCAGATTTATGCTGATTTTCATAAAAATTTTGAGAATGTATTTTAAAGTTAAATATTATGAAGAGAACAATGGAAGTAATTTACACATTGCAAATGGCACTTAAAATCCATGTAAATTACCAAAAAGAGGTCAAAATATACAAAATCACACCTTATTGCATGAGCACTGACTCACATAGTAGATAAATACTGCAAAATCAGTCATTAATTGCATATAACATGTAAAATATTACTTGTATCCTGCCTCTTCTTTTTACTTTACTTATAATTCAAATTATAATTTTCTCTAGTTTAGTTTTCTTGAAGTATTTTGGATCATCATGAGGCATGTAGCTTAAAACTTATTACTAGCCTTCTAGAGATGAACCTCGTTGTACCAATAACCCAATTATTTCCCTGCTACACCTATCATGTATGAATATTTTATAGAACACATTAAAATAATATCAGTTTTGTTGGCAACTAAAAGTAGGTTATAAAAGATGTAAAATTAAATGCAGAAAATGTGCCTAATAAGGACCGTATTCAGGTAATTATTATATCACTCACCTGTGGTTTGATCTGTTCTTTTTTCTCACAATTTTCATTAAGCCACTTAATATCTAATTCACAATCAAAATGTCCGACATTACACACAATAGAATCTTCCAACATTTGTTCAAACATTTTGCCCATAATGATGTCCTTGCAACCACTGGCAGTTACAAAAATACGGGCTCTGGTGATGGCATCTTGAATGGTTGTTACTTCATAACCTGAATAAATTGTATATAATATTTTATATAACAGCAATGATTTGAAAAAAAGGTAGGATAACATTTGATGAAAAAAATTTATTTTAACAGTGTCAATTCTAGGATTCGGAAAACAGGAAAAGTGAAAATTTATTACATTTGTTGATCTTTTTCCTTCTTTCTCTATGTAAAATTTTCCCCCTGCCTTTGAAAAATTAGGGGGGAATTCTCAACAAGAGGCCCTGAGGTCGCTCACCTGTATATAGCCCCCCCCCCCCCGGGCTTATTTTTACCCAAGGGCTTTTATTTGTTTATTTGAACAAACTTGGTAGATACCCATAAGAAGATGTTTCATGCTAAACATCTAAGTTCTAGCTCATTGGGTTTTTTAAAAGAAGATTTTTTAAGTTTTTACTATACACTTTTTAAGTTTTTACTATACACATATAGTTAAAAACAATGACACCCCTGGGGCAGGGCCAGTTTTGACCCCGGGCTTTTATTTGAACAATCTTTGTAGATATTTACTTAAAGATGTTTTATGCTTAATATCTAAACTCTAGCTATTTGGGTTTTTTCAAAGAAGATTTTTAAGTTTTTGCTATACACATATAAGAAAAATCAATGACCCCCGAGGCCGGCCAGTTTTGACCCCAGGGCTTTTATTTCAACATACTTGGTAGACACCCATTAGAACATGTTTCATGCTAAATATCTTAGCTCTAGCTCTTTGGGTTCTTTAAAAGAAGATTTTTTAATTTTTTACAATATGCATATAGGGAAAATCAATGACCCCCAGGGGCGGGGCCAATTTTGACCCAAGGGCTTTTATTTCAACAAACTTGATAGACATTCACTAGAAGATGTTTCATGCCAAACATCTAAGCTCTAGCTCTTAAGGTTCTTTAAAAGAACATTTTTTAAGTTTTTACTATATGCATATAGGGAAAATCAATGACCCCCTGGGGCGAGGCCAATTTTGACCCCAGGGTTTTTATTTGAACAAACTTGGTAGACATTCACTAGAAGATGTTTCATGCCAAATATCTAAGCTCTAGCTCTTACAGTTCTTTAAAAGAAGATTTTTTAAGTTTTTACTATATGCATATAGGGAAAATCAATGACCACCTGGGGCGGGGCCAATTTTGACCCCAGGGCTTTTATTTGAACAAAGTTGGTAGACACTCACTATAAGATGTTTCATGCCAAATATCTTAGCTCTAGCTCTTTGGGTTCTTTAAAAGAAGATTTTTTAAGTTTTTACTATATGCATATAGGGAAAATCAATGACCCCCTGGGGCGGGGCCAATTTTGACCCAAGGGTTTTTATTTGAACAAACTTGGTAGACACTCACTAGAAGATGTTTCATGCCAAATATCTAAGCTCTAGCTCTTACAGTTCTTTAAAAGAAGATTTTTTAAGTTTTTACTATATGCATATAGGGAAAATCAATGACCCCCCCAGGGCGGGGCCAATTTTGACCCCAGGGCTTTTATTTGAACAAACTTGGTAGACACTCACTGAAAGATGTTTCATGCCAAATATCTTAGCTCTAGCTCTTTGGGTTCTTTAAAAGAAGATTTTTTAAGTTTTTACTATATGCATATAGGGAAAATCTATGACCCCCTGGGGCGGAGCCAATTTTGACCTCAGGGCTTTTATTTGAACAAACTTGGTAGACACTCATTAGAAGATGTTTCATGCCAAATATCTAAGCTCTAGCTCTTAGGGTTGTTTAAAAGAAGATATTAAAAGATTTTTCTTTCGGTTGCCATGGCAACCAGAGTTCTGTATGGAATTAAATTCTTTGAACAATTTTTAAAGGTGACCACCAAAGGAACATTCCTGTGAAGTTTGGATGAAATTGGCTCAGTGGTTTATGAGGAGATGTCATTTAAAGCAAAAGTTTACGGACGGACGGACGCCGGACGAAAAGCGATCACAAAAGCTCACCCTGTCACTTTGTGACAGGTGAGCTAAAAATTCGAGTGAATCCCCCATCTCCCCTCCTAAAACTTCGCTAAGAATAGACACTATTTTAATTTTAGAAACAAGACACTGTCTCAATGACTGGATGCTAACATGTGCTGCCTTTAAACACCTAACAAATAATGTATAACTATTAGGAAAGGCATGAAAATACTGTTCACAGACTCAACAGCCTGGATCCTATCAAATTGAAACTAAAACCCTAAACCTCAAAAGTCTGATTAAGGCCATCCTTAAAAAAATGTTTGTTTGCAGTAACCCGACCCAGAATTTTCAAGGTGGGTAGGTAGGTCGATTTTTTTTTTTTTTTTTTTTTTTTTTATTGAACTGTACTCCCAAATAAACATGGAATTTCATAATGCTGGACAATATATGCTTTGATTATCTGGTAACAATTAATAAATTGATAACTGAATTCTAATTTAATAAGAACTAGATTTTATTTCTTCTATTAACCTTTAAAAGAACGAAAACAAAACACAAGGCATAATTTTCTGATTCAAAAAAAAATATTTTTTTTTATCCAGACCATGAAAAACAAGCATTTGATAGTATTGCGGGCAATACAGTAGTCCCCTACCGGTCCCTCAAAAAGTTCTTTAATTGTCATACACTCCTGTGTATTGCCATTTATAATGAATTTGAGGATGAAGTCTGTATTTGAAAATATCGACCACAAAACATAATAAAATAAGTTTGTTTATATCACAGTAATGTGTTAAGTTTCCATGCTTAGTAAGGAAATTATGTTTATACAACCTTGTCATATTATTACGATGTGGGATTTTAAAGTAAATCCTATAAGGAATGAAGAAGTTGGAGTGAAAATACCAGTTTCTCGAAAAAAATCTAAGTTCAAGGGGACATAATTCTGGAAATAGTCTTGCTAGAGTATTTAACCTTCTCAAAAATGTCGAGTGATAATAAGAAACATATATATGAAGTTTGAAGTAGATACATTAGGAAATAAAGAAGTTATTTAAAAAAGACAACATTTTTTCCCCTAAAAAATCTAAGTTCAAGGGAGGTAATATTAATATTTTTTGTGCTAGAGTTATAAACCTTGTCACATATGATGTGGTTGATGACCAGGAACTTATATTTAAAGTTTGAAGTAAACACCTTAAGAAATAAAGAACATATAGTGAAAAGGCTGAAAAATTTAAATCAGAAATCTTGAAATTCAGGCTATTTGTTGCCATAGCAACCAGAATTTTCAACATAGGAAGAAAATAAAAAGATGTGCATAATCTCCAGACTGCCATCTACCCATATTTCAAGTTTCATAAAAATATTTTCAGTACTTTTTGAGTTATCACTGGATCCAGTTTATGTGTTAAATTTGCCATATTTTCAGACTATTTGTTGCCATAGCAACCAGAATTTTCAACATAGGAAGGGAAAAAAAAGACGTGCATAATCTCCATACTGCCATCTATCCATATATCAAGTTTCATAAAAATATTTTCAGTACTTTTTGCGTTATCGCGGGATCCAGTTTTGTGGACGGACGGACTGACGGACTGACAGACTGACAGACAGACGGACAGACAGACGGACAGACAGACAGACGGACGGAGGGTAAACCTAAAGTCCCCTCCGGTTAAACCGGTAGGGGACTAAAAATTTGAGTAGGGGCAAATTTTGTGAGTCGGTCGCGTTACTGCAAACGAACATTTTTTTAAGGGTGGCCTAATGCAATTAATCTGCACACCAAATAATCTTCAGGCTCAGTGACAAGTTATTGGAGAAATATGGTCTTAAACTAAAACAAAAAGTAAAATGCTTCACATTAACTCATACATACACTGACAAAGATTTAAATAAAAATACTTTATTTTTACCTTCCATAGCAGCTTGCAGAGCATTGATGGGATCGATTTCTGTGATGATCACACGTGCACCAAAAGCACGGAGAGCCTGTGCGGAGCCTTTACCGACATCTCCGTAACCGGCGACAACGGCAACTTTACCAGCCAACATGACATCTGTGGCACGTTTAATACCATCGACAAGGGATTCACGACATCCATACAAATTGTCAAACTTACTCTAAATATACAAAAATGTAAAACAATTATAAAATATTTGAGAATTAAATCATGGGTCTACATTTTCTTAAATAAAATGCATACCTAATGAAGTCCATAACTTTTGCCTGATAGTATGACTTTCATAACATCAATATAAAATCATTAATTTCTTGGATTCTAGTAAGAAAGCAAACCTCACATGATTTATCTGGTACATGTATATACCCTTAAGTGACGTAACAGGGAAACAATTCATAATGTCACATGACTTGTTGGCACACTGACATTACCAAATGACCTTCCGAGCCAGCCCTGGGTACCAGGTTTTAATTATTAGTTATTCGTGAACATGTTTGAGAAGTCTGTATTGAATATCGACTGCTGTTGAAATGACAAATGTTCACCCTTTACAAATTGACCTTGACCAATGCCTTGGTTAACTTGACTTGTCTCGAGTAAACATTTTGTTCTATCACCAAAGTGGGATGTGATATCTAAATATTATGGAAACATCAAAAGAAAAGGTTCTTGCAGTATGAAAACCTGGAATTGGCGAACATTAAACCAATTTACTTTTTTATCAATACAATTCAGAGGTTTTTATTCAGCCAGCTTTAAGGCTATTAAACTTACTCAGAGTGTTTCAAATTATTAAGTACCTTTGTGACAGAATCGTTGACATTAATAGCTGGAACCTTCAATTTACCATCCTTCATCATTTTGTAGAGATTATGTACACCAGTTGTTGTCTCCTCTGACAATCCCTTGATATCTGAAAACAGAGCTCAAATATTAATTACAGGATTTAAGGTGTAAGAATAGAATTTGAACACCAATATCAAAGCTTGAACACCTGCATCAGAGTGTAAAAGAGTAATTAAGGCAATCAAACAGTATAAGATGTCAAAGTGATAAACAAGAGGATAAAAGAGTTCTAACAAATTTCTTTTATCCAACAAAGGTAAGAGTAAAAACCAAAGCTTTAGGTTGTTGAGATTATTTAGAGTACTATAAAAGATACAAAAACAATAATTACAAGATTAAAAACAGTATTTCTGTTTCAGATTAATAGCTTTAAGAGTAGTAATAACTTAAAAAAGCAAAATCAGACTCTGAACATTTATAACAGAGTACTTACACAAAATTAGAGCAGTATCGACAGTAACAAAGCTCAAACTATTAAATCAATCTGCTTTTGGAAATACTTATACATGTATTGAAACTTCCATTCCAAGTGACCATAAAGTTACTATTTGAACTATTTCATGCTTAAGTTCACTCTGCCCCTTCATGTGCTTTTCATCCAATTATCATCATCGAGAGATTTTCAAATTTTTACTCCACTTATCTGTATAATATACAGTAAGTGGAGTAAAAATTTGAAAATCATTTTGACATTGTGCACAATATGTTAATTCTTTCCCTAACATTTTGGATCTATGTGACAATGTTGCTAGTTATACCTTTAAGATACTGTGGGTATTTTTCATGTACAAGGTTTGTGAGATCTCCACCATCATCAAGGATCATGTTTAGAGGTTTACCATCATTGAATACAAGTGTCTGAAAAAATATTACAATAAAACAATCTAATTATAATACAATTCCACCATTTAACTGACTCAGTAGCGATATTTCTCAATTACAAACATTTACTTTACTATACATGTATTACAACTTTACAATGTATGCATAAAATGATGTTTAATAAACAAATAGTTAAAACACACTGATCTAGGAGTAATATTATGTTTAATATTGAACATTTGATGTTTAGTACTAAAAATTAACAATATGTGCTTAATGTATTTTTGGAGACAGAACACAATACAGGTTTTATAGTTAAAACAGCTTCACAGCCTTTCAACATACAAAGCAATATCCCCAGCAGTAAATATTAAACAAGTCAGCAGCTGCAACTATTAACTGCTCTTTTGCAGCTGATTTGACACTACAGTCATGTGTAAGGCCATAATCAAGTTATGTTTCTGATTTCAGATCCAAAGAGAGTAGGTAGGCAGTAATTATTTATACTTTTTATCATTTTACATATATCCTGAAAAGAAGTCTTTTAACCCTTTACCTCATATATACGCGAAACAACGCACTTTTGACCCCTCCCCCCTTTTTAAGGCCTGAAATAGTGAAAAAATGACCTATTTGGGCCCCAAACACTGGTTTTCGATTGAGAAATGTTGCTAAAAAAAGTGAGCACTTTTTCAGCGCGCCGTTTGGGGGGTTTGAAGGGGGCGGAATCCCCCTCATCGCGAAGAAAATTTTGGACTTGTGAGAGGCTAAAAATGACCCCAGGTCGATCATAAGGTAACGTGTAACCAATGCTGAAAAGCCTTTGACTCTATCTTAATCCCCCGAGAAGTTGCAGCACTTTGAAATAAATTTTGATGGAAAAAATCAAGGCAAAATAGTGATTTTTGGCAATTTTGAGATGTCCCCTCATTGCCATGGTAACAGGAAATTTAAGACTGAGCATGTCGTTACAAAGGCAATGGTCCAGTCAACATTTGTGCCAAGTTTGATTAGTATTGAAGCATTTTTCATAGTTTCATAGCAGTTTGAACTTGTAACAGGAGGCTTTTCAGTGAAAACGGCCATTTTTCACAATATGCTCATGAGGGAAAGGGTTAAGTAAGGGTACATTGAGTCTTGGGTTGGCAAAAAAAAGGTAAGTTCGGAGACCAGGAAACGTAATTTCTGTAGACTAACAAACCAGTTTATAATTTTGTACTCGAAAAAAAATCATCAAGTAAAGAACAAGTTATCTAACCTGCTCAATACACCACATGTATTCCTCGTCAGTCTCGCCCTTCCATGCGTAGACTGGTACGCCAGTTTTAGCAATGGCAGCAGCTGCAAAATCTTGGGTGGAGAAAATGTTGCAACTTGACCATTGAACCTGGAATTAAATTTATCACATTAGCAAGAAAATTTAAGAATTTGTTTTAACACCTAGTCATGAACCACATTTTTGCACAAAATGAGGTAATGAAAGAACTGCTGCAAATTTTGACCTTTTAGGTCAATTTTTTACAATACCCAAAAAGAATATTCCTTACATGTAACTTAAAAGGGTTATTTAATACATGACAGACAAAACTCTACTCTAAAAGTGCACAAATTCTACTCTAAAAGTGCACAATGTTCCCAATCGTGAAATAATGCTTGGAACAATTCAATACATTTACTCAATGTTAATTTCATTATTTAAATGTTTATGTTTAAATGTTATGCAAAAATTGTTGTTTTCTTTTTTGTTTGGAGATTTTTATCTTGTTTTAAATACATTTCTAAACTTTTGTCACAATAAATTATTTTGCAGCATTGAATAAAACATGCCATACCTATAACAAAGCACTTACTTATTCAGGCAGAATATAAATACATAATGTCCTTTTTACCAAATTCTTAATGATTCAGATATAAATGAACAGCGTCAATAATGGGTTTGCGACCAGCATGGATCCAGACCAGCCTGCGCATCTGCACAGTCTGATCAGGATCCATGCTGTTAGCTGACAAACCGTATAACAAGTAGAAAAACTGATAGCGAACAGCATGGATCCTGATCAGACTGCGCGGATGCGCAGGCTGGTCTGGATCCATGCTGGTTGCAAACCCATTATGTTAGTTTTGTCGTGACGCGGCTCAAATATTGTTATTCTTACTGTTGCACCAAGAGCTGTGAGAGTTTCAATGAGGACGGCTGTCTGTGTTGTCATGTGTAGACATCCAGCAATACGCGCTCCCTTCAAAGGCTGTGAAGGTCCATATTTTTTCCTCAACTGCATCAAACCAGGCATTTCATTTTCTGCAATCTCGATGCATTTTCGGCCCCAGTCTGCCTGTTCAATATCAGCTGTAATTATTGAAAAAAGACAACTAGATAATTATTCAAATCTGATTAATTAAAAAAATATTTATCAATGAACATTATATACATTTGGATATACATGTACATGTATTTTTCAGTCTCCTCAATTGATATTTTTGATAATTCATGTTAATGAAATAAGATACAAAACACATTACCCACATTCACATTTTAAATGTTTATTTCATATTGCAGCTTTTTATAGAAAGATGACTGTAGGTCACTCAAAACTAAATCATGCCATATACTGTATTACATACAAGTATCAACAAAACATTCATGATGAGTTCCTCCTAGAGATAGCAAGCCACCTTAAGAGCAAGGTCTCCTTTTATCTATCACCCCATTATCATTTTATGTAATTATAGATAGATTATTATTTGATAAACTCAGATAAATATAAATGACCTGACATGATGTGCAAAAACAGTGCAATATACTATAGTTACTATTACCAAATACAATTTTGACAAATGTTCTGCAAACTGCAATAATTAATATACAAGATTTTGGCAACCTTAGTTATAAAGTAAAACAGTCAACCTATGACCAACAATGTCAAATTTTAGAACATCGTAATTATTTACTTGTTTAAAACATCTATGTACTAGTATTAGCAGAAAAAGGGCAGATTTATCTTGGGGCGGATTTCTTAATAAAGGCTGATTCAGTTAGTTGCCAAAATATGCCCTGTTTGCGAATTAATAAAACTTATCTCTTATAAAATTCCCAGAATTTTCCCCAACTTTTGCTATTTTCGAAATTCATCAACCAATTTTAAAATTTCCAAACTTTTCCCTGACTGTGGGAATAATAGGGCTGGATCAATATACCGGTAAATCGGTATTTATCGATTTTCCGTTTTTCAATACGGTACGGTTATCGGGTTTTAGCTATACCGATACAAAGGGAGACAACCTAATAACACTTATAAACATGATGGCTTTACATTAAAACTATCGTCTTTAAAATGTCCGCACGAAAGTCAAAAGTGTGGAATTTTCTCTAAAGTAAATGTTAAGAAGGCCCTCATCAATATTTGAAAGGCTGCATTGATTAGTTCAGGTGGAACAACGAATATGTCAAAACACAAAATGACGGATAAATCCGTGTCAAAATTTATCCGGCAATTCAATCTTCTATTTCTAACACTGGTAAAAACTACTTTCAGGTCGGCAGTAGTTTGTATTAGACCAAACATTTACTTGTAATTTTTTAAACACATATTGTGAACACATAAATCCAACAAATTTATTGATTTTCCAAGATGTAGTTTGCTAACTAAATAAATGTGACTGCGCCAAGATGTAGCTAAACACCGTTTCCCTGTACGTTACGGATTACGACACCACAACATCATGACATGATATTTATATTTTTATTGTAATTTTACCGTTTAAGATAGAAAAAACATGATTTGTTAGAAAATTTTCAATGTTCCAATACTTTCTCAGCGTATATATTTCAAATTCTACAAAAATTTGATTTTATCATAAAGATCTTATAATTTAGAACAGTTGACTTGTAGACAGTACTAGACTCCTGTCATAATAAATAGTGATGTTTTAATTATTTTCTGCGTTAACTTTTCCTAGTATTTACATAATTATATTTTTGCATTGAATTATTTCTCTACAAAGCTTTTTAATTTTTTTTTCAAAATAATTGTTTTATCTAAAAAAGGGACCATCATGTCATTTTCAAATATTACCTCAAATGTACTAATTAAGGTACCTATGCACCTGCTCTGTATTATATATCATCATTAACAAAGTCAAAATCTAAAACAGATATAAGAAAGATTCAATAATATTTCACCAGGGCATCTATGAAATGTAAATAGTACTTTTAATAAGTACATCCTAACAATGAAGCATCATTGTACTGTATCGTCAATACGTATTGTGTATCGTTGGTCTGTATCGCAATGCGTATCGTATCGGAAATTTCTGATCAATACCCAGCCCTAGGGAATAATCACATTAATTATCACTGTTGCCCAAGGTTGTCCTATAATCTGTACAGACAAGTAAATTTTTACAAGATTCTAATTCATAAATATCATATGAAAAAGAAACAAGAGCTGTCGGTAGGACAGCAACGCTCGACTATTCTTAGTGCTTGATAGTAAAAAAAATGCTTGATACAGTTACCTCCTCCTGTTTACAGGTTGGGGTCATGATGGTGAACAAGTGTGCAAAGTTTCAAAGCCATATGTAAATGGACTTTGAAAATATTTGAACTATTACAAAAACTTTAACGTAAATTCTAAGTCGAAAAAGGGGCATAATTCTGTCAAAATGCTTGATAGAGTTACCTCCTCCTGTTTACAGGTTGGGGTCATGATGTTGAACAAGTGTGCAAAGTTTCAAAGCCATATGTCAATGGACTTTGAAAATATTTGAACTATTACAAAAACTTTAACGTAAATTCTAAGTCGAAAAAGGGGCATAATTCTGTCAAAATGCTTAATGGAGTTACCTCCTCTTGTCTACAGGTTGGGGCATGATGGTGAACAAGTGTGCAAAGTTTCAAAGCCATATGTCAATGGACTTTGAAAAAATTTGAACTATTACAAAAACTTTAATGTAAATTCTAAGTCGAAAAAGGGGCATAATTCTGTCAAAATGCTTGATAGAGTTACCTCCTCCTGTCTACAGGTTGGGGTCATGATGGTGAACAAGTGTGCAAAGTTTCAAAGCCATATGTCTATGGACTTTGAAAATATTTGAACTATTACAAAAACTTTAACATTAGTGGTTACGCCGACGCGGACGCCGACGCTCGGGTGACTGCAATAGCTCTTCTTATTCTTATGGAATAGTCGAGCTAAAAAATGATTAAGATAAAACAGAAAAGTCAAAATCAAACTTTGAGTCCCTAGGATATGGGCCGATGTCTATAGCCAAATCATCGTGGGCAGAAATGTCACAACTCAAAATCATTAAATCTTCCTCTTATACGAATATGAGGCATACAAACTTTTCTTCAAGGTGTTCTTTTTTTAATATGAAAAGAACCCTTTAAGAAGAGTGTTAAAAGAAATCATACTAGAAAAGCTTAATTATTACAACAAAAATAGAGCAAATAAAGGAAATCATTCACTTTAAATGATTGCAAGGTGCAATGATCGCTAGCCGCATGAGTTCAAACCCCGTCAGGGGCAAGTCGTTGTTTCCTTGAGCAAGAAACTTTACACACATTGCTCAGTACTGGTTGGTTCCAGGAACGGATTCAGAAGTGTGTCTATAAGCTTATAGCTTCCTACACAATCCAACTAAAATAAATTCTGTATAAACCAAGGTGGTAATCAAATTCAAAAGGAATGATGCATAGTTCATTACAATTTGTTTTAGGTTTCAAAGCTCCGACACTAAGGTATAGGCATAAAGGAATATAAACGTACTGACAGGTGATGAAAATGTATATGCAAGATTACAGCTTCTTGTATCCCGTGCTAGACTAAAGTTATCCGAAACTTAATTTATCCGATTTCATATCAACTAGTATTGCTATTAATGAAATAAAATTGAACAAGATCTACTCAAATATGTGGAATTCTTCTTCTAACATATCCAAACATTAATAATATCCAAAACAATACAACTAAAACAATAAAAACGACAAATATACTAAAATTTAAATTATATTATTCAAACGGTCAGTCGATTTTTATTTTACATTAATTTATTATTTAATTATAAATCGCTGATGACAACATCTCAATTTGAAACATATAGCTGTAATAAATCAAATAATAATGTTAATTTTAGTGAATCCGCTTTGAAGGGGGTTTTTACCTTTTTATTTTAAATATTAAAATCACTTTACCCCCGGTCAAGGTTTTTGAAAAAAATTAGGCAGCCTTTATTTACAAAACCCAAGCATCCCGGAGTTTTTTGAAAGGTTACCCTAAATCGCTTAAATGTATATTCACTTTTAAAATTTAACATAAAAAAAAAGTTTTAAAAAAATTTAAAAACACCTATGTAAAAGGGTTATGTTAGAAGTTGATAGATTTAGTAAAAAGAAAAAGAGTTTTGTTTTTTTTTTAATTTAAGTTTTTTTTTTTTAAATTATTTTTAAAAAAGAAAATTTTGACAATAAAAGTAGAGTTATTAAAAGGGGGATAAAAATGGATTAAAAAAAGGGGAAACATTGTAAATATTTTTTAAAAAAAGGGATTAAAAAAATTTTAATTAAGTATAAAAAAGAAATTTTGAGGGAAAAGGAAAATAGAAGGAGTTTTAGAGAAAGAAGAAGTTGAAAAAAAATTTTTTTTTTTAAAATTTTGGAATAAAAATAGTTTAAAAAGAGAAAGTAAAATAAAAACCAGAGGGAGCTGGGTTTTTAAAGGAATTTTTGGTTTTCAAGATGTTATGCAAAGAAGAAAAGGAGAAAAAAAGGGGAAAACTTTTCCAAAGAAAAAAATGGTTTTGCCTTTTTGAAAGGGGCCGGTTAAGTTGAATTTTTTCTTTTGTTAAATTGGTTGTTTTTTGTTTTATAAAAATCACAATTACTGGAAAGTTTAAAAGAAAGGGAGGAGAGAAATTAAAAAAAAAAGAGGAAATTTAGCATAAAAAAAATATTTGTGTATATAGTATAAAAATTTCCTGAATAGTATTAGTTTTATGGGATCGCTGATTTAAAAGCTTTTTTAACAAAATCTTTTAGGTTCCAAAAAGTTAGACCGGTTTCGTTACAAACACTTATATACAATAGTGAGTTTGTTTGTATGAATGATGTGGGAGAAACTTGAAAAAAAAAATGCTTCTGTACATAAAAAACATGGCTTTAATTTATAAATACCATTTCAATATAAATTAAAGCCGTAATAAACAAGTACTATTTATTTATTTATTTATTTATTTCACGGAACATTTCATAACATTTTTACCTAGTGAAACAAGAACAATTCCACGTAATGTATAAACTATGAATATTCAATCAAAATTTAGGTATGAAGCTTCCATGTGTAAACATTTTCAGCGTGATGAAGTTAAAACCTTTTATTATTGATATAAAAAATGCACGGTTGATCGTTTCAATGTTTTGAAATTAATCACTCAGACATGTCATTATTCTACAACGATGCACTCGCGCGGAAGCATTTGAACGGTTAACCATTCCTTATTATACTATAATGCTAGAAATGTTAATATCTATTTCTATTCTAATTATAACATTTATAAAAAAAGAAAAGAAAATTGATAAAAAATGTTGAACTACACTTAGTGTAGAAGTTATTTTTCTGGCATAATTTAGTCCATTGACGTTATAATTATATGTATTTGACATAAAGACGTGCAAGCACTTGTTTTTATGCTATGCATATATGGTGATGTACATAATGCACTTTATCACATACACGCGCCGCTTTTGCGACTCCGTAAAAATGGTATTGTACGGCTGTGCATATATTTCAAGTGACGTGAGATCGTTTGCATAATAACTTATTAACAAAATTTAAAGACGCGCTAAATTTAAGCGTCACACTAAATAAACGCGTCGATAAAAATGTGATTTTCAATTTCTTCTGAAAACAGTTCTTTTTTCTGGTATGTGATAAATAGAATATAATATTCGTGTAGGTTCATAACTAAACTTATTAAACTCGTTCAATGAAGAAATAATATTATGCTCACCGGAGGCTCGCATAAATCCAGTATTAAAACTAAACTCATTCAATATCCTCCATTGATCGCCCTATATGTTTGATAGGGAAATAGTGTGAATGTTAGAATGTTCCGTGAAACATAGATTTTTTATAATAACTTACAAATTTTTCAGTATAGAATATGATATATAATATATGATAAACAAGATCAACAAGGAAAGGCGGCGTTCAATGAACGCAACCCCAACCCGACCCAGCAACAAGAGCCAGTGGCATGGAACCCAGGAGGACCCCCAAACAAAAACAGGACAGGGCATTTTGGTTAACCACAGGGATCCTGTGATGTTTACTACAGCACTTTTTTTCTATGTGCTATATTCCATTAACCATGTGTTTTCCCGTTTTTTTTTGTAACCTATCAACGTCTCTGTGCTAGGTATTTTGCGTGTTTTGTTGACCGTGACATATACAACAGTGTCATTAGCAAATAACTTGTATATGAAACTATACTTTCAGGCAGGCCATATCAATTCAATTGCGAGATTCTAACAGTGGATGGCCCATGATGATGTTGCAAAATTTTTCGGCCCAACCCTATTGTATATTGTGTAATAATGTTGATGTAAAAGAGTTGATGTCAGAGTTGATAAAGAGTTATATATGCAATAAAATATCATTAAACCAGGGTATTTCAAATAGACCCTGATTAAACTAACAACGAGTTCAATAAATTGAGTAATAAACCTAACGAATATAATATTCTTTTAATCACATACGTTAAAAAAAACTTTTTTCCAGTTAGAACCATCACTTTTTCAATGACGCACCCATAGTGTTTGTATAACGTCACGTCAAAATATATGCACGGTCAAAAAAGGCACGGGTATGTGATAAAAAGTAAGAAGAGACATAGAATTTATAATATCGGTAATAAAAGTCGAGAGGCCAATAAAATAAACGAAGACCTCATATCGCATTTTCTTTATTCTTTTTTTTTCTTTCTTTCTTTCTTTTATTTATGAAAGAGTCGCAATTAGCATTTGAACAAACACTTTTAAGCACACCTGTATACCAAGAGTTGCGCCCCTTACATACTCTTCCGGAAATAATAAAGAAGTATCATGTGACAGGAAAACAAAGTTGTCTATCATTTTAATTTTTGTATTGATTAACTTAACATTTTAGATCATGGAGTATCAAGACGTATCTTTTAACATTGACCATGGTTACCTTGAGGGTATGGTCAGAGGTTTCTAAAATCTGGTATCTTAAAACAAGGCGACTATTTAAATCTTGTCCAGTGTGAAACGTTGGAGGGTAAGGCATAAATTATTAGATCTGTACAGCTCCATACTGTAGATCAATCAAACTGGTACCGTACAAATAAATCATGAATGTATTTTAAAAAATTTAAAACAAATATTGATGGTTATTCATGTAAATTTGTACAAAACATAATTCAATGCTTGAACAAGGAAAAAAAACCTGGTTTGTTTTACAATATGAGGACACATCTTGAAGCTGACATTTTATTAGCTAATAATGTTGTATGTACAGTCGATGAACTAGTGCCCGGTACTTAGTAAGCTATTTTTTTAATTAATCAAAGGTTCGTATCACACAGATATAAGAGTTGTGCAGGTTAGCCCAAAAATTTGTATGCCAGGGCTTTTTAGCCTCTTTATTATATAGACGATGGTTGCCCTATCTCTCTATCTTCGATTAATGTCAAAGCCTTGCGGGGACGTAGACATGACTCTAGACTAGTTACTTCAGAGACAGCTATGAGATACAAGGGAATTCGGGAACCAGTCCCTAGCTCTTATTTGAAAAGACCCATTGATTCTTTTTACATGC
Organism: Ruditapes philippinarum; assembly: GCF_026571515.1. Lineage (NCBI taxonomy): Eukaryota > Metazoa > Mollusca > Bivalvia > Venerida > Veneridae > Ruditapes > Ruditapes philippinarum. The sequence continues at coordinate 907,488 of NW_026857770.1, forward strand.
CCAGTGTATAGCACTGATACATGTGAGGATTACCTGGATTTCTTACCAGTACACTTCTAGTGAGGTGGGAAACGCTGAAAGGGTCTCTGAAAAATCCCAAGGGTGTTACCCAGGATCAAACCCAGGACCTCAGAAGTGACAGTCTAACCAACTGAGCTATTGCGCCACCTTCGTTAAAGACCAACGTCTATGTAATATCAGTTTGTAAACTAAGTCGAACTAGTCCTATACATAAGATGTACACTGTGACTGCAACATCTTATGTTATAGGACTATATATAGGACTAATTTAGTCACATTTACTGATTTAGAGACCCATTCATAAAAGAACTGTTTGTAATAATATTGATTCTTGATTTATAAAAATTCATCAAAGCATTAATTGTATCACATTTATAAGTATGGTTTTAATTTTGAATGAACTCATTTATTTTACAGATCTAAAATTGCATCTACAGAGTACAGACTATGGAAACTTTCTGGCCAATGAACCTAGTCCTCTGTCAGTGTCAACAATTGATGATAAGTTGAAGGAGAAAATGGTGATTGAGTTTAACCATATGAGGAACCATTGTTTTGAACCATTGGCAACATTCCTTGATTATATCACGTAAGTTTTCTACAAACATCCATGGTGTCAACTTTGATATTTATTGAAGTTTTGTAAAGTAAATTGATGTATATGTGATAAAACAAAAGAGGCCTTGTAAGGAGCATTTGTTTATTGTAAAAGAATTACTACTTTAAGAAACTTAAATTTTATCAGTAATTTTTTGGATGTAAAATAAATACAATGTAGTACATTAGGTACATATTTTTATTTCATATTCATTGTTTCAAAATACACGTTGGCACAGTACTTTTGAAACAATGAATACCATACATATTCTTATGTCAAATTTTATTGTTTCAAAATAGGTACAGATTCTTATTTCTTGTTTTATTGTTTCAAAATAGGTACAGATTCTTATGTCAAATTTTATTGTTTCAAAATAGGTACAGATTTTTATGTCTTATTTCATTGTTTTAAAATAGGTACAGTTTCTTATGTCATTTAATTGTTTCGAAAATCGAAATAGGTAAAGATTCTTAAGTCAAATTTTATTGTTTAAAAATAGGTACAGATTCTTATGTCAAAATTTATTGTTTCAAGATAGGTACAGTTTCTTATGTCAAATTTTATTGTTTCAAAATAGGTAAAGATTTTTATGTCATACTTTTCATTGTTTCAAAATAGGTACAGTTATATGATTGACAACATAATTCTGCTGATAACAGGGACATTACGTCAACGGCCAATCAATGAATTGATCCCAAAATGTCATCCCCTAGGTAGTTTTGAACAGATGGAGGCAATTCACATTGCCACAACCCCTGCTGAACTTTACAATGCTGTGCTTGTGGACACACCTCTAGGTATACATTGTACATATCGTTGTATTTTTGAATATCCCCACCCTGGGGATCAGTTTGTTTACATAGAGTAATGTATAGTAAAAATGTTCTAAAAATCATGTTCTCCTAAACTAAAATGCCTAGAGTATAGATATTTAGCATGTAATGTTATTTTGCAATCTGACTAAAGTTCAGATATTCTTAAGTTATATCTTGCATGTAGATCTGATTGCCACTGTATTTGTTTCGCCTTCATTGTGATTCGGATTTCCCAGGAAATATTTTTAGCCATGCAATCAACCATCCTTTACAGATCGGCATTAGACAAAGTATCAAAATATTGTTTTTGGTTTATTTGCAGCTCCATATTTCATGGATTGTATCTCTGAACAAGATCTGGATGAATTACATATTGAAATCATCAGAAACACCCTGTACAAGGTATATATTAATACATGACATTGTTTAAAATGAAATGCAGGGACTACGTTGGACTGAAAATTTAGGGAGCATTGACTTCTCCCTTCAGGAAAAATAGGGAGAATTTTTTTAATTTAGGGAGAAGTGATGCATATGTGTAACATCCTAATAAAATCAATCTATAACATTGGGCTATTTTTTTTTCAATTTAATTTAAGCACATTGTAGCTAAACATCATTTCTCATTTGCTACATTTATTCAAAACTATTTTGATTAAGGAAGCAATATATACATGTTGGACTTCTTCATAGAGATTTTTAGGCGTCTAGAATTTTGCTTTTCAAATAGGGCGAAGTGAAAATATTTTCTGTGAAGTCTTTGCCAGATTTCACCCTTAACACAATCATTGGAAATGTAATTACAAATTGCTCAGTTGTGTCATACAGCAACCATCTATGCTATATAATATTCTGCACATTTGGAGCACCTTGCTTGTTACTTATAATCATCTCGAGGCTCATACGGATTGAAAATACATGTATAATTCTACCATGTGACCTTTAATGTAACAAACTCTTTGTAAATGAGTGACACATGTCTGCTTGAAATAAAATGTTTTGTTACACAGTATATTATTGAAAAATATATAATATCTATATACTAAGTTAACAATGCCTTAAACATTTCTGTTTTATCGTGTGAAAACATTGTCTGTCTTTGACTGTAAATTTCTTCTTTTTATCAATGCATTTTTGCTAGGAAGGTTGCCATAGTAACAGATTTTCATATAAACACAATTTTGTAAGACAATATTTAAGATGTTATTGTTTATTTTGTAGGCATATTTGGAAGATTTTCACCAGTTCTGTCAGCAGTTAGGGGGAGCTACAGCAGAGGCTATGTGTGAAGCACTGGCAGTAAGTTAATAACATTGATTTATCTTTGATATATATTATGTTAACATAAGTATTCTATCCACAAAAAAATTAGCCTTGCTGACATTCTTAGAGAGGCTTTTCCGACTTCAATTCAGAAACCACCTATTTTAAGAGATAAAATGAAAGTTTTGACAGACAACAGTTTATAACTTTGTTGAACAGCATCAATGTGCAGACTGGCCTGAGACCAAAGCTGTACTGTTTTTGTTTTACTACATACATGTAATTCAAAACCATACCAAATCAAAAATTTCACAAACCATCCTGATAACTTGACCCAGGTTTGATCCATGGACAGTGCAGGTCACTTTTGTTGTGATTTATCATGAAATCAGTACTATGGTCATTTGCACTGTACCTCTACTCTGTCATGTACAAAAGTTATTATTTCCTTGCAAAAGTGAAGGCACAAGTACTGGTAAACTGCTTGAGAGCCTTTCCAGGAATGATCCTTAAGTATGAAACAGAAGCCCCTCTTCTGAAATGGAAACTTTTTTGTCAACTTTCAAATTTAAAAAGTTTTGATTTATGGTCAGTAAATACATTATCATATCTTTTTCTAGTTTGAGGCTGACAGGAGAGCGTTTATTATAACAATCAATTCATTCGGAACTGAATTATCAAAGGAAGATCGTGCCAAACTGTATCCAAGGTGCGGAAAACTGTATCCTGATGGTCTTACCTTACTAGGCCGGGCTGATGATCAAGATCAAGTTCGAGCTGTCGCTGAATACTATGGGGTGAGTTTGTATTTCAACAGTTTGATAATTTTTTTGAAAGATAAATTATTCTTAAATTTTATATTTGAAATCACAGATAATTGCTATTCTGTCTCTTTTAAAATGTAAATGAAGATATCTTTTGTACACACAGAGAAGGTATATTTCGTTTTAAATCTTACACTCTATAAGTAAACATAGTATGAATACATAGTGTCAATAAAAAAGAGCAAAGTTTACTTGTCCAGTAAAACAGAATACAGCTTCTGAAATACAATTGTAGTTTGTGCTTTCTCTTATTCAAATTAGACATTTGGGAATGGTCACAAAGGACCTACAGGAATGCTGAATTAAGGTTCAATTTTCAAAGAGTGTTTATGCTTTAAAAGGATAAAATTTTCATCTTTTCATTTGGAATATTATGTATATTACATGTACTTTAAAGTTATCTGTTGCACAGCATTACAGATACATGTATTTCATTTGTAGAATTCTTATGTTAACAAATAGGATCCATTGAATCATTAAATGTGATTTGTTGTATTTTAAAACTAAAATGATAAATTAGGATAAACTGAACTGTCAGACTGTCTATCGTTTCTGATTATTTTCCGTTGATTTCCCCATAGGAATACAAAGAGATGTTTGATGGTGCCGGGAACAATCCAGGGGACAAAACTCTTGAAGACAAATTTTTTGAACATGAGGTAGTTATGTAACTTTGAAAATACACTATTATTAAAGAAACAAATTTAAGCTAAAGCAATGTGTTTGAACTACATTTGTATAATAAAGCATACAATATGTCCAAAATATTTCTGATGTTATAATATGGCTTTTATTGTCAAGATTTAAAATGCACCTTATAGCATTGAAAACATTGGTATTTATGCAATACAAGTCTTCTTCAAGACTCCTAATTTCAAATTTTCATGGAAAGTTTTCATGAATCAAAATAAAGTTGACATTGAAATTGAGGTATCACATCCTTAATAACAATGGCCAAAAGCAAAAACTTATTAAAAAACATTGCACATGTGTGACCTTTTCCTGCCTTAAAATTTTTCGATTTAAAAAAAAGAATGTTGCACATGTGTGACCTTTTCCTGCCTTAAAATTTTTTGATTTAAAAAAAAAATTAATTTGGAGCTGTCACACAAATAGCTAAGAAACTTCCTGTTCATATTATCGGAAAAGCATAAATATATCTATATGGGGGCCTCTTTGGCCGAGTGTTCAAGGTTGCTGACTTTGCAGAATTTTCCCAACACTGCAGTAGGCTTGAGTCCAACCTGCAGCTGTGGATATCATGTAAGAAAGCTGTCGGTGTATCTACTACGGTTCTTCTTTGTGCCTGAAATAATGCACAGATGGGCACCTTCTGTCACCCTCCATCAAAAAGTTGGAAAGTTACGATGTGGCCTTTGCATTGACCTAAACAAACAAAAATGTCAAGATATCAATTCCTTGAACAAGGTTTAAATATAAATATATGCATGTATAATTGAATAATTGCCTTTTGTTTATATAATTATGTTTGATAAATGTAAGTACTGATTTCACAACTCTAATGTTAAGCTTTTGAGTAATTCTAAAGAGTATATTGCTGTTGTCCCATATAAAATTATTTAATTTAGAGAAAAAGAAGATTTATGGAAACACAAAAAAATGAAAGAAGAAAAAAATGAAAATTTAGCCCTACATTTTTCCTTTTTACCTCATGTGTTGTTTTTTGTTGTGCAAAAAATTTAATGTATCCCATTATTCAAACATTTTTAAGTTCTCAACATGAAACTTGGAATACTTTCTTATCATGAAAAGATGCATTTTTTTGTTAGACAAGGGCACAAATCTGAAAGCAATTTTTTTGGAATATGCCTATTTTTTAGCTTAAATTTTTCAACAGACAAGCATTAACACTGCATGCAGTGTTCTTGTTCATAACGAGAATTTATTTTGAAGCCATTATTAGACAAGGTTTTGTTGGATTTTTTTTTTTTGCTCTAGATAAGACTCATAGAACAATGAAAATAACTTTCTTGAAGCTATAACAGCTGTTACATGATAAACATTCACAGAAGACTGTGTCTATGTTTTGATGAAAATTAATGCTGTTGTTGTTAAAGAGACAACACCTGTAGCTAGGGTTTAATACCGGAAATACAAAGATGAGACACTAGTAATATACTGCTTTGCTCACTGATAAAAATTGTCCTTTTGGGAATTGGCATTTTAATGTTAAAAGGGTTTTTTTATTTAAAATCAAAAATTTTTCACTTTTATTTTTGATTTTGGCCGTTTTGTAAAAAAATACTTAAAGGGAATCAATGACATGTCAATTTAAGAGGGTGATAATGACACTGTGTCGGCTTTCAGCACATCTTACAACCGTGGAAACTAATTGTTGTTATAAGCTGTATTGAATTATAGGAAAACAATTTATATTGATAAAAGATTAAGAAACAATAAGATACATGACTACGCACTAAAACGTATAGTATGTTCATTGGCTGGAATGGCTACTATGAATTGAACCATTATTATTTTTGCAGTCATGAAAGAAAGAAAAATTGTTTGGCTTTTTAATTTCAATGATGATTTCAACTAATGATTGATTTGGTTTTTAGGTGAAATATTTTCATAGAGTATGAAAAGTTAAAGTAGCAGATTTATATTTATCTGGTTATAATGGCCTTTAGAAATTCAAAAAGTGTTTTTACATTGTTATGATCAAAATTCAGAGTGTAGATGTGCTGGCTGTTTGTTACTTTATGTTTCTTTTATCACATTAAGTAATAACATATTGCACATAAAGTAAGGTACATGTAAATATGTCTCATCAGCCTGATAATCATAGACAGTGATAGGTTAATTTCTCAAAAGCTATCAAAGATTATTTAGGATATTCACTTAGAATTATTGTGAACTATCAAAATTAGAATGCATTGTTGAAAGGCTAATAACCCTGCAAGTATTTTTGGCTTAATTATCTCCCTTCTATATTTTCTTCATGTATTCATTTCAAATTTGATATGAAACTTGTCAGTTATTGAAGGCAAATAGTTCTTCCAATCTGTATCCCCTTTTCTACTTTGCTTTGATCATAATACCAAGTACTAGAAAATGTTGAATGTGATGCTACAGGGAGGTTTATTACCACTACCAATTCAGTCAAATTAAGGACGTTAACAAGCTTTGTGTTGGATTAAGGACAGGGTCTCGTCTAAGGTACCAGAAGATAATTGATAATTATTATATTTTAGGTGAAGCTGATGAAGAATTCATTCATGATGCAGTTTCAGTTCGGAGTATTCTACGCATACGTCAAGTTGAAGGAGCAGGAAAATCGCAACATAGTCTGGATCGCAGAGTGTGTCGCACAGAGGCATCGTGCCAAAATTGACAGTTATATTCCTATATTCTAGCGCATTATCCTAGCAGTGAAATTTATAATGTGACAGTACAATTTTCTATCAGTTTATGTTAAAGTTTATATAAAAAAAAGAATCCACAAAATTATACACAGTTTATTTATAGCAAGTCTTAGTGTCATTATATATGAAGTATAATGTTTGTGCTTATCTTTAGAAATATACAAACAATTCAGCTATATAATAAATACAAAGTGTATTGTTTTGTTTATAATGAGAGTGATAAAATCATATTATTGTTAAAACAGAAAAATATGGCAAAAACCAGTTGTTAGTCAGGGTAAATGAAAAAATAATGATACTTATATTTGCATTATATTTCAAAAGTGCAACATTTCTGTTTTGGATGATTTTAACAGTACTGTAGTTTTGTTTTGACCAAGAATCATAAAAGATCAAGATTTGAGTATATATTAAGAGGATATTTTTTAGTTTGCGTGAAATATGGAATATATTTTCACGAAACATGATAAAATGCCACATATTTTCACGAGCCGGTACGGCGAGTGAAAATATGTGGCATTTTATCATGTTGAGTGAAAATATATACCATATTTCACGGAAAACGAAAAAATAACCTTTTTATTTAATTTCATTATCAAAGAAAATGGTAACGGAATCCCCTTGCTTTGCTACCAACTGCAATTGTACAGCGCGCAGTAATTTATGTGTAAGCACGTTGCTGTTTGGCGCTACATTGTGACGGTCAATGTAAACAACTCTTTTAACGTCTGATTAGAGCGTTAATTACTGAATTTAAGATATTGGCGTTCGGATTTAATTTTCTTAGTTTAGAACCATTTTCCTATCATGCTAGGTAGTTTTCAAAACAAAATTCAAGAAAAAGTTGTTTTGCATTTATCAGATTTTTCAAACAAAACGGCGAAAGAAGTCCCTTAAAATAAATATGAGTTTTGGCTCCGCCCACTTTCATATTTATATTTCATATTTATTTTTAAAAATATGAAATATATTTGACTGATATAGTACCATATTTCATGGGTAAAATTAAATAAGAAAAGAATATTTTATACATACATGTATATAATTATGAATTGTTTCTATTCTATAATTTAAATGACTTTTTAAATTTTTCTATGCCATATCGTTATTCAACTTATAACCTGCAGGAAGGGAGAATTGTTAGCCATTTTCCGCCAGTATAGAGCCAGGCAAGCCTGCACATCCATGAAGTCTGACAAGGCTCTATACTGTTGATTGACTTACTTTAAATTTTCATTTAATCCCCACCATTGATAATTAACATTTTCAGAAATCGAAGGCTAAGATATTCAGCATGATTTTCATTTAATCACCAAAATTGATAATGAACAGTTCTAGAAATAGAAGCTGGACAAGTCCATTTAAGATATTCAACAAGTTCTTGGTTAACTTTATAAAACATTAACATGCCTGTGTAGGGTGTGTAATAATAATTTGCCTGTGCTCTAGTATAGGGCCAAACCAGCCCACATATCTTTGTAGTCTGATAAGCTAGTGTCACTGTAAGCAGTTTAATTTTAGCATCTTGTTATCAAAATATTATCACAATAAAAATGGACTGCTCTAAATTCATTGCTGGAAAAGTCCATTATTATATTTAGCATGAATTAGGTTTGATAATTATATAAAAAAAGAGAGATGTTCTAGTCATGTAAGTTTCGTACTGTATAAACAAATATTTTGTTCTGGATAGAGGACAGAACTGTGTAACATTTACAGAGCGGTACATTGAATAAAGAATATAGTTTCAAGTATAAGAACATTCCAGTGTTAAATTGAATATTGCTGATTTTTTTTAATTGTTGACAATTATTTGTTGTATATATCTTTCACAAATGTATGAACATGTTTATATATATATATATATATATAATTCTGTAAGAAATCCAGTCATTGTTTGAAAAAGTTAATTTTTTTAGACCTGATAACAAGTAACTATAAAAATCTTTAAAGAATTTAATCTTAACCTGCTGCAACCAAAAGTAGTTTGTCTCTCACCACTGTGGGTTTGAATCTTGATTCTTTCATCTTAGGAAGCTGTTCAGCTAGCTTACGGAAGCTCGGTGGTTCTAATTAGGTGCCTGTTCATGCCTAAAATAATACCAGATATTTCCATGACCTTCTCTTAACATTCTGGAGGAGTTTTTTTATACTATGACAATGCCCATCAATTAACTGATAAGCAATAATAAAGTGCACTGAAAATTTTAAGTTTTTATTTCATGATTCAGGGCATATGTCATATGTGGTAAAATTATGTATAAGTTTATGTTTACATAATGTTTGTGAATATAACTTTATGATTATATGTATAAATTCCACCTTGTTTTCACTCCCTAGTTCTAAGTTGATGAATATTCATGTTTGGTAGTGTCATTCAATTTATGATTACTTATTGTTTTAATTTTCTGTACTGTCACATGTTTAAAAAATAACAGAAAACAAGTAGTGCTAGTTACTATTGTTTATTGTAGAAAGAATGTTTTGGGTAGAAATTTATATGTTCTTGTGTAATCAGGAATTAATTTAGTGAAGTAGGAATTTTGACAGAAATGGATATAAGATGTACATTTTAGTGTATAAGACTATAAGTAAAATGATTTATATTTCATTTTCATATTTTTTTGGTTTAGTCAGATAAAACTTAATTTTTTTATTATCTTGACTAGTTTGCTTGTGTTGAAAAAACCAAACATTAAGTAGATAATAATTGAGATAAAAAAAAACTGTTCACATGATACTAGATTTCAGAAAATGCAGAAAGAAAGCATTAATGAATTCAGAGACATAGATAAAATGTTATCTTTATCTCTGATAAATTGCATTTTTATCTATACATGTTGTATATGGAAAATAAAGGATTTAAAATGTTAATAGAATTTCTGATTGATTGGTTTTATTCTAAATGAAATAAGAAATGAGTCACGTCATGACACAACCAACCATAGTGGGTTTGCGACCAGCATGGATCCAGACCAGCCTGCGCATCTGCGCAGTATGATCAGGTTCCATGCTGTTCGTTGTCAGTTGCTCCACTTGTTATAGAGTTGGTAAGCGAATAGCATGGATCCTGATCAGACTGCGCGAATGCGCAGGCTGGTCTGGATCCATGCTGGTCGCAAACCCACCATGTTGGTTGTGTCATGACGTGGCTCAAATGTATATGTAGGTTCAGGACAATTTTTTAGAAGCAATTTTTTCTGTTGTGATAATTTACAAATAAAATAATGTTATTATTGTAATGACAATATGTTGTAAATGTTTCATTTTTTGAAAAATATATATATATGGAATAAATGATCAAAAACTATACCTGTTTCTTTTATATATTTATTTAATTTAATTGTGATTACATAACTCATTTATACATGAAGTCAGTAATTTATATAGAAATAGAGTCTGTCAAAACATTGTATTTAATTTTTACTTGTATGTAAAATGTATATGAGATGATAAAGTTTAATAATATGTCTTGATCTAGAAAGATGGTCTTTGTCTGGAGGTGGCCTGGCATAACAAGGATTTGGTCGTTACATTTTTCAATACACTTAAAAAGTGCTTTAAATATCTTACTTCCTTGCCAGTAATGAAAATTGTTGCAGCACTTGTCAATAACAGCACTTGTCAATATTGTAGTGGCAAGGGGATTAAGCTCGGGTTGCTGTTTGTTTTAAACAGCATGCCTCCTGACTCATTATTTTCATGAAATTGAATTCAAAAGTAAAATATTGTGAAATAAACAAAGTAATTTACCTATTGCAAACTGTGTTTATACTCCATGTAAATTACCAAAAAGAGGTCAAAATATGTACAATTATAGTGATAAACCCACAAACTCAGTCATTAATTGCATATAAGATATATACTGTATTAACTATTACATTTTCTTTAAATCTTGGTACATTCTCAGGGTTTTCCAGGCTTTTTGAACATGCAGTTCCATGTAAAGGAAATAGAGTGTACTTGTGTATATATACAAATTAGATACCTCGTATTTGAAGTCTTTATTTGTACAAATGACAATAATTTCTAAAAGACGGAAAGATTTTTATATAAGAAATAAAATAAGATTGCATGAATTTGTAGGCACACTGCCTTGAAATGTAAGAGAATGGCGTTCAGTTCTTTGAAGAAATATTACCATTGATATTGATCTACAGTATTGGTTAACATGCTAGTAAATCTTATTGTAACATGCAGCTGTCACTTACGTTTTTCCTTATAGCTCAACGCTAAATGTCCTCTGGAAACAATGTTAATGATAAAGATATTTTAAGGTTATATTACTAGTATGAGGGAAAATCCTTAATAACTGTTTTAAAGATATGCTTTGAAATTTCTAGGAACAAACTTAGAATCGGAGCACTTGAATTGTAAGAGTTGAAACTCGGAAAGTTTGACCAAAATTAAAATAAATAAACTCTTGTGGTGACTCGTCGACCAGTTACTAGTTTGGCCGATTCTGAGCTTGAACACTATAGTGATGATTGTTGACAGAGGCTTGGAAAAATAGATTCTATGCAAAAATAATATGTTTTATACCACGAGTTATCTACTCGGGTAACACTTCTAAGAAATATGAAAAAAAGAGAGTTTTTATACAAAATGCTACATAACAATGCCTATGCTACTGTTGGCTTATTGTTTTTATTTTGATTTTATACTCTTCTGCCTTACGCTTTAACTGATTAGATCTCTATTAGTCAGTTAGTACATAAAACTTTGCGCCGGGACGGTCAACAAACGTTGTAGGTATGTCGTCATAAATAGCGCACTTTTGCGTTCCATTTGTTTCTGGCGCATCAACAAACGCGGACATGCATCTGTCCACGCGCATACAAAGCCGGACACAAACTTTAGTGTCTGTAACATTAAATTGGCCAATCAGATCATCGTTTACAGATGGTATTTTGTCCCGCGAAGAAAGCTTCAAGTAACCGCTCTTCCTACCACTGTCTTGTATATCATTCTGCTGCAGAAACTGTTTCCATAGTGACCCGCGCGTCAAAATTGTCATGGTCACCAAGGAAACGTCCTCATTGGATGGGCGATCAGCTAAACACCATTTTCCGTCATTTTGTGCGAAATAGTCTGAAAAATTAAAAGCAGCTGTATAGATTCTATCAATAGCTCACTTCGCCAAACAAGAATGAACCAAAGCCATGGGTCACATGAAATTAAGTCAATGACGCCAAAATGATAATCCGCTGGAAAACAAAACTTAGAACTTCTACTCAATTTATTAAAATTAGCTATTACAAAAATCGGTAAAATTTTACGATATCGCCATGTTTGGACGATTTTGAAACTAAAAGACCGTGTGATTTAATTAATATATTCTTTTAGGCCGTACACTCGGATAATGCGAAATAATAAGATTAAGGGAAATATTTTTAAAAGCCGTCACATGATCGGAAATATGCGCTGCGATCCCATTCCCGAGTTTCTATGGTCAAATGTCGTGATGGCCTCAGTCCCCCTGGGACGGGATAGGGATAGCGAGAGAAAAAAAGATATATGTTACCCAGAAAAAAATAGGCTTGCCTTGTTTTATTAATTGATTTCAATTGCATGTAATAAACTCTAACCTTGGTGAACAAGATTTTAAAATGGTCCCGCGTCCACAGTGTGTACAATGAATTTTAAAGATAATAAAGCTTAATATGAAAATGGTGTGTACCACTGGTTCAATAAAAACAACATTTACGTTTTTTAAGAAATTTGTCGTTTGAATATACATGAGAAAACACTTTATTGTACATTAATTGTTTTGATTGAATATAAAAAATACTTACAATCATGCTGTGTCTTCCAGTTTTCAGGTTTACAGTAACTTAGAATATCCTTTTGATTGGTTTCGTCGATCACTTTATCATATATCTGAACGCATGCAAATTGCCCATTAAATATTGCCTCGTCATCTGGATCTTGGGATTTTCCGATCCGAAGTTTTCCGATGTGTGGAAAACTGATGACGTCAGAAAATTCGTCATCTTGGTTGTACATTTCCACTCCATCTTTGTACACAATTATTCTTCCTGTTGGAAAAACTCGTGATACCGTCACGTGGTTCCATGCACGTGGTGTGAGAAAGTTCACGAGGTACATCATACCTGCACTCATACCGTATTCGTCTCTAAATGAGACCAGGAAGGTATTCGCGAGAGCCCGAATACGCAATATTTCACGATCATCTGACTGATAATGTATCATTGTTCCACTAATATCATCCTCGTCGTTGTCTGGAAATACAAACATCGAAATTGTCATATCACGAAGTGGCGCTGTTCCTTTAAGATTAGCATCGAAGCATGAATTGTCCTCATCGTCAATGTCAAGTACAGAATATGGTAAACCTTCCGGTCCATTTACAAACATAAAACATATTTGATCTTTGTCATGAATGACGTCTTGTGTGCCAATAACGTCACTGTATAAAGAGACGTTCGCAAGAGGCCAGACATACATCGGGACTTTGCCGGTCTCGCCGGCCATCGACAAGCCAATCGTCTTCGCATGAAGGGCGCCTGAAAATAAGTATTGATAATTTAAAATCAACTGAAATCCCTAATTATACATGTAAAACAACTTGCAAATTACTAAGCGGGTGGTCAGTAATACCACACTCTGTTGCTTATTTAAAGAGGCATTTTTAAAACAATCGCAAAAAAATAAAACATACTGCCAAAACATTTTCTATTTCTACAGGCATTTTTCTTCTTCAAAATATTACATACAAAACAAAAAAGTTACCGATTATCAAAATGAAGTTCCGGAAAGACATCTTCTCCCGCTAAACTGCCGTCGGAGAGTAATAGGTCGAGAAAGACGGATATCTTCAACATTGCGTTATAGTGGAGAAGAAAATCTATGGGCTGGTTTTTACCAAGAAGATACTCCACTTAACGTAAAAGACTATTGACGGAGTAATCCTCTTATTGTCACAGTATCAAATGATTCGTCACTCGGTCTCTTGAACAATGGATGGCAATCTATTAACTGGAATGAGATACGTTTGATTCGGTTCCTAGATCAAAAAACTCAAAGAGACATAAATTAGAAAAATGTTGCAACTATCACAGCCTTTGAGCAGTCAAAGATGTTTGAAGAATAGGTTCCCTTCAAGAATATAGTATAGAATTGCACATATATGGACATTTTCATTTTGTTTATTAGATCAGAACTTACCAAGTTTTTTTCAGTGATACATTAACATTGCATGATAAGATCTTACAACTCTGGAGAAAAAAAATCGTAATACATTTTTATTGTATTTAAAATGCCATGAATATCATATAGAATTGCACAAAAATAGGCCATTTTCATTTTGTGTATTATATCAGAACGGGTTTTTTTCTATGAAAACATTACCATTGCATGATAAGATCTTAGAATTTTGAAATAAAACGAAATATTTAAAAATGCCATGTTCTTTTTTAATCATAATTACACACGAGAGAAGTCATGTGGAAAGTAGTTATTGCTTTAAAGCTGCACGCCAATATTTCAAAAATAAGAAACTTTTGAGAAATAAAATAAATTTAAGCATTTCTGAAACATATCGTACCTTTAAAGGACCAAATATGCCGGCGGCGACGACGACATTTCACTTTTCAATATAAATAAAGCTCTACGTACGTAAAACAACTTGTAATTAATCAAGTAAGAAAAATTGTATAGTGACCCTTTTTATTTCGCGCCACCATTTTACGTTTTGACGCAACTTTCTTACTTCAAGAATGTAAGGATTTGATATGGATTTGGTGATTAATTATTTTGCCGCATTTTTATCACATTTAAATTTAGATAAATTTATGCAATGAGAAAGTTTAAGAGATTCTTTGACCCATTCGAGAAAATGACTTTTCTGACAAATTGGAAACTTTCTCGAAATTGCAAAGCGCTTTTTATAGATTATCTTTTTGCTGGGACCAAAATAACCTGTTTGTCCCAGCTTTTTGGTATTGAAAGTTCATCATATTCATTTGCAAATTCATTGCAAAATTCAATGCTGTATGCATGTTTCATTTGTGTCTTGTAAAAATGAGTTTTAACGTCTTTAGGCTGATTTGTGATGGAAATTGGGAAAATGTTCTTAATTAATTTATAATATATACGTCTACAGCACGAGAATTCCCCCGGGCACGGCTGCACGTGGTGTACGGATATACACCGGGAATATATGGGTTTTATTCAGGTAACCTACACACGGGAGTAATCGTTCTTAATAGATTAAACAGGTAGCGCTGTGTTCAGGTGTATGAACTAAATCAACTTCGTACAAAACAAAGACTGTTTATATACACAGAGAGGTCGTCTGTGCTAACATGAATGTGATTTTATCGTGAAGCAAGGTAAATAATTTATTTCTCTTTTTATTAACAAGTTGATGAATGATGGACAAAGCGATTTGTTAAAATTAAAGAATAGACCAGGATGGGTTCTATTTTTGGCAGTTTTGACTTCAGTTGAAATGCAAAGTGGTTAGACACACTCACGTCTGTTTATATAATAGTCGCTCTGTGGGCTCGAACTTTAAAGGCGTCCTCGTGCTTTGCGTGAAAAAAGCTGCGTGAAGCACAAGTTAACATGAGGTGTCATGTTCTCGTGTAATATAGTTACCTTTAACTGACATGATAGTAGCACTGTGGTATATTTTCACTAGAAGCACTGGCAGTGCAGTGGCCTATACCTATAATAACTAACATTTCTCTATAATATATAAGTAGTTTATCTTTATCAAACAAACTATTAAATATGTATAAAAAACAAAGGAGTGTTTTAGACTTGTTTTCTGTATTAATTAAGTACTAATTTGCTTAAAACTCTTAAAGTTAAGATAAATCTCTTCGTAGACGAAAGTGCTAGTCACATTGATTTGACCTAAAATATGTTAAATCTTGTTATTTGTGCTATATAATAATATCCATACATTTTGTATATTAAATAAATTAAAAAAAAATGTAATTTCTTGTCATATTGTTGTAAACAATATTATAATATAGCACAAATAATAAGATTAAAATATTTAATATTTTAGGTCAAATCAATGTGACTAGACAGTAATTTTCCTCAATATGTAACACAGGCTCCTTGTAGGACTATTTTCAATTGAAATTTTCGTTAAAATCATGCAGTTTTCCTGAAAATCAGAACTTCCCCCAGCTTTCTTACTTTTCCAAATTAGCAATTTTAATGATAATTTTCCCAAAGATCAAGAGGCTAAGGCCTTTTCCCAAATTTTAAGTGAGAAAAACCACTGCTAGCACCTTGGGTTGTAGCATTTTATCATATTTTAACATGTCTTTTTCAGGACAGCAAGGTTCTGGAGACACAATATGAAGTTAATGATACTAATTGGCCTTCTGGGCGTACTCAGCCTGGCCTATATAGTACAAAGTTGTAACCAGTCGGTGTGTGCCAGTCTAGTTAGCAAGTGTCAACTTATCAAAAGTTGCGACTGTGATATGTCAGATAAGAAAAACTGTTCATGCTGTAGTAACTGTCAACTTTGTCTTGCCCAGCTCTACTCAGAGTGCTGCTCCTGTGTTGGTGAGTATACATGTATTGTAATGATCTTACACAGGCTGCCGGTACAGACGGAAGTGCCTAGCTTGATATTGCGGGAAACTGTTTACGATGGTTAGGAGGGTCTGCTGAGTTTCCGCTAAACAGTTTACCCGAGAGCTAGATATTCCTGTCTGTGCTGACAGCCAGTGTTTGCTTCTTTTTCTTGCAAATTACAAATTGATGATATTACCAAAAACATTTACAAAAACTAATGTTTACATTTATAACAATCATACTAAATTTAACATTTTAACAAATTAATCCTCTGTGCTATATATATCTCACATATATGCCACTGGTTGATCTTAATATTGATGATTGAAATAAAACATGTTCTGGACAAATGTTATATATATAAGACAGAAGTTTAATATACAGTCATAGTATATAAACAAATTCACTGTACCCTGTCTTGCTAGCCTATACAATTCAATGTATACCCTGATGTGTTACTTTCATTCAATGTTCCCTTCTTGGGAGCATAATTTATTTATTTCAACTTGAACCTTTCCTGCTATAACAGGATGTAGACTTGTAAAAAGTTATTTATATACTGTCTCTACAATATTTGCTATCCGGAACTAGGCAAATGTGGGTTTTTTCCAAGCTTTAATTGTAAAAGCTTCATGGTGCTTTTAATACTATTTGTAATAGATTAGTCAACTTGATGCTCTTAAAATTATTTTTGAACTTGTAGCGGTAAAAGTTTGTTAGTACCCCAGGATAAGCTGGGAAGAAAAACAAAAATATTCTTAATTTTCTCTGTGTTGTTTTAATATGACTAAGCAGATGATGAGAAATTGTAGTTTTTGTTGTTGATTTTTTATACCATGTGACATTTATTGTATCAGCCTAAACATGACATTTGTATATAAATGTCAGTCATATACCTTGTTTGTGGTAACATAATCATGATATTTAAAAGTTTACATTATGTATTATGCACATTTTGAATGTCAACTTTTGCTAATCAAAAAGATAAGACTTTTAAAATTATGGTTTCTTAAACAATTCTTTGAAAAATAGGGTATTGGTGGATTGATAAAACTCTGACTTTGTGCAATTTGGGGGAAAAAGTGGAAATAAAATATGATGTAATTGTAAATTTTGTAAAAATGTCATTATACCCATCTGACTAGTGCAGACCAAGATCATATTCATACCTGTATGGTCTGAATCTGATCATGGTCTGCACTGTTGGCTTTTGATTTTTACTTGCATGTACATGTATTATGAAATTTTATTGAATACTTTTGTCTAGAATAAAAATCGTGTCCATTAAAAAAACATTTGGCATGGCAAGTGTTAAGTTAATACCAAAAAATTTAAGTAGTCATATACATGTATGATAATAACTAGGAGATAATATACCTTTAATTCACCCTATTTCATGGGCTTGAAATTTTGTGATTTTGTCAAGAGGACATTGTTGTATGTTCTTAAATTGTTGGATGTCTTTATTTGCAAAAAGAAAAAAGGTTAATGAAAATGACGCGATGCAATAATAATCTGACAGCAAAATATTCATATAACAATGTCAATTTGTGCTTGATGTGACTGTCCAATGAGGGTCAACATTACAAATTTTAAACTAAGTAGTTTATTAGCTCAACTGTTCAGAGAATAGGTAGAGCTGTTGTACTAATCCAGGCATCAGCGTCTGGTTAAGTTTTTAATTTCCTTGCAACTTGGTGTCTCCAAATTAACTAAAAGGAATGGGTTGAAACTTTCCATACTTATTTGAGAGCATAATAAGAGGTCAATATCCAAGACCTATAACACTAACTTTAATATTTATACATGTAGATATATGGCCCTTTTTGAATTTAGAAAATTTTACATTTAATATCCAGGCTGTTGTTTTACTGTCAAGCACTTATGCTGTCATACCGACAGCTCTTATTGACATTTACGTTTATGTTGTAGTATTGAATTATCACTATTATTTTATTTCCAGATATGTGCCCCCATCCTGATCCAGAGGATAGTATATTTAAAACAAGTGCTATAGAAGTGATGTCAGACCCTATTCCCGAGTTGTTCAATGTTCTTACAGAAGAGGAAGATTATCTCAAAAGATGGACAACGCATAAATATCCAGTCTATTTTGAAGCACTTTATTCTAAAAAATTGAATTTAAAAGATATTGGTGAGTACAAAATTAAGATTTTACACTGTACTTTCTAAGCACTTTCTGTAGCAGGATGAACATTTGTTCATATTGGATTGGTAGTTAATCCATATTGGATTGTTTGTAAATAGTATCTTAAAGACACATTATACCTCAGAGTATCCTTTATGTGAAAGGGCAAACATGAGTTTTAATGTTTAAATAATGGTTTTAGAGCATTTTAGATGCTTATCAGTTAAAAGAAAGTAGGGCTAAATGTGAAACTTTGTCCTAAAAAAGTAGCAAAACGTAAAGAAAGTAGTATTTTGACTTCCATACAAAATACCATTACTATAACAGTTACTGTACTAATTGCCAAAAAGCAACAGAAGTAAAAATTGATCGAGAGTAACTTTTTGGAAGCTATTACAATAAATAAAAAGCTTTTGAGAAATTAAAAGAAGTATTTCTGGGGAATAATAGGCCTTTAAAGATTCTTCAATGTTATCAAGTCTTTTCACTCTTGTTACTAAGGTATGTGCAGACTGACCATGTCTTTAAGTTTGGTTATGCTTGTAGCATTAAAATTTCAGGCCAAAAGAATGTTTAATTGCAAATCGAAGAAAAAGGATGCTGGTCAAAAGTTTGTTAGTGTTAAGATTTCAGGAATTTTTATTTGGAGGGGAGGGGACAGGGGAAAGATAAAGGAATGTTTATTTTGATAAATTGAAGACAAAAGGCTGACAGGGCATGCATATTGGGAGAAATTTATCAGCCCAAGATGTCTCTCAGAAAAATAGAATAATTATGTAATAGGTGAACAATCTATTTCAGAAATATAATGTGAGCATTTACTATTGAAGTTTCAGAACAACAAAAGTCTTTCTTTTGTAATTATACAGTTAAATTGGCACACATTTAAAGCAGTATATTTATTGAAAGAAATATAGAATTGTTTTATATCCTCTGTAACCATTGACATGCATCACCGGCTTCCAATTTAATGTAATTTTAAACAATTTATGTATCAATTTTCTACCGCAAAAAGGCAAGCCAGTCCTTTGTTGTGACATTGAAATTATTTATGATGTTTATAACAAACACAAAAAATAAATTGATCTTTATTGAATTATCTGCATTCTGGGTATATTTGAAATAAATGATTATGTCAATTTGAAATTCTGAATACTGACAATTTTGAAGTTTACAAAAATAATTATTAAAGTTGATAGCAAATTGTGGAGAATTTTTTCAGACTACACATCTTTTTACATCAACTCACCTTAAGATTTACTTTTGTTATCATTAAATAATAAATATCATTTCAGTGTCTGGAACAGATTGTCATAATTTTGTACACTTTAAAGCAGCATGCCGCCAGATTTATGCTTATTTTCATGAAAATTTTGAAATTGTATATAATAGTTATATATTGTGAAGGGAACTTTACACTTTTGCAAACAGCACTTACAATATCTACGAAATTACTAAAAAGTGGTCAAAATATGCAAAAATAGTCACACAGTAGAAATATGATGATAAAAAACTGCACAATCAGTCATTAATCACACATAACATGTAAATTATTTGTTAAATATTTTCACTTTTCTTAAAATCTTAGAACATTTTTCTAAAGTTTGAATATTTTTCTAAAGTTTGAATTTTCTTGAAATATTCTGACTCATCTGGAGGCATGTGGCTTTGATGTTTTGTATGTGTAGATAAAAATTGATTGGGGTCATAACCCAAGTGTTTAAAAATAGCTTTAACCTTTTGAAGTTTAGATTTCTTATACAGAAGTCTTTGTATAGTTACACCATTTTCAGAATCTTGCACTGAATCCATGTTTAAAAAAAGCTTTGACTTTTAGATTTCTTATACAGAACTCTTTGAATAGTTACATCATTTTCAGAATCAAGCACTGAATGATATTGTAGGGAAAACCACCTGTTTGATAAACTAAACATAATAAACTTAATTGAAGACTTAAAGATGTTTAAACCTGATAGACAGACAGGGAGTAGATTGATAAACATGACAGGTGTTTACGTTGATCTTCTTACACAGGTGTTCCATGTCGACACAAAAATCTAAAATGCTTGTTTGAACAAAGAGCACTTGAACCTTTGATGAAGTGGGGGAAAGTGAGGTATTAGACATTTATAAAGGCTGTTTGAAGTTGGGATTTGTTTAAACTTCTACTCTGAAAATTGAAATTGTTGAGGTAAATTAAGTAATAAAAGTTTTCTTGTATCTACTGAATTTTTTTTACTGAAATTTTTTAGCAACTGACTGGATCTATAAATGCACTTACTGTCCTAAATTTGAAACTTATAATTGTGTAAAAAAAATTTTTTTGAAGGCTTTTGAAAGAAATTTCAATTACAAAATACATATGTACATAATTTGGAGTACATGTACATTGTACCATTGTAAAGCTCAGTAGCTTTCAAATGCTCTGTCTTTTTTATGTTTTTGTTTTGATGATGTTCTGGGTACAGATAGAGAAAAATGTGTGTTCTGTTCTGTTTTTATACTGGTAATATAGGCAATCACTTCATAAGAGTTCATTCAAATCAAATTTCTTTTTTTAAGGTGTTGAATACAAATGAATAATGAAATGCAAATAATAACAGAGAAATACCTCTTTTGTTTTTGGTTATTTGTTCTTTGTTGAAATATACCATTTATGTTACACTGCTTCAGACTGTAAAAAAAAAAAAGAAATTGGTGTACTACTAAGTGGTTTAGGTGGTCATCATTTTTACATACCTACGTATATTTTGAGCCATATGTGCTGTGAATGTCACAGGGTAAGAAAAATGTGTGAGCTTTTCCCCCGGGTTTTCATATATTCTCCCCTTTAAATAGTAAAACATTAAAAACCCCAAAAACATAAAGTTTCCCTTTAAAGAAACCCAAAATTTTTTCCAACATCCCTTTAATCTATTTTTGGGTTTAAAATCTTGCCCCCAAAATATTTTTATGGTTAGAATAAATGAAAAAAAACGGGGCCCAAATTACGATTTAAAAATTTCCCAATTTATGATCATACTGTACCCAAGGTTTGATTACCCCAAAAAATGCCAATCTAACTACATATTCTTAAAGTGCTCATTTGATGCCCTTTAATTTAAATTTTAGATTTTTTTCCCATAGATAAAACTGGGGCATTTAAAAATGAAAAATTTTGCAACAAACAGCAAAGATATATAAACTAAAAAACTAAATTGAAAATTTATTTTTTTGTGTGTTTGTTCTTAAGATTTGATAATACTGATGTTAAATTAGGGTTCAGTATAATATTATGAATGGCATTGAATTAAAAGATAGGAAATTTTGGGGAAAACTGGAAATCTTCGGTTAATGTGCAGAACTATATTTTGAATTGCATTGAAGACATTTAAGTAAATAGTAATCTTAATTTAAACTTTTAACTTTAAGCTAAGCTTGGGTATGACAAAATTGTAGACATGTCCGGTTTCTTAAGAGATGCTTGTGGAGAAATTGGTTTTTACTGATTAGTTTATAAATTATAATGTAGGAAATCTGGTTAGGTTGACCGACCACCAAGAAATGACCTAAAAGTTGTTCAAATTGGTGTATAACATAACAAATAATCCTGGACAAATAATTAATACTGTCATATCAGAAAACATGGTAGGGCTGGTACTTTTAATGTGTGGCAGACAAATAAGTCACTTAGATTATTCCAAAATTATCTCCCCCCCCCCACCCCCCAATCTCTAGGCTAGGTTGTTTTAATATCGACTGAGTCAAGCACTTTTAAGACATTGTCTGTATGTGGCAAAGTTTATATCACTGATGAGTTATATGTAGAATTTATATAAAATGTAACATGTGTACATGTATTACGTGAATTATTTGCAGGAAATTGTTTTAAACATATTTTTTGAAAACCAGGATTGGTGTGTTTTTGGGATTCTTTTATCTAGTTTAGAATTTCTATTCAAGCTAAGCACTGGCTAGAAGTTTGATATATTTCAAGGTTGTTGGACCAGTTTACCTTCTCAAGATGAAAAATTTAGCAATATTTACCACAGGCATGTTATATATGATTTCATATAATACAAAAATACCATTAAGTAATTATGGAGTGTATCTGGTATATAAAAATAGAACTGTGTTTACAATGAAACTGATCATTAGTGATAGATGTTGGGGAGATCAGGGGATGATCAGCCAGACAGATATTGAATAAAATGTAGAAACAAAAAATGATTACTAAAAATCTGCTGTGGAATGTATGATCTAAAAACCACATACATGTAGTTCACTGTCTTGAAAGAAAAAAACAACCCAGTTTACTTGTTTCTTAACTGAAGGTGTATCAGATGACCAACTGATAAAAACACTTTGAGGTCATATAGTGCACTGATTTTTAACAAATTGACCCTGTTAGGTATTGAGTCATTTACCATGTCCATTATTGTGGTTATAAAGGATTGTAGAGCTGTTTTTTTCCAATGCCCGACTACCTATAACAATAAAATGGTCTAATTAATCATTAAGTCCTTACCTTACTAAATTTGTGAGACAGACTTCAGCTGATTTGAAATAAGATGGCTTGATAAGTATTGTAAATTGATTTTAAAAAAATGCCACCAGCCTGCTTGTGTATACCACCTACAGCCAGGCCACAAGCCTGCTTGCCTATACCTCCCAGAGTCAGGCCACAAGCTGCTTTACTATACCACCTACAGTCAGGGAACCAGCCTGCTTGTCTATACCACCCACAGCAAGGCCACTAGCCTCCTTGCCTATACCACCCACAGCCAGGCCACTAGCCTCCTTGCCTATACCACCCACAGAAAGGCCACTAGCCTCCTTGCCTATACCACCTACAGTCAGGCCACTAGCCTCCTTGCCTATACCACCCACAGTCAGGTCACTAGCCTCCTTGCCTATACCACCCACAGTCAGGCCACACGCTGCTTGCCTATACCACCTACAGTCAGGCTACTAGTCTCCTTGCCTATACCACCTACAGTCAGGTCACTAGCCTCCTTGCCTATACCACCTACAGTCAGGCCACTAGCCTCCTTGCCTATACCACCTACAGTCAGGCCACAAGCTGCTTGCCTATACCACCTACATTCAGGCTACTAGTCTCCTTGCCTATACCACCTACAGTCAGGTCACTAGCCTCCTTGCCTATACCACCTACAGTCAGGCCACAAGCTGCTTGCCTATACCACCTACATTCAGGCTACTAGTCTCCTTGCCTATACCACATACAGTCAGGCCACTAGCCTCCTTGCCTATACCACCTACAGTCAGGTCATTAGCCTCCTTGCCTATACCATCCACAGTCAGGCCACCAGCCTGCTTGCCTATACCACCTACAGTCAGGCCACCAGCTGCTTGCCTATACCACATACAGTCAGGTCACTAGCCTCCTTGCCTATACCACATACAGTCAGGCCACCAGCTTGATTGTCTATACCACCTACATTCAGGTCACTAGCCTCCTTGCGCCTATACCACAATACAGTCAGGCCACCAGCTTGATTGTCTATACCACCTACAGCCAGGCCACTAGTCTCCTTGCCTATACCACCCACAGAAAGGCCACTAACTGGCTTGCCTATACCAACCCACAGAAAGGTCACTATGCCTCCTTGCCTATACCACCTACAGTCAGGCCACTAGCCTCCTTGCCTATACCACCCACAGAAAGGCCACTAGCCTCCTTGCCTATACCACAATACAGCCAGGCCATTAGCCTCCTTGCCTATACCACCCACAGAAAGGCCACTAGCCTCCTTGCCTATACCACCTACAGCCAGGCCACTAGCCTCCTTGCCTATACCACCTACAGCCAGGCCACTAGCCTCCTTGCCTATACCACCTACAGTCAGGCCACTAGCCTCCTTGCCTATACCACCTACAGTCAGGCCACTAACTGCTTGCCTATACCACCTACAGTCAGGTCACTAGCCTCCTTGCCTATACCACCCACAGAAAGGCCAGTAGCCTCCTTGCCTATACCAACCACAGAAAGGCCACTAGCTGCTTGCATATACCACCTACAGCCAGGCCACTAGTCTCCTTGCCTATACCACCCACAGAAAGGCCACTAACTACTTGCCTATACCACCTACAGTCAGGCCACTAACTGCTTGCCTATACCACCTACAGTCAGGCTACTAGTCTGCTTGCCTATACCACCTACAGTCAGGTCACTAGCCTCCTTGCCTATACCACCTACAGTCAGGTCACTAGCCTCCTTGCCTATACCACCTACAGTCAGGTCACTAGCCTCCTTGCCTATACCACCTACAGTCAGGTCACTAGCCTCCTTGCCTATACCACCTACAGTCAGGTCACTAGCCTCCTTGCCTATACCACCTACAGTCAGGTCACTAGCCTCCTTGCCTATACCACCTACAGTCAGGTCACTAGCCTCCTTGCCTAAACCACCTACAGTCAGGCCATTAGCCTCCTTGCCTATATGACCTACAGTCAGGTCACTAGCCTCCTTGCCTATACCACCTACAGTCAGGCCACTAGCCTCCTTGCCTATACCACCTACAGTCAGGTCACTAGCCTCCTTGCCTATACCACCTACAGTCAGGCCACTAGCCTCTTGCCTATACCACCTACAGTCAGGCCACTAGCCTCCTTGCCTATACCACCTACAGTCAGGCCACTAGCCTCCTTGCCTATATGACCTACAGTCAGGTCACTAGCCTCCTTGCCTATACCACCTACAGTCAGGCCACTAGCCTCCTTGCCTATACCACCTACAGTCAGGCCACTAGCCTCCTTGCCTATACCACCCACAGAAAGGCCACTAGCCTCCTTGCCTATACCACCTACAGTCAGGCTACTAGCTGCTTGCCTATACCACCCACAGTCAGGCCACCAGCCTCCTTGCCTATACCACCTACAGTTAGGTCACTAGCCTCATTGCCTATACCACCTACAGTCAGGTCACTGGCCTCCTTGCCTATACCACCCACAGAAAGGCCACTAGCCTCCTTGCCTATACCACCTACAGCCAGGCCACTAGCCTCCTTGCCTATACCACCTACAGTCAGGCCACTAGCCTCCTTGCCTATACCACCCACAGAAAGCCACTAGTCTCCTTGCCTATACCACCCACAGAAAGGTCACTAGCCTCCTTGCCTATACCACCCACAGAAAGGCCACTAACTGCTTGCCTATACCACGTACAGTCAGGCCACTAGCCTCCTTGCCTATACCACCTACAGTCAGGCTACTAGCTGCTTGCCTATACCACCTACAGTCAGGCTACTAGCTGCTTGCCTATACCACCTACAGTCAGGCCACTAACCTCCTGGCCTATACCACATACAGTCAGGCAACCAGCTTGATTGCCTATACCACCTAGTCAGGCTACCAGCATGCTTGCCAATATAACCCAAAGTCGGGCCATCAGCCTGATTGCCTATACCACCCACAAAGTCAAGTCAGCTTGATTGCCTATACAACCCACAGTCAGGCCATTGGTTTCCTTGCCAATACCACCCAAATAGTCAGGCCACCAGCCTGCTTGCCAATACTATCCAATTAGTCCGGCCACCAGCCTGCTTGCCTATACTTTTCACAATAAGGCCACCAGTCTGCTTGCTAATATCATCCAAATAGTCTGCCCACAAGTCTTCTTGCCTATACCACCCTACTAATAGTCATGCCACCAGCCAGTTTGCCTATACCACTTACATGCCAATACCATCCAGATAGTTTTCCCACCAGTCTTGCCACTACCATCTAAATAGTTATGGCACCAGCCTGCTTGCCTATACCACTCACAATCACCAGCTTGCATGCCAATACCACACAAACAGTCAGGCCACCAGCCTTCTTGTCTACACCACCCAAATGGTCATGCCACCTGAGCCTGCTTTCCTATACAACCTAAAGCTTCTTCACTAATACCACCCAAACTGTGGGACCTTGATCCCGGAGTGTTTTCTACCAGGAGAGACCAATAACCTTAAAATAAGGCTTGTGCTTGGGTCCTTGATCCTACTAGGAGAGACCACAACTACCCATGTAGCCTCATTTATATCTCTATATAATATATAAGCATGCATCAAAAATAATACTTTCACAAAGAAAGCAGTTTGCAAATTGTCATGTTGAGTCTGTCTCAATTTGTGTGTGAAATCATAAAATTTTATACGAATACCCTGACTAGAACTTGAAGGAACATATTTATATTGAATAATATAAATAGAGGAAGAAATTCTTACAGATTTAATGTATTAATGGAAAATTTAACATTTAATAAAAGCAAGTTTTTGTCTGATTGAAATGTTGGAACATTATCAATTTCTAGCTTTTCTTGAGTTACTGAATTTTTTACATTATAGAAAATCTATCATCATTATAAATCAATTAGCATGAGATAGACAAGTTTTAATGTCTGATACAATACACTGATGTAAAACCCATTAAAGTAAAAATCTGAACTATCTAACTTTACGTTGAATTTGTTTTGATACATAGAAATGTATAAATTTTAACTTAATTGAAAGATTTAGCCCTGCTTTGAAGTTGAAACTCTTAGGGTTTAATAAATGTGGAAAAAAGATGTACTAGACAAAATTCAAATACAAGTACATGATACACCAATATTTCAGTTAAATTACTTAAGTTTAATTTGACAAATTTATGTTTTTTTGGATTTTTTTTACTTGTTTATCTTTTTTTATAGGAACTTGGTCTCTTTATATCTTATGAAGACCAAAGAAGCTTAGTTGAAAAGAATTTAAAGTTTTTTTTATGGGGAAAATAATCATAGCATGTTATCTTTTACCAGTATCCAGTTAAAGACAAGATTGCACACTATCATATTTTTATTTGAGAGCAATGACAGAAACCTTATTATCATAATTTTGTTTTCATGTGAGGGAGCTATCCAGCTAGCTGAC
Organism: Ruditapes philippinarum; assembly: GCF_026571515.1. Lineage (NCBI taxonomy): Eukaryota > Metazoa > Mollusca > Bivalvia > Venerida > Veneridae > Ruditapes > Ruditapes philippinarum. Next base: position 934,999 of record NW_026857770.1, read on the forward strand.
AGATGTTGATGGGTCTACTCAGGTGCACACTTGTGGCTGAAATATGCACAGAGCGGCACCTGAGGTCTTCCTCCACCAGTAAAGCTGGGAAGTCTCAATATGACTTATACTGTGTTGGTGCAATGTAAAATCCAACCAAAAAAAAAATCATTTTGTTAGGCGGTTAGTAAACAAGAGGTGAATACATGTATATCTGTATTAGAATTATTATTGATAATTGTTTTTTGTCTTCACTAATAGATGTTTTTGTTTTGTTTCAGAACATGATCTCTCAGATGGGCTGTCTCACAGTAAAACTAACTGTACTGTCGCATTTATGTCTAAGTGTATGTCAATGAACAAATGTAAACAGTCGTGTAAATCCATGGGGGCGGCCAAATACCGCTGGTTTCAGAACGCTGGGTGTTGTCAGTGTATCGGGGACACCTGTATAGACTACGGTCTGAATGAACCAATGTGTTTATTATGTAAGGACGACACAGAAGATGAAGAAGAAGCTTCTAAAAAGGTTCCTGAAATGGAAATAAATTTAGAGGATAAAAAAATCGAACAAGACGTCAAAGATGGGGTATAGCAGTTGATAAGAAGTAGTTGAAATACTGATACTGACAGTATAAAAAGTGATATAAGTGTTGTGAATTCAGTGATAATGTACATGTATAATGCAAGTTGTTAGATAAGATACATGTAGGAGTTAATGTAAAGAAACAAGAAAAACCATTGAACACACAGGAATGGTCTTAAACTGAATATGGTTAAACTTGTTACAGAAAGGTTAAGTGTGTATATATCTTTAAAATTACTTGTTTAAAGAAAGGAACATAATTTTAATGACTGAACCAGGAGTGGTTTTATATTAGATAAAGAAATGTTTACACACCAATTTACTTTATTTACACAAATTACCCCCCAGCTACCAACCCAGAAAATTCATTTTCCTCATGAATTATTGTTGGGGTACTTGTTTGGAAAAATTGAAACTCTTTTACTTGCCTAACTTTAACCTGTGATTAAATACCCACCCGATAAAGTTTGATGGGGGATGAGGGCTGGGGAGGGGGTTTATACCGGAACCACTTTGTCATGTTTATGGGTCTGTCATTCTGTCTCCATGTTTCAGCTCTATAAATCCTATAGCCCTCAGGATTTTCTTCAGACTAGGTGGTAATGCTCACCTCAACAAGGTGACGTGCAAGGTCTTTCTTCAAACTTCATGTAGCTCTAATGCTCATCTTGGCAAAATAATGATAGGATGGACCTTCATAAAATCCTAAATCATAGAGTTGGTGGCAGAATTCTTCACTCCTTTGACAGCTCTTGTTACTTTTTCAGGTTTTTATGTAATCAATGTTTCATTGACTTGTAATAAAGAAAATCTATCTTAAGGCTTTATAAAGAACACAAACATGCTTCTAGGTTATAAAACTTTTTCTGAGTCTTGTCTCGCATCTCAGGATTTTCATTGGTCAGTGTACATTTTGTGGCAGTTCCAGACCAATTAAATACTTGAGATCTTAGCTCGCAGGATTTATTTATAACCTTAGACCCAGATTGTTGATCATCATCATGTTGTATTGTTTTGGAATTGTTTTGGTACTATAACTCATATGATATTTATCACCTATTGAAGAATTGAGATCTGTTTTCTTTTTAGAACTCTTGTCATTTACAATCAATCTTTTTACAACAAATTTGTTTCCTTTTATTTGTAGAATACTAAGTGCTTTTTGCTGTTGTATAAGATTTGTGTTGTTAAAGATGTTTTTTTACCAAAAACATGGATTCTAATACATGTAATATTATTTCTGTGTATTTTTACAAAATGCATTTATTATGCAATAAATACATTTATTGAAGGTCTATTATAAAAACGTAAAACTGCATGAATTTATCACTTGTTAATTTTTTTGCATTTATATTCTTCTTATCATTAATTATTTATGTTTAATGATAAATCGAAGGTTGATCGCAAAACTGTTGTAAGTCCTTCTTTATTTCATATAAGTTACTGCAGTTTTGCAGTCAACCCTCAAAATGTAGTGATGCTTGTACAATATGGTGCTTCTGGTGACGAGGTATTAATTTATAGTCAATATGAACGCCCCATATCAATTGCTTACTTTAAGATATTTGTACCATGATTAGCCCTTTAACCTGCTTTATTTACTAAATTGGCATGTCCAGATTCCATCTGTTCATTGTCAATTTGGTTATGTCTGGTTGACAGTCGGAATTAAGTTAGTCAGACAACAGAAAGGAGTTTGGTCAGACTGCAAGTTTGTGCAGGTTGACCTGGCTTCTAACTGGTGGCAAAGGCTTATCATTTTTAGTTCCAGCACGAAAAGGGTTAGTTAATTACTTTTTACCAATGTAATTGTTAAGATTTAAGTTTAGTGTCATATTATTTTTATATAAGACTTTTTATTAGTTTTAATGGTTTTGCATTTAAGAATATTTCTTTCCATTTGTTGATATTTCATAAATGATGTTTCCTGTGTATAGATCATTATTTTCAATGAAATACCAACAAGGTCATTCAAACAACTGTCAAACCTAGACAACTGGGCTTTATTTGTAAGTTGCCTTCTTCTTTTTAATCAATGAAGGATTGCCAGAGTGTGTGTTGCCTTTATTTACAGAGGGATCTTTATTCTGATGTTTTCTTTAACACTGATGTGTTCTTTAACAAGGGTATGACTATAAAACCAAAAGGTCAAACCACACTATCTTATACATGTAAAGGAAAACATTAAAAAAAATGTTTTTTTCTGGAAGCTTTAAGCATAGTTATATGTGTAGCAATTTGTCTGTTATCTAACAGTATCAATTTCCATAACTGAGTTCAAAAACAACATTTCATTAAACTTAATTTTCATCATCAACACAATTTTTATAAATACATTTTGTAGGTCTTGGGACAGGAAACAATATTTTATTATCAGCCTTTATATTGTTTTTATTTCAATTCAGAATGTTTAGAAGTTATGACATTGTACATGAAATAAACTACAAAAATTTGTCCCCCCATAATTCATGCCACTGCTGTATTCTAGCCATTGAGGTTTATCAACTGTATTTTATATCAAACAAGATTTAATGTTTTACATAATTTGTATTTCAAATAATTTTAGATATAAAATTGTTTTATTGGTACTGGATTAAAGTAAAAATGTCAATTTTAAACTGATTTAAGTTTGTCTGTTTCAAAAAAAAGAAAAGAAAAATGTCTTTTAGTAGTTCAGAATGCAACATATCATTTTGAGTGAAAGATAACATTTTGTATTTATTGGTATTTTTTAACAAGTTAGATATCTGGTATTGGTATTTCAAATTATTAAAGGATATCTAAGTCTGTATTGATGGTATTTTATATCAAATTATATTATTCAATTCTAATACAGTATTACCACCTTGCTTAATTCAATATCATATTAAAACATAAGATGCATTATTGTTTGTATTTCAGTATTGTTATAATTGTAAATGAATGGTAGTCTGTGTTAAAGTGAACAAAAAAAAATTGTATTTTTTTTGACATCTCATAAATGTTTTATTTTAAAAGAACATGTATAGAAACTTTAAATTCACATGATTGAAATGTCATTTGAATTTTATGAAGCTATCGTAACTTGTACATTTGCCCAAGAGGGAATATTTATCTTTAAAGCAAAATAAAACTTTTACCGGTTTACATTTGTTAAGCATTTATCTAACTTTAAAATGTTTATTTTTGTGTTTTAAACAAATATTTTAGAAACCATTTATCTTGATTTACTGATTTAAACTGCTTCATTTGTACTACCTTTTATAGACTTTATTTTGAATTTGCCAAAATAAAATTATTAAAATTTTACAGATTTTTTGTTTTCCTGAAATATGCCCTTGAAAATACATGTGTACTCAAATCAACTTAATAATCCTAATGTCTCCTTCATGGTTACAGTGAAACTTGGCAATTGCAAACTTGGTAGGACCATGATGTTTTGTACAAGTTTGGTATATCCGAGTTCTTCTAACCAGTATAAGGAAATGTAATCCTTTATTCATTTAAGTGTCAGCAGGTGTTTAAATAATGTAATATGTTCACAATGAATTCAGAAGTTTGACAGAAAAAGTATAGTGACAACCTGGCCTGCACTATTCTGTATTTATCAGAAACTACAATGCATAGTACATTTGCCATTTATTCACACCACTGTAGACCATTATGTGATCTAAAAGCCTAATATCTAAGTTCTTGTAGTTTCACACAAGAAGATTTAAATGTGTTTACCTATATAAGTCTGTCACTATGAACTAAGCCAACCCCAGTGCAGGGCTAGTTTTGATTTTGACCCACGGGGCATGATATATACATGTACATTGTATACAGCTTTAGTAGAACCACCGGATGATACTAAATGTCAATTATCTTAGCTTGTGGCATTGTAGTCTCCATACTGTGTTGGTACACCGTAAAACCAAACAAACAATTGAAGTCTCCGAGAAGATCTTTTTAAAGTGCAACTTGGATAATTTCTGTGAAGTTTGGCCAAAAATGCAGGAAGAGATGTTGTAAAAAGAAATTGCATAACAATAAACAACATATGACAGATGCAATAACATCTCAAAAGCTCATCTCTGTGCTAAGTTGAGCTTAAAATGAATAGCTTTCTTAACAAAATATTCAATGGATTCTAACTCTGCAGTGGTGAACAACAAGTGATTAGAAGCAAGCAAGTTACCCATGACTTGTCCACAGACATCCACCCCTCTAAAATGGTATCCTTACACTCCCCAACCCCTAAAGTTTAAATGTAAGTGGACATTAACTCCACCATCCCTGTACATACCTGATTTGATATAATTCTAGACATTCCCTAACATGTTAAATCTGCTACTTTGAATGTTTTCCTCTGTTTATACATAATGTTTCTATGGGTGATGGGGGTGAGGGGAAAATGCCTATGCAATAAGACAGTTCTACTGGGGGGACAAATGTCTAATTATGCATTTTTAGAGTGCAGAACAAATGTCCTTGGGGGATAAATTTCCATATATTCTAGTCAGTTTTGTTGCATATATACTGATGCTACAGTATTACGGTACTATAACTTTATGAGAATAAAAAGATACAAAACATATCACTTTGCACTATTTTAATACTGGAATCAATGGAAGGATTTCTTTCAGGAGAAAATTAGGTAAATTACAAACAATCCTAGTATCTGTTTACAAGTGTAACACTAAATTTACATCCCAAACTAAATTTACATCTGTACTGATAAATCCTCATAAAGCCTATAAGTTTACGAGTTAGGTAAATATTTCTATAAACAATGAAAATATTTCCATCATGCTAAATGACTTATTTCTGAGAAGAAAACAAAAATGAAAGGGTAATAAATCTGCAACTGTAATGTCATATCTGAATAAAGTAACACTACATAAACTTATGATGAATCGACACTATAAAAAAGCAACAGATCAATTGTATTACTTATCAATGTTTTTGCAAATTAACTTCACATCGGAATTCATCCTTTTAAGAAAAGCTCACTTCTTAAAACGTTTGCGGTGACAACATTTTCCCTATGCCATAAAGGCCAGTAACATTGACTTGCATGTTCAAAATTCAAAGAAATGTGAATCATTTACTACATTCAGCAGATTAAGGGTTAAACTAGAAATGTGTCCATAGGACACAGGTGCCCCCACCGCGCCACTGTTCTGTGAGTGCAGAACAAATGTCCTTGGGGGGATAAATGTCCATATATTCTACTCTGATTTATCACATGTATAATATACTGATAGTATCGCATGTATAAAATGTACTTCAGTTTTGGAAATAAAAAAGATACAAAACATCACTTTGCACTATTTTAATACTGGAATCAATGGAAGGATTTCTTTCAGGAGAAAATTTGGTAAATTACAAACAATCCTAGTATCTGTTTACAAGTGTAACACTAAATTTACATCCCAAACTAAATTTACATCTGTACTGATAAATCCTCATAAAGCACATAAGTTATGAGTTAGGTAATATTTCTAAACAATGAAAATATTTCCATCATGCTAAATGACTTATTTCTGAGAAGAAAACAAAAATGAAAGGGTAACAAATCTGCAACTGTAATGTCATATCTGAATAAAGTAACACTACATAAACTTAGAGGAATCGACACTATAAAAAAAACAAATAAATATTCACATCTCAGTATAAATCAATTCTATTTAGTAGCTTAACAATTCCCCGATCAGTATTTAAAATCATTCATTCAACCCAATATATAAGTGAATTAATTCAACAAAATATATAAGAACAAAATGTAACTTATTTTAAAGAAACAATGAAAAACTTGTAGCATGGTATAATGAGCATTGAACAAAGTCTGGTCATAATTTATAAGAAGCACCTGTCAAAGTAGCTTAAAAAAATTAAGTAACTAATTAACTAATTAAGCACCACTAAATAATAATTTATAAACTCAGTATTTGTACACCTAAACACAATATTGCACAATATATGCACTAAAGCTACAAAATATTACATGAACACAATTCATACCACTGGTAAATTAAAATATCTCATTGTAATCTATGAAGATAAAGCAAAAAGTGAAAATCAGAATAGTATAGAAATAGACACTTTATGTTTAGCCAATTCAAATCTTCTGAGCAAATAAAGATCAATATAGACCTAGCAAATTGAGGGCTGTAATATTCTCATTTATAGTACTATATGATCTATATTTATCAAGCTAAATTTGTAATGTAAAAAGACTGTTCTTATTTTGAAATTAGAAAAGCCTGTTATTGATGTGAGAGGTTCTGATCACAGAATGATGAACTTAACCTGCCAAAAGTAAAGTTTCAATATCATTGAAACTTAAGTGTAAAGAAACTTGTTTTTGTACCATTTTTCAAGTCTACTTTCTGGAACAAATCAGTCCTGGTGTCACACAACATTGTCATGACACCATTAAGACTTGCATAGGTTCCCTTGGTAGTTAACCACTAGGCTAAAGTGTCTGCCTCTAAACCCAGGCATCATGGATTTGAGCCCTAATTGGGTCACGACCATGTTTTTTTTATATGACACCAGTACTGATTGGTTCAAGGAAGAAAGAGATCAATATCACAGGTGCTAGTGGCATTGATTTGACCTAAAATGTGTTTGACCTTGTTATTTATACAATAAAATATCAATATATTAAAAAAAAAATTTAAAAAAAAAAAAAAAAAATTTAAATTTTTTTTTAATATATTGATATTTTATTGTATAAATAACAAGGTCAAACACATTTTAGGTCAAATCAATGCCACTAGCACCTGTGATCAATATAAGTTGCAAGAACTTGTTTCACAATCAAGCTTAAATAAATAATATTTAAACCATCTAATAAGTTATCACAATATCGAAAACTTAACTTAAAAGCAAACATTTAGAACAAAATTTAATGTAAAACATTTTTCAGTACAACGTAACCATACAGGATGACAAATTAACAATTATATTATACATAAGCTATGAAAATATTGCACTTCATTATCTTATACAAATCGAGTATAAAATTTATGAAATTTGAGATTTAATAAGCTTAATCTGGGATATAATATCAAAGGACAAGCAACTGACGATAAGCAAATGGTTAGCTTTTTGTCCACTCAAGTGCACAGGCCAACATGCCGTCAGGTTCATCATTGTGAAAGGGTATTTTTATTGTCTGTAATTAACAGCATCAATAAGAGAAATATAACCTAACTTATGTTAGATTTTAATCTTTTTGTATCTAAAGAGCATTATGAAAATTTATCAATGTAATTATTATTTAATTATGACACCATTAATAAAGTATTCAAACATTACCCTTATTATTCCATTAAAGTGTCAATTGGACAACAAAATAAGGCAGCATTGGACAACAAAATAAGGCAGCATAACAAGTCATAGCCACTCATCCTCTTATACAAGTATTATGTCCCAGATTTTATACATATTTTCTATCCCTATTATGTCAGTTAGTATGATTAGATGGTGTAAATAAATTTATGACAAATAAATGGCACCATTTATTGGGTGAAAAAAAAAGGATTTCAAAATAATAAATGGCAAGAACACAAAATTTACCCTGAACACTTCTATGACTTATAAAAGTCTTTAAACTGGCTTAGACTGAATCACTGAGTTTGTGTGAAATAAATTCTTTAAGTATGCTGGACTTTAGATTGGTAATAACCCCAGTTTCAGTACAGCATAATTCTAACTAAATAAGCTAGTGATGAGCATTAAACATATAGTGTAACTTAAGTGGAACTTGGGATTTACTCCTATAAAAATATAATAGGAGTTAACCTGTTACTGCACTAAGGTAATGATATATACTGAAAATCTTCTATTAATGGTCACATACTATGCAAACATGAGTTTATCTCATCTATTATTCATTTTTAAACATGATAAAAGGGGCCTAAACTGCTTCAGATTAACATCCCTCTTGCCATTTTAATCACTAATATCAATTAAGCAGAAAGTGCATAGCTTAAATAAGACAATAAAATATCTAAACAATACACTGCAATGTGAATGACATCCTGACAATCGGGTCATCAAAAAAAAAAGATCTTACTTAATTTTACTATGTTCCTTTTCTCTAACTAGCTAAAATTTCATTTCCAGTAACAAATTCTTATTTCATAAATATCATGGAGAAGTCAGATATAAATAAGTGTACTGGTTTGCTGAAACCTAAACACTGCAATTAAATTACAGTAATATTTACCTATTAAACTTAGATCTAATATGGTTACTTCAACTATGAAATTTGGCAAACTTGCGTTGATTAATGTACAAAGGCTCCAAAGTTTTTTTTGTTTTTTTCATGAAAATTTGTATTGTTAATGCCCGTAAGCTTGAATAATAGGCACACAGTGTTTTGATAAATATTAAAAATTCAGAGTTTTTTCATTAATAACTGCTTAGTGTTTACACAGGTCTTCAAAGTCTTTTTCATTAAACAAAAGTTGAAGTGAGTGGAACATGTGGTCCAAGCCATCAATCCTTACATGAACTCTAACCCTACAAAGGGAACCAGCCCTTCATTTCACATGGGTCCCAGCCCTCCATGTAAACTCTGTGACTGTGAAGGTTGCAATGGAAACTCTTGACCTGAAATATAATTTTGACAGATCAAATTTGAGTGTGCATTCAAGCTTATACATGTATTTTGATATTTTTAATCAGTGAATAGAAGTCTTTTTTAAAAAACCAAGGCTCAGTGGTTCACACATCAGACCAGTAATATTCAGATTGCTAGGTGCATTGGTTCAAACCCTGTTAGGGGCAAGTCACTGTTTCTTTAAGCAAGAAACTTTTCACATATTGCGCAGTACTTGTTGGTTCCAGAAATGGATTCAAAAGTTTGTCTATAAGTTTGTAGCTTCCTACACAATTAAACTAAAATAAATTCTGTTTTAACAAAATACTATCAGTAATTGGATCGTGACATGTCACAATAAAAAATAAAATAAATTGTAAGTAAGTAAGTAAGTAAGTAAAGGCTTTATTTATCGAGGCTACACATTTGGTTTCCCAATCTTCCATGTGGGCCTCTAATAAAAACATAATTTACAATATATACAACTACAATATTACAAAAATAATTGCAACAACATTATGTTACAATGTACATTGAAATTGTCAGAACAAGAAATACATGTTAAATATTTACAGTCCATTCAAAGCATAATACATGTCAAAGAAGTACATATCAAATTAAAAGAAGTTGGAAATACTTTTAAGGTGGTGTGAGTTAGGAATTAGATTGTAACCTATCCAAATAAACAAAAGATTATAAAATCAGTTCGAAATTTTATCTATTTTACCAGTATTTTGCCAAATATTTCTTCTAGACAATGGATCACTCATCTGCATGCTGATTGGACGATGGTATGCTGACTGATCATGTGACCCCATAAGCTCCGCCCCTAAATGTGATTGTGACCAAGGCTGCTGTAATTGTTGAGGCCAGGTATTTGATCGACTATCCTGCAACAAATGAACAAAATTGTAAGTTACTGTAATGGTTATATGGCAACATTGAGCTTTACTGGTGGAGGAAGACCTCAGGTCCATCATTTCGTTAGATTGAAAGCTTACAGTTCTCAAGTAAAACAGTAAAGATCTCAACAATACCGTACAAGCTATTGTAACAAGTTTCTTATAATGTATCAGACATCTTTTTCTTGCTAAAGTTATCACTCCTGAAGTAAAATATTCTAAAAGTCACACAATTAGTTACCACTATGGCCAAAATTAATTACCTAAAGGTATTTTTTTGACAAATATGTGAATACAGTAAACTTCACTTATAGCGAACACGGTTATAGCGAACTTCCGGTTATAAGGTACAATTTATTTTGGCCCGAATTTTGCCCTTCTTTATTTAATATAAAACTAGAACTGCCACTATCATGGCGTGAATACCCCCGCATACCACTTTGTCAGAATCAACAGTGGCCATTTAGAGCTCAAGGACAACCTCCCTGCCAAATCTGAGGTTACTAAGCCAGTGCATTGCTAAGTTATGTATTCTACATGCTTCAAATGTGAAAATGTCAAAATCAATACATTGCGGACAGGACATTCTTTAGCAATTGAGAAGAAAAGCTTTTTTTTTTATCAAGGTCCCTGCGACCTTGACCTTTGACCCAGTGACCTCAAAATCAATAGGGGTCACCTTATAGTCATGATCAACATCCATGCCAAATATGAAGACTGTGGGTCAAAGGAATCTTAAGTTAATGGGGGTACAAACTTTTTGAAGTCAAAGTCCCTATGGCCTTGACCTTTGATCCAGCGACCTCAAAATCAAAAGGGGTCATCTACTAATCATGATCAACATCTATGCCAAATATGAAGACTGTGGGTCAAAGGAATCTAAAGTTATTGGGCAGACAAACTTTTTGATGTCCCTGTGACCTTGACCTTTGACCTGGTGACCTCAAAGTCAAAAGGGTTCATCTACTTATCATGACTAGCCTCCATGCCAAATATGAAGACTGTGGGTCAAAGGAATCTTAAGTTATTGGGCGGACAAGCTTTTTGAAGTCAAGGCCCCTGTGACCTTGACCTTTGACCTGGTGACCTCAAAATCAATAGGGGTCATCTACTAATCATGACTAACCTCCATGCCAAATATGACGACTGTAGATCAAAGGAATCTTAAGTTATTGGGCGGACAAGCTTTTTGAAGTCAAGGCCCCTGTGACCTTGACCTTTGACCTGGTGACCTCAAAATCAATAGGGGTCATCTACTAATCATGACTAACCTCCATGCCAAATATGACGACTGTAGGTCAAAGGAATCTTAAGTTATTGGGCGGACAAGCTTTTTGAAGTCAAGGCCCCTGTGACCTTGACCTTTGACCTAGTGACCTCAAAATCAATAGGGGTCATCTACTAATCATGACTAACCTCCATGCCAAATATGAAGACTAAGGGTCAAAGGAATCTTAAGTTATTGGGCGGACAAGAAAAAACCGACGGACAGCCGGACAAGCTGATTCCAGTATACCCCCCTTACAACTTTGTTGTGCGGGGGTATAATAAGGGTGAAAAACTACTTCTTTCTTGTGATTCAGGATATTAAATGAGTATGAGGTTAATAATGAATTTATTTAAGGAGTTAAATAAAAGTATATTATGTGAGCCTCTAGCGAGCATTATATTATTTTTTCAACAAGTCCAATAAATTCAGAAATGAACTTGCACAAATTAAATATTCTATTTATTACATACCAAAAATAAAGACTGTTTGAAGTGAAAAAGAAGCATTTTCACGCTAACATTTAGAGCGCCTTAACGCTATGTTTGTATAACGCAAATGCAACTTATCAAAATGTATGCATGGCCATGCAACAAATAAACATAACTTTCTATAATTGTTACAAAAAACAATTCCAATAATAAATATTGTTCATTTGATAAGGAAATATTCATGATTTTATAGAAATATTTGGTAAGCCGGAAAAATTTCCTGTAAGGTCATTTGTTTTGAATACCCAAAGTTAATAATCAGAGACACATGTTTTACAAAATTATCATTTTTTATTAAATTGTTGCAAAAGAAAAACCAACAATGAAAACATAACTTTCTATAATTGTTACAAAAAAAAACAATTCCAATTTTAACTAGAACTGCCACTATGATGGCGTGAATACCCCCGCATACCACTTTGTCAGAATCAACAGTGGCCATTTAGAGCTCAAGGACAACCTCCCTGCCAAATCTGAGGTTACTAAGCCAGTGCATTGCTAAGTTATGTATTCTACATGCTTCAAATGTGAAAATGTCAAAATCAATACATTGCGGACAGGACATTCTTTAGCAATTGAGAAGAAAAGCTTTTTTTGTCAAGGTCCCTGTGACCTTGACCTTTGACCCAGTGACCTCCAAATCAATAGGGGTCACCTTATAGTCATGATCAACATCCATGCCAAATATGAAGACTGTGGGTTAAAGGAATCTTAAGTTAATGGGTGGACAAACTTTTTGAAGTCAAAGTCCCTATGACCTTGACCTTTGATCCAGTGACCTCAAAATCAAAAGGGGTCATCTTCTAATCATGACTAACCTCCATTCCAAAGATGAAGACTGTGGGTCATAGGAATCTTAAGTTATTGGGCGGACAAGCTTTTTGAAGTCAAGGCCCCTGTGACCTTGACCTTTGACCTGGTGACCTCAAAATCAATAGGGGTCATCTACTAATCATGTCTAACCTCCATGCCAAATATGAAGACTGTGGGTCAAAGGAATCTTAAGTTATAGGGTGGACAAGCTTTTTGAAGTCAAGGCCCCTGTGACCTTGACCTCTGACCTGGTGACCTCAAAGTCAAAAGGGGTCATCTACTAATCATGACTAAGCTCCATGCCAAATATGAAGACTGTGGGTCAAAGGAATCTTAAGTTATTGGGCGGACAAGCTTTTTGAAGTCAAGGCCCATGTGACCTTGACCTTTGACCTGGTGACCTCAAAGTCAATAGGGGTCATCTACTTATCATGACTAGCTTCCATGCCAAATATGAAGACTGTGGGTCAAAGGAATCTTAAGTTATTGGTCGGACAAGCTTTTTTGAAGTCAAGGCCCCTGTGACCTTGACCTTTGACCTGGTGACCTCAAAGTCAATAGGGGTCATCTTCTAATCATGACTAACCTCAATGCCAAATATGAAGACTATGGGTCAAAGGAATCTTAAGTTATTGGGCGGACAAGCTTTTTGAAGTCAAGGCCCCTGTGACCTTGACCTTTGACCTGGTGACCTCAAAATCAAAAGGGGTCATCTACTAATCATGACTAACCTCCATTCCAAATATGAAGACTGTGGGTCAAAGGAATCTTAAGTTATTGGGCGGACAAGCTTTTTGAAGTCAAGGCCCCTGTGACCTTGACCTTTGACCTGGTGACCTCAAAATCAATAGGGGTCATCTACTAATCATGACTAACCTCCATGCCAAATATGACGACTGTAGGTCAAAGGAATCTTAAGTTATTGGGCGGACAAGCTTTTTGAAGTCAAGGCCCCTGTGACCTTGACCTTTGACCTAGTGACCTCAAAATCAATAGGGGTCATCTACTAATCATGACTAACCTCCATGCCAAATATGAAGACTATGGGTCAAAGGAATCTTAAGTTATTGGGCGGACAAGAAACAAGAGCTGTCACAGGAGACAGCGAAGCTCGACTAATAAAATACTTGACGCAGTAAGGAGGACAAAATTATGAAAGGAAAATCAATTATGTATAATTATGTATTAAGTTATAGTAAAAAAATAACATTTGTTAACATAAATTTCAAGATCAAGGGGAATAATTCTAGAAATAGTCATGCTAGAGACCTTTTCACACAACATTTGTGTAATGATAAGAAATATATATTTGAAGTTTGAAGTAGATACCTTAAAAGTAAAGAAGTTATTATATTTCTTAAAGAAAATCCTAAGTTCAAAGAGAGATAAATCTGTTAATATTGCTTTAAGAGTTATGAACATTGTCACATAAAATGTAATTGATGATAAGGAATAAGTATTTGAAGTTTGAGGTAGATACCTTTAAAAATAAAAAAGTTATAATAAAAAATAACATTTTTCTAGTAAAAAAATCTAAGTTTATGGGGAGATAATTCTTGCAATATTGGTGCTAGAGTTATGAACCTTGTCACATAAGATGGGGATGATGATAACGTAAATATATTTGAAGTATGAAGTTGATCCCTTTAGAAATAAATAAGAAACAGTAAAAAATAATATTTTTTATGGAAAATTCTAAGTTCAAAGGGAGATAAATCTCAAAATATTGGTGCTAGAGTTATGAACCTTGTCACATAAGATGGGGATGATGATAACGTAAATATATTTGAAGTATGAGGTTGATCCCTTAAGAAATAAAGAAGAAACAGTAAGAAATAGCATTTTTTGAGGAAAATTCTAAGTTCAAGGGGAGATAAATCTGAAATATTGGTGCTAGAGTTATAAACCTTGTCACATAAGATGGGGATGATGATAAGGTACATATATTTGAAGTATGAGGTTGATCCCTTAAGAAATAAAGAAGTAACAGTAAAAAATAATATATTTTAAGGAACATTCTAAGTTCAAGGGGGGATAAATCTGTAAATATTGGTATTATAATGATGAACCTTGTCACATAAGATATGGTTGATGATAAGGAACATATATTTGAAGTTTGAAGTTGATACCTTAAGAAATGACAAAGTTATAGTGAAAAATATTTTACTGCACCAAAACTTTAATCTAAAATCTGGACGCGGACGCCGACGCCGGGGCGAGTAGGACAGCTCTCCATATACTTTGTATAGTCGAGCTAAAAACCGACGGACGGCCGGACAGCCGGACGGACGGACGGACAAGCTGATTCCAGTATACCCCCCTTACAACTTTGTTGTGCGGGGGTATAAATATACGGTTATAGCAAACACGGTTATAAGGAATTTTCGCTTATAAGGAACTCATTTCTTAGTCCCAATTTAGTTAAATGTACAGAAAATTACACTTTTATAAAGAACTCCAAAATATCGGCTATCCGTAAATAGATCCCGCATTTTCAACTTTCGTTTTCACTGGCACTCGTCCGAATGTACAGTTTATTGTTGTATGTACTTCAAGACATCTATTAAAATGAATTTGTACAGCAGTACGTAATAGCATAATCCATTGAAAAACTACAAAGTACGCTTGATTTAAATGAAAAGAAATCTATATCTTTCACTAATAAAAGTCACCCTTAAAATATAATAGAAGATATTCAATATAAAAGGAAAGAAAAATCGAAAATCATGGTTATACTTAATCAGGGAAAGAAAACAAAAAAATTACTGAGTTTAGAAACAAAATTTGATATTTCATGAGAAATTGAGAAAGGGAGTAAAATTAAAAATAAAATAGCAAAGGATTTTCAAATTCCAAAAAATACGCTCTCGGGTATTGTGTCTAAAATAGAAAAAAACAACTTATTTTTCTTAATCAAATGCTCTTCAAAATGGCGGACGTTAGTAAACAAACAGTTCGTTATATGTAAATCTGTTCGCTATAAAAACTCCTGATACAAGGAACTAATTCGCTATATGCTTACAAGGAACTACGGATATAAGGAACAGATTTTGAATGTCCCAATGTGTTCGTATAAGCGAAGTTTACTGTATATCTAACTTCTGTCACATAGTTAGTTTGTTTCAAACTGAAGCATAAATTTATCACAGTTGCGGAAATTTAATCTATAATTAATCATTTTTTTTAAGTCGTGCATATATTATACATGTATAATAATGCACTTACTGACCTCTTTGTTTAATTAATAGGGAAATAATATGAAGCGTGTTCGAAAGATGTGCTGACTAATCTTAGTAGATTCAGTTACCGTGAGCAGACTCAGATTTAAACAAATATGAGCCGCGTCACGACAAAACCAACATAATGGGTTTGCGACCAGCAATGATCCAGACCTGAGATCCATGCTGTTCGCTGTCAGTTTCTCCACTTGTTATAGAGTTGGTAAGCGAACAGCATGGATCCTGATCAGACTGCGCGGATGCGCAGGCTTGTCTTGATCCATGCTGGTCGCAAACCCATTTTGTTGGTTTTGTCATGACGCGGCTCAATTATCATAATTTCCGTCTTGTTTTTCCTACATTGTACTTTATTGCCTTTTTTCCTAAAGATGGGAATAAAGGAAGACATTATTACCAAGAGATCTTCTAGACTATGATGCTTCACTTCTCCTGTTTTATCATCTCTCATATAATCCTCAAACAAGTCTCTCCTGAAATAGATGACAATATATGTTACCCTATTTTTCCTATTATAAGACAGGTTTTAGGACCCTGTGTCTTATAAATGATCTGCTTTATAGATGAGTAAATACATAGAGGATATTTGTTAAGTTCAGTGTAAGATCGGAATATATTTCACCGAGTGAGCACCAAAAGGTATATTTCACGAGTGGCGCAGCCACGAGTGAAATATGAACTTTTGGTGTTCACAAGGTGAAATATATTTTGATCTTACACTAAACTAAACAAATTTTCTTTTTATTATATGCAAAGAAACGTTTTAAAAAGACATTAAACCTAGTACTGAATGAAAAGCGCGCCAAATAATAATACAACGTGACGTCATTTACGACGTCACGTCATTAAAATGGTACCCAGTACTGTGCACGCTGGTATTTCACTGAATCTACGTAAGGGGCTTAAATTCAAAACAGTGAAATTATCAAAGTGGTAATTTCACTGTTTCAAACAGTGAAATTACCAGTTTTATATCACTGATATATTTCTATAAACCACCGAAAAGCATGTAATAAAGTACTTTATTTTTCAAGCCTTCTAAATACCTACAATAGATTTGCCCTGCTTTGAATTAAGAGCAGTCCACTGTTAGTTTGAGCTGTAAAAAAGCAGATGTGTAGAATGTAGCCACCCCCCCCCCCTATATAGTTCTACTTCACATTTTACCTACATGTACAAAAGACTTTTAAGTCTCTTAATAATCCTGAGTATGTGCTATGCAATGGATCTATAAGCAAGAGATCTAGCTAAACCATTTATAAAATTTCTATAGTTATTACCTGGCCATATACTGGCTGAATTTACAACTTCCAACATACTAGGTGGCTGATAATACTTCTAGAACATTACTTCAGTGAAACCTTTTCAAAGCAGCCCTATATAGAACAATAAGCTATAACCTCTTGAAACAGAAACCATTCTTCCCAGTGTAGTGCTTATTGATGCAAATTTATATTTAACATCTCTAGAGCAACATCTCAGGGGTGTCTTTGGAAGAGTGTTGCCCTGCAGAGGTGTCTTCAAAAGAGTGTTCTCCTGCAGGGTTGTCTTTGGAAGAGTGTTGCCCTGCAGGGTTGTCTTTGGAAGTGTTGCCCTGCAGGGGTGACTTTTGAAGAGTGTTTTTCTGCAGAGGTGTCTTCCAGAGTCTTACCCTGCAGGGTTGTCTTCATAAGACTGTTGCTCTGCAGTGGTCTTTGGAAGTGTTGCCCTGCAGGGGTGTCTTTGAAAGAGTGTTGCCCTGCAAGGGTGTCTTTGGAAGTGTTGCCCTGCAAGTGTGTCTTTGGGAGTGTTGCCTAACAAGGGTGTCTTTGGGAGTGTTGCCTTGCAAGGGTGTCTTTGAAAGAGTGTTGCCCTGCAAGGGTGTCTTTGGAAGAGTCTTGCCCTGCAGAGGTTGTATTGTACATTTGTTTTTTTCAAAGAAGATTAAGAAAAGGTGATAAAATGTTGATTACCTAGGTTCTGTGTACTGTAACCTCGACATTGTATGAAACTGTTCTCCACATGATGAGTCATCACTGAGATCATCCGAATCTTGACCTCCTGACCAGCTACTGTTTATTGTGTCCATCACTGACCTACATGTAAATATCAATTTTGTATCGGACTGGGCAAAAGTATTTGGTACTACACCTAAATTCCGGTTTTCACTAATGAGGTGAATTTCTTTTTTCTTCTTTTTCTTTTAAAAGCCATTCCCTAATTGGTTACGATTTAAGCATAACATTCCCAATCAATGTCAACTTGCATTTTCAAGCATTCTTATTTGAGGAAAGACCTTTGAACACTATTTAGATATAAGCTGTCATCTAAGCAAAAATACAAACCATCAATAAGGAAGTTGGATAACTTTCTCAAGGTGGCTTTTAGTATTTGAACCCAAGACAGCTCTTACTTTAACCACCCGGCTATGACGGCCTACAGGTGTTTAACCTTACCTTGTATCTTCTTTGGACAAATGGTGTACATGCTGAAAATATTTTTATCAGATACATGTTTAAAATACTTGTAATCCAACTGAGGAACAGTAAATAACTTTTGTTGACTATATAATAATTATTAAGTTTCAGATCAATTTAAGTTTATTAATTTTACTAATTCTCACCCTGATCCAGCCAAGTTATTCACTGGCCATGTTCTGTTTAGCTTAGGATCTGGAAATCCCATACCATATGCTGTCTGAAAGTGACCCGCACCTCCAGGTGGCAGTGTGGTTGGACGATATCCAGGACAATAATTCTGTTGTTGTTGCTGCTGCTGTGCTATTGGGGTACTTGCAAAATCATATGTTATCTGAGGTGGTGCACCCAGCTGTCCACCTAGGACGAAATAAAATAAAATTATAAGAAAAGAAATAGAATACAGTACAGCCCTATTCTGATAAGTTGTATTCTTAACTTGATTATGTGAAATTAAAGAATTATTATTCCATCCACCAGGTTATGATGACGTCACATGCATATAAATGACATCATGGCTTAGAAATTTAAGCAATACAGTGTTAAAAAAAAACAGATCCAGATACTTGTGTTTCATCTGTTTTCATCAAAAAAGTATATAATAAAATATCATACTACATGTTTTAAAATTGTTGTTTATAAGATTAGGTACTGTAAATAATATATGCAATAACAGACAATGTTCAGGTAGACCACCCTCCTGCAGACGATTGCTAAACAATAATAAAGAAACATTACCTGGTTACCTGGTTAAATTTTATCAAATTGTTATTCTACTAGTTTTGATGAAATAATCACTGTTTACCAGATCAAATTCAATGTGCATTGTTTTAACTAAAAATTTCAAACTCTTAGTAGATTACTTTTTTACAGACTTTATATGTTTTTATTTTACAGAAATACATGTAATCTTACCAGGTAGACTTGCCCGGTGCTGATGTGGCCATGTATTATGTCCAGTATTTATAAACCCTGAAAAATCAATAGATCCCTCAGATCTTCTTTGAGACTTGTTACGAACTTGGACAGCTTTCTCGTCCATCGAGTCTGATGTTGAGGGACTGAGAGCAGCACCAGACTGCCCTGGAGGCACTTGGAGGTTGACGTGATTACGGGTTTCTGGGATGGTCTGCATAGTTCCTCGTCCCAGTCCGACACCTGACAGGAGGTTTATAACACTGTCAAGTTCTTCTTGAGTCGCAACATGTCCATTAGCAGTCAGAACTAAAACAGTGAGGTAAAACACATCATATTTCATTATTTGCATAATGAAACACACTCAAAACTTTAAGTTACGGTAACTGACACAATGACTCTTCATATACTTAAAGGGACTAAACTGACGTTTTTTCTTTTGAGATTACGGGACTGGAAATAATATTCCAAGATCAATGTTCCATTTGATAAAGGCCTAGACCAATAACTTGTGTTCAAATTTCAGAATGTTCGCTTATTCCATTTTTTTTTCAGAATTTCTATTCTGGTTGTGAAAAATGTAACCAAAATAGACTAAGACAGCCCAAAAATAGGATTTTCAATTTATTTCTGATTACTTTCTTAAATACCACTTGCATATCTTTCTGTTTAAAGTGCTCCAGCTGATCTGTGTAAGAAATTCAAAATTTTAGTCCATTGGACATCAGTGGAGTTCCTTTAAAAATTTCATTGCAATGAAGAGCCAGAGCTATAAAAGGAATATTTCCATGTTTAATGAGGACCAATGAACGATGAAGATTACTTTTCAAATGGAACTGTTTACATGGACATAGCGAATAATACATAAAGAATAGCACTTCACTTTCATATTGGTTTATGTGGAACTGCAAACTTAATTTTTACTATTAGTGTTTACAAATATAATTGTAAGAACATTATTTCTCTACAAACCTGATTTTCCCATTGCTGATGCAGTATCTTTCAAAATTTTGCCTGAAGGACTTGGGTCCAGCCCAATGTCTACCAGAACTTCTGATTGGCTATTTTGTTTTGCAATACTCTCTGACACAGTCTCTGATTGGTTATTTTGCATCACATGACCATCTTGGATATTTTCTGATGAACCTACAATATCCTCTTCACCTTTTTTTTGGTTAATGTCAACATAAAAAGAACTTTTTCCTTCTTCTGGTGAATTTTTTCTTTCAAATAATGAAAAGAGGGAGGCTTTTAATCCATGTTTATGAGGTTTTGGGGAGCCACTGGCTGACCCAGACGGCTTTCTGCTAAGAGCTGCATGTCGGACTGGGGATGGTATGGGGGTGGAGAGGTTTTTCAGTTTTAAAGACTGGATTTGCTGCAGAAGTTCAGTGTTTTCTTGATCTTCACAAGTGATTGTCAGGTGATCAATAGCAGACGACACCAGATTTGAGCACAGCTGATGATATTCTGCTTGAAGCTTTATGAACAAAAGCAAACATCGCAACGTATTCTAGAAAATAAAAGAAAATATAAATATCAAGTTAAACATTATGCAAGACCTTGACTTTACTGTAAAATATTTCCACTATCTTACCAATGACTGAATGAGGACTTATAGATAGTTCACAATTTTTACATTGGTGGGGGTGGGGGGGGGGGTCAATATTCAATTAAATGTAATTGACAAAATATGGAAAAAAATCAATATAGACAGCTGATATACATGTACCTGAATTCTAAAATTATTTCATACATATGCAGCAAAATATTATTATACAATTTAGCAACAATATATGTAAAAAGGTTCTTTGTCAGTTTTCATGAATTATAATAGATTTTTATCTTATCTTACGTATTATACCGTTACGTTATATGATAATTACAAGTCTATTCCAGGAACAATCCCCTAAAATGGTTGCCATGGGAGGTAATAACTGCTATATATGTGAAAAGCATCTATTGATAACAAGAATTTGAAAACTTGTAAATGTCACATGATACTTTGGTATCTTTTTTTTTTTTTTAAATAAAACTCATATTAAACAGTAAGTGACTAAGTCACAGTGCATTAAATCATTAACTTTAACTTGTAAATACCAAAGTATCAAGACCTAATGTTAACAGTTTTATTTACTTTAATTTCAACTATGATATTTTCAACTACGGAAAACTAGAAAGATCAAGGCCAGCCTAATCTGATTAAAATCTGCTAAAATATAAAATCACACTGTCACTACAAAGTTACATGTAACACTACATGTAAACATAAGAAGGTCTGAACTTTAGACAGATTGAAGGCCAGCCAGAATCTTCTGCAACTGGTTAATTATTTAAAACTTAAAATTAACAGATTGAAAGTTAAGGAACAGAACTAAAGAATCTGATTATGTACATTGAACAACTTCAAATTACCATGTTACTTACTAAATTCATCACAAGAGTCAAGAATATTAAATGAATTTATTAATCAATTCATTTAAAAAGAGGATATTAATTGACTGAAGGTTTACTGAATTTATTTAATATACATGTATTCTATTAATTTTAGTTTAAAATTTTATTATGTGAGCTGCCCTGAGCATAATACTAATAGCATCTTATTCAAGTTCAATAAATTTAGTAACAAAGCTACACAAACATAATATTCTATCAATCACATATCCAATAGAACTGTTTATTGTGAAAAATAAACCACTGTTTCATAGACATGCCTATAAGGTTAGGCTAACATTTAGGGCGTCTCACTAATGACAATACTTCAAAATATATGCATGGCTGTGCTATACAATTTTTAAGGAGTCATAAAAGCAGCACAGTAATGTAATAATATATAAATAATTACCCTTCGGTTCTCAGAATAATCATCTCCTGACTTTTTCGTCTCTACTGTTTCTTGGTTCCCTGCTAACAAGCTCTCAATTTCCTGCAATCTTCCGAGAACCAGCTCGGATTCCCCACAGGCAAAAACTGGACCCAGCAGAGCAACAATCTCCTTAGTAACAATGTCATACTGGCTTCCGGCTAATGAACCACATAACTGCACTAGAGTGCTGGAACCAGCATTATCAAACTGTTTCCATGTTGATTTAAGACCATTTAATCCGTCTCCATGGTTATCTTTATTCCCACTTGACTTATTCTCAATATTTTTCTCCATTTTTGTTTTAGACTGACTCACTTAACTAAATATTTCACCATGATTCTATCTATTGTTTAATTCAATATCACGCACAGTTTTTTTTCTATTCCGCAACCACTTCCTGTTGATCAAAAATGACCATAGATTAGTCCTTCATCAAGTTTTTATATCTAACATGCTGGAAAACATCCTGGAAAGAAACAGAAATAGAACATTATCAAATTATGATCAAATAAAATGTATTGTAGCAAAACTGTTACAGGAAACAGTTGTCATGTAAGCTCTAAGTTTTACCACATTTGATAAACTTAATAAACATGACTATTCTCAGCAGTTGAAAGACCCATGCAGATGTTTTGTATATTCAAGAAGAAGGAAAAACTGCAAAATTCTATGCCAAAGTTATGTGTCTTGGAAACTGACCTACAATTATGATCCCAAAAAACATAAGTGAAGTTGTAATTAAAAACTTTACTTGGTTTATGTGAAAGCCATGCAAAATCTTAATGAACAAAGAGGAATAATTTGGCAAATTTCTCTTTAGTTCTCTAAATTTTTCTTTACAAACAAAGAGGAATAATTCAGCAAATTCCCACACAAGCTTTAGGATAGTAACCTATAATTATATATGTGCAGTCAGGGATTAATTAACTTAAAGATATGAAATAACATATAAAAAAATTCATAAAGTTTTACACAAATGCTAAAATGCTGAGTGTAAGTGGGTCAGCCCAACTTTTTTTTTCCATTTTTAAGTCAACCAAACCTAAATCACCAGTCAGTTTTCAAAATACATATTTTTAATTAAATTCATTCTTATTTTCATGAAAATTTGAAAATGTCTTAAAAATATCATTTTGTAAAGTTACCAAAAGAATGCAATTTACACATTATCAATGGCGCTTACAACCCATGTAAGTTACCAAAAATGTCAGATTATACAAAAACGGCCCTTACTGCGTTAGTAACGCAGTAAAAATAAAGTTATAAAATAATAAATGCTGAAAAATAGGTCATTAATGGCACATAACAGGTAAACTATTACGAGAATTTTGAATCTTTATACTTTTCCTGAAAACTTAATAAATTTTTCTAAGGTTTGATTTTATTGAAATATTTTTGCTCATCTGGAGGCGTGCAGCTTTAAATATGAAACAGAAGATTGTTCGTAAGTAACAAATTGTGTCAAAGATCATGATAAAATAGACAAGAAAAAAATCACTTACTCAAAGTTATGTTAATCAAAGGAAACTATTATATCCTTGATTTACAAAAAAAATGTACTTCAATACAAAATAAACAACTTCTGATATAGAATCTGATTACGTGTCTAATAAACACATATATGACTCATTTCAAGTAGATAATGTGACCATTTCAAGTACTTATACATCTTAATTGTATACTATACTCTTCTAGATTGTTTCTGTAATAATAAATATTGAACGTACTATAACTCATCTATGATGTAAATCATTCGCCGTGTGTGTATGAGACATGACAATTTTCACTTTGAAACTTTCAGCACCAAGCATGAAATATAAAGTCACAAATATTTTCTTTATTAGAAATGTTTCTTAATTAAGTAGATCTATGCTGCATGTATATCAGGCCATAATAAATTTGTCAGGCACTTGAAGATTAAGAAACAGAAACTGCTGAAAATTTAAATACTTGAATGATAGTATTACACCAAGACATGGAACCTTTAATCTATATTTTACCATACATACCATTTCAATGTATGTACATGTAATTATTGTAAAAAGTAGCTGTTACTGCAGTAGAAATTGGGTTATAAATAATGAAAATTCATTCACTGCATATAACATGTGAATTATTTCTTAGATTGTGAGTATTTTTACATTTCTTAAAATCTTACTACATTTTTCACAAGGCCATCCTTAAAAAAATGTTTGTTTGCAGTAACGCGACCGACTCACAAAATTTGCCCCTACTCAAAATTTTTTTTCATGGTCTGGATAAAAAAAAAAATTTTTTGAATCAGAAAATTATGCCTTGTGCTTTGTTTTCGTTCTTTTAAAGGTTAATAGAAGAAATAAAATGTAGGCCTTATTAAATTAGAATTCAGTTATCAATTTATTAATTGTTACCAGATTATCAAAGCATATATTGTCCAGCATTTTGAATTCCATGTTTATTTGGGAGTACAGTTCAATAAAAAAAAAAAAAAAATCGACCTACCTACCCACCTTGAAAATTCTGGGTCGGGTTACTGCAAACAAACATTTTTTTAAGGATGGCCCAATGTTGATTTTCTTGAAATATTTTGGCTGATCTGGAGGCATGCTGCTTTTACAAAAAAGACTGCAATGCTTTACATGTACATCTCCTGATAATGTATATTTTAATAACATGTATTAGTTTATAAAGCTGCATAATCTACCAGTATAATTTTATTCAGTCATCTGACAACTCTCTGAAACAGCTGCCTTCTGTTTAATGTTAATATTCAGTTTGTTATTTGATGTACAATGTCAATGTGACATTGTGTGTAGCTAGTTTTTCTTTAATATTTACATTTGTGCCAAAATCAAATAAACATTACTTGCATCTTGTATCAAATGATGAAAACTGATATACATATATTTTCTCTTTATTGGATGACACTATTAAGTTCATATTAGTACTTTCCACATTTCTGGTATAGGACCAAAGAGGCCCAGGCAAAATGACATGTTAAAATTATTAAATTTTGGTTAAGTTTATTTATTTTTGTAAGGATTTGATTCATTTGTGGATAAAGCAAAAGTTCATGTTGAATAATTTAGATATGACCTTGACTGTCAAGGTCAGATGATTAAATGTTGCTTATAATTATTTTCTTGACCCCTAAATGTGACCTTGACCTTTGGGTGGCATACCTGGGTTTTGTGTGTGACCCACCACCCTATCATGGTGAACATTTGTACCAAATTATTTTGTTATGTTTTAAAGAATGAACTATATATAGACAGGACAAATCCGGACAAACATAATACACTGAACTAAATACCAAAAGCGATCACTGCAGCCTGAAGTATTTTCACTTTTTAAGTTGCTTTTTGCACTACCGGACCTGTGTGTGTGTGTATGTGTTGTCAGATAATAATACATCAATTTGGACATGAGCTGTGACAGCTGGATCATCAAAGTTACAATTTATGCTAGCCAAGATACAATATAACTTCCTCACATGATGTGTGTGTGGAATCCAAGACATTTGCCTCCTGAACACTTGCCTCCCAGTCTAAAACTGCATCACTCAATATTTGGTCCCCACCCAACTTCTGACCCCCATACACCCTCTCTTTTAGTGGAAATCCGAAATATAGATGTTGACACTTGAAAATTTACTACTTGTATATGTAAATCAGCAGATGTATGTCAAATTATGCACTCTTCAGCTTTAAATATGATTCATTGATTTCAATAAAATTAAATTAAAATGCAACAATAAATTAATGCATTTAAATATTATTGAAATAAAGGCATAATAATTTACATGCGTAAACAAAAGCTTAAGAGTGCATTTGATATACATTTAGCAAATGACAAAACCTTAACATTTCTACTGGAAGGCAGTTATTCATTTCATTTTTAGAGTCTGAGGTTTTCACTTTTTTTGGCACTGATACTTTTGGGTTTTTTTTTGTCAGCATACAATGTAGTCCAAAATATAAGACTTATTTATATGGGCTTTTAATAGTTTTTAAGTTGGGCAAAGCTATTACTTACTATTGCCATGAAATAAAAATATCACACAGCGAAGTCTTAACAAGACTATTCTTTATAGGACCTATAAAAGTGAAGTCAATCCAAGTGCATTGATGTTTATCTTTAAAGTTTGTACTACCACATCACCACATCAATTCAAAATGTCAAACACTGTTTTATAACAAGCTTTTTGACATTCCAATTGTTATTTTTGTACACATGTACAATCAAATTTTTCTCAGCACTAATTTATCAAGAAGTTAGACTTTTTAAATAACAAGAGCTGTCTGTAGGACAGCATGCTCGACTATTCTAAGTGCTTGATAGTAAAAGAGCCTATTCTTTTTTATAAATTCATGTTATAGGCCTTAGAGAGAGTCAAATTATACAGAATTGGCTTGACTATTCGGAAGGTAATGTCACAAGGGTTTTTTATTGAGTATAATAATACTAATTACCTATGAATACATAAATTTGACAGGAAAGGTACAAAGGCTTGTTATTAAGATATTTTATCAAGTAAATCACTACTTTATTATTATGACTGCCAGGGCCAAAACACCATTTTTGGGGAAGGAGCCGCAGCCTTTTTCTTGGGGAAAATATTCGTGATTTTGGCATACTTTGGGAAAAGGGGTCTCAAATTTAACACAAATTTTTAACAAGGTCTTCAAAATAGAAAAGCAAAAAGCACTGGGAAATACAAATAAGGCAGTAAAAGACCTAAATTCAACACCATCATTTAACTTTATTCTAAATTCTATGGGAAATTTCAAAAGACTGGGGAATTTTGAGGACCAAACTGGGGAAAAAAAGAGGCTAGTTTGGTTGGGGAAGTAGCCTATATTCGGCCTCTATAAAGAAGGGTTTTTTGGCCCTGACTGCATAAAACTGTCCCAAAAAAGGCACAAACCCTTCAGTAGTTATTGAGATAACAGCTTACAAGCAAAACTTTACCATCAATTTCTAAGTTGAAAAAGGGGAGAAAAATCAGCCTAAATGCAAGATAGAATTATGGATCTTTGTCAGTGACCTACAATTATGACCCTAAATGCATATGTGAAGTTTTAAATAAATATCTTTAATAGTTATTGAGATATGTAAAACTTGCATGTAAACATTAACCAAGAAACTAAGTAGAAAAGGGGATATGAATCAGCCTTAATGCAAGATAGAGTTATGGAACTTGGTCAGTGACATACAATTATGACCCTCCAATTATGACCCTAAGTGCATGTGTAAAGTTTCAAGTAAATATCTTTGAAGACCGTTAACCTTTAACCAAAATTTCTAAGTTTCAAAAGGGCAAATAATTCTGCAAATATTGCAGACAGAGTTGTGCAATTTTGCAAACTGATGTACATTGTTACTATAATAAGTATTTTAAATTTCAATTGATTATCTCAAGCAATAATTGAGATATTTGACTTTACAAAAAACTTTAACCAAAATTTCTAAGTTAAAAAGGGACATTATTCTGTCAATATTGTAGGCAGAGTTATCCAACTTGTCAATCTGATGTACCTTGTTACTATAAATAAGTATTGTAAGTTTCAATTGAATATCTCAAGCAATAATTGAGATATTTGACTTTACAAAAAACTTTAACCAAAATTTCTAAGTTAAAAAGGGGCATAATTCTGTCAATATTGTAGGCAGAGTTATCCAACTTGTCAATCTGATGTACCTTGTTACTATAAATAAGTATTGTAAGTTTCAATTGAATATCTCGAGTAATAATTGAGATATTTGAATTTACAAAAAACTTTAACCAACGCAGACACCGACGCGGACGCCGACGCCGGGGCGACTACAATAGCTCTCATATTCTTTGAATAGTCGAGCTAAAAACAGTAAAACTAAATGTGAATAGCTGTGCAATATTTATTTTTCTATATTGCAATATATCAGTGTACAGTACTGGTAAACCATTACAGCTCTATCTATGAATGACCCCCCCCCCAATAAGAAGTGTCTCTGAAAGACTTAAGTAGGCATGAAATTATGGCATTTTTAATGATGTACGCTTAAAAATTATTTCAAATTTAACTTTTGTTCAGAAAACTAGATCATCCATCCATCCATCCATCATCCATCCATCCATCCATCCATCCATCCATTTCCATTAATGTCAAACTCCTCCTGAGATAGCTACACAATGTATTAGATAGAAGGGAATCCAGAAACCAGTCCCTAGCTCTTATTGAATAGACGGTAACCCCTTAGGTCTTATACATGCCCAGTGTATGGCACTGATACATGCGAGGATTACCTTGAATTTTTACCAGTACACTACTACACCTCTAGGTAGATGGGAAACACTGAAAGTGTCTCTGAAAAATCCCAAGGGTTTTTGCCCAGGATAGAAACCGGGACCTCAGCAGTGAGAGTCAGTGGTGTAACCAACTGCAGTGTTGCATCTAGAATTTAAAAATTATGGGTGATTGTCCCCCACTTAACTAATAATGTGGGGGATTTGGAGATGCATATACCTAACAATATGACATGTATTGACCTTTTCGAAAACCTAGCTAAACACCATTTTCCGGTACGATACCATTTTAGCTCTGGGGAATTACACCAAATGAAGTACATAACACAGTTACGAGATATGTCTATTTTTCTATCATTATTTAACCGTTTAAGGTGAAAAAATTGATGTTTTTTGAAAATTATCAATATTCGTTTAATATCTATTGCAAATTATTCAAAAAAATAAATTGTTTATAATGAAAATCAATAAAAATCAAACAGACGTAGTGGAATGTTCCATAATAAATAAGGTTATTTTCTGCGTAAACTTGTGTATTTACTTTATTTTTTGTATGGAATTATTCATACAATTATATTTAATTATTTTTTTATAAAGAAATAAGTGTTTTATTTCAGTTTAATTTAAAAAAAGGCCGAAAACATTGAGTTCACTATAACACTCCTTTTGGTGAATTCCCCAGAGCTATGTACAGAAGGTACCGGAAAACGGCGTTTAGCTAGGTTTTCGAATTCGTGAATACCAAAAAGAATTCATTTATTTTACGTTTAGGCATTTTTTTGACAGCTATCGGCAACGGAAATAGAAAAAATATTGAGGAATACTAGTAGAGTGTGCAGATCAAACCATCAATACACACGCTAGATGACCCGGTGGGCTGCTACACATGATTTAGTATGTATGTTAGTCATTACCGCGAGTGAAAACAAACAAACATTGACTTCATTATTCATTAAAATGCCTGATCTGCTAAAAAAATGTGCAAATTGCAACAGAGCTATCGCACCACCTACAAATATTCTGCTAGTATAAAAAATAATAAGTAAAATGCTTAAAAGAGAGATATTTTCTGACCATTTTCATTACGCGTTACATAGTCAGGCTTACCCAAAATCAGATATTATGTTTATATAAACTTTAAAACATTGGGTTTTTTTAATGGCGCACGTTTTAAATGTTACTGAAACTGGGCAGCAACTGTAAAAGGACATCCTACAATATATCTTTAACTTTGACCAAAATATTCAGTGTCCGAATACTGTGAATATAAAGCTGTAAAGAATACACTATGCCAACCACGTTAATAAGTACATTATATAAAATCGTAGAATTTGTACTAAAATATATCACAATTGAGTTAATGTTATAATATGCGACCTTTTATAACTACCAGTCGGAGTTATCAAATTTCATTTGTTGATTTTTTTTCCATCCTCCTATTTCCGGATTCAGACTACTTGATTTTTACATTTTAAAAACAAAAACTAAATTAATCGAACAATTACCATATTATAGGGCAATTGTTATTTTTTTTGTATTATTTGCTTTCCAAGACGTATACTGTTTGCACAAGCAAATAGTTTTTGAAAAAAAAACTTGACATGGTTAGTTTTATTCAATGCGCTTGCAAAAATTAAGGTGTGAAAAAATTATTTTAGTGGATAAATATAGAACATTGTTCTACTTACCATTTCATGCAATCAGACGTTGGCAAAGGTGAAGGTCGTAGTTTAACGAAGGTTGTAGCCGACGATTCAAGTTTCGATTATATCCTGTTTGCAAACTGACTTGACAACATAGACATGGCATCGACAATACGACCAGCGTTAAAGACTCAACAGTCGTGGAAGAATCTTCAAGAATTCTTCGATAAAAATGGGAAGAGCATCAACATGCTTGAGATGTTTAAAGCTGATCCTGAGAGATTCAAGAAATTTAGCATCAGGTAGGCTAGTCCAACTAATTAGACTTGTCAAAGAGACACCGAGATAATTTTGGACGGGCGCTGTCTTTTTCCAAGTCCAACCACGAACTGCATTTTTATGCACGGACGCTTCCCAATTAGAAGTTGTTGGGAGCGAAAACTAGAAAAGTTTCAAAGAAACGGTCTACATTACCTGAAAGAGAATCGTTTTTTTATGCAAGGTTCCAAATTATCATACTTCAAAGTCGAACAGAAGTCTAAATATTCCACTTTAATTTTTTTAATCGTTGAAAATTATTGAAAGCGGCCATATTGGAAAACGGTGTCATGATAAAATTGTAAACACTGGTAAAATCCATGGTGTAACACAGGTATCGGCGGCAATCGATTGTATTTGCCAAGCTTTATTATACAATTTGTTTATGTTATTTATATGAATTATTGCAGGAATAACTCTTTTATTCACACACAAATATTTCAGCATTAAAAAGAGAATGTGTAAAGGAAATTATGATAACCTTACTTAGAAATTAAATAGTTTATGATGTCCGATGTCAGATCATACTGCATTTAAGTCCGTTTAAATTGTCAAATTAGATATTATTAAGTTGGATTTTTTAACATCTGTGATCATTAGGTGAAATTTCTGAACTAACTTTTTATTTTATAACCCTGCCATGACTTCCCACATACGAAAATACAATGTAATTGTAGGTACATCTTAATGAATTATAATTATACTATACATGATGAAGCAAAGAAGAATTTCAATTTATATTACACTCCATATCAATTTCTAGTTTATTATCTTTAAAAGAAATTGAGGACGGTTGTGTATGGGAAGAAGTTCAAAACAACCAAAAATAACTTTAAAACTCTGAAAAAAAATCTTAAAATTTCAAACTATAAAATGGAATTTCAGACAGTCCTCAGTAAAATATAATTGTCGCACAGATTTGACGGGGTTTATGATAAAAACACAGCAAGCGGAAATTTAGTGACCGTTATTTAGATGTTGAATAGCATAACAATGTAAGACAGATGGGAGAAATGTTGGAACGACTGTCGCAAAAGGCACCAAAACCTCTGATACCCATTAAAAATTCCATGTTATCTAGTTCCCGTTGAACGGCACCACGAATGTGTCACATTGAAAGTTCCATGATTACCGCCGTATTATGTACACATCTGTGGATGTTGATTAAAAATTTCAACATTATTGTGTTTAAGTGATCAATTCTGTTTAAACCGGCGAAAGGGAGCACTTGAACCTACCAGAGCCGTCTTTGGCACTCCTGTGTATTTATGTTTCGATTTTGCAGTTTCAGGCGTTTTTGGTGGGTTTTTTTGGAGGGTGGATACATGAATGTGGATAAGTTTTTTCTGTTTCTTTACATTTCTTTGCTTGTTTGCCGAACCTTGTATTGATAATCATTATCTGTTTGTTACGGTTCGGTATACATGTATACAATATGATAAACAAGATGAACAAGGAAAGGCGGCGTTCAATGAACGCAAACCCCACACGACCCAGGAACATGAACCATTGGCAAGGAGCCCAGTAGGATCCTAAATTAAAACGGGAAAGGGCGCAAAGGAGAGCACGGTCAGGCTTATCACTAAATGTAACTGAGAAGGAAATCAAAGAAAATAAATAAATGAATGATTAATAGGACCACAAAGTTAACGAGCACAGGGGAAGGGGATAGGAAATTCGGGGAGGGGGCGAAATAAAGAAATAAAACTAGGGGCAAAGGGAAGATACTTACCAAAGAGGAAAAAACAACAAGGGACACAAACAAAAGTGTCACCAAAACAGTATGAAACAGGACCACTAAGTTAACGGGCACAGGAGAAGGGGATAGGAAATTCGGGGAGGGGGCGAAATAAAGAAATAAAACTAGGGGCAAAGGGAAGAAACTTACCATAGACGAGAAAACACAAGGGACACAAACAAAAGTGTCACCAAAAACAGTATGAAACAACAAGACATACAACTTATACATTTATAAGTCTCTTAATCCGTTCATTTGAAAATTCTGATCTTCTCAATGACTTTTTTTAATATCCTCTACTTAAAATTTATTTCAATTAAAATATGTGACCCTTCCTTTATAGTTACACAGCATATGGCTGGATCACAATAAAGTTCCTTTTTAGTAAATTAATAAAGTATGTCAAGAAGACATTTAACTTTATCAATAGGTTTAATATGGTATTATATATCGGCAATCGGTGAAAAAGAGCTCTTGAAATATTATTTGTACAAATACTGAATAATTTGAAGTGTATTTCAAATAGTTTTCCTTCAATATTTCTTTTACGTTCTTAATTGTCATATAAATATGCATGTATAAATGAAGTCAGTATTTTATCCGAGAGTGACATTTGGCAGTCATTAGCAGTAAACAAGAAGGCAAACCACCAATTGATAATGTTGAGTACATGTATTAAAATATTTAAAAATATTAAACAACAGTACTTGTACGGAGCCTATTTGCGACCATTGCATTTTAGGTTAAATACAATGATACTTTTCAATAGTATTTAATAATACACACGTTTATTAAAAAATAATGAATAGATTTATTTCCCCCGATATTTTGTTTAATTTAATCCTCATGCGTAACCCACACTTACCTGCTAGACACAGTGGTAGCTACTACCAGCTTTCACGGAATCGATTTTTTACGATGACGTCATAACATGTCCGCCGAAGATAGAGTAGACAGTAAAAATTTGAAATAAATCGCATGTATGCGTTAAGACAGGTGCAATCTAATATTTTTTCTAGGAGAAGTTAGTTCTAAAATTTATATTCTATTGATCTTTAGAAGTAATTGAAGTTACTTTCAGGTTTAAGCAGTAAAAATCAGTCCAAACTATCGAAAGTGTTGCCGGAAGATTTTCCGTGCGTAAAAATGACAGTTAAAATTAGGCGTAACGGTTTGACAGTAAGAAAAAAAAGTCTGTAAAATGGGTCAAACCGATCACGCCGAATTAATTAGGCTACAGGTAGGCTTTAGCATATTTCACTATTTTCAAGAATATCATACAGTTTATTTTACCTCTGTTCACTTATTTTAATAGAATCTAGTTTAGCAAACCCCAGAAATAATCAAGTGTGCACATGTTTCTGTATTTATGCTTTTATTTTAATTGGTGTTATTCTGAATTTTGTTGCAGTTTTAGAAATACAGTAGAATCCCTCCTTAAGACCACCCCGCTATTAAGACCATTTTTCAAAAGAACGGAATGTTCTGTTCTTTATATCAATGGTACCATTATCCAGAATTAGGACCACCTCGCTTATCCACTTTTAAGACCACCAGATTCAGTCCCAATTCATTGTTTTATTCTTTATCTGACCCCACTATTGAGACCACTGATATTAAAGTTAACACCTGCCTAATTCTTAAATTTGTTGTTATCATCTGCTTGAATGCTCTAAGGCATGACACTTGATTTCACAAGGTGTGAAAAACTGTTGTTATATGGGTTATTGTATGAAATAAGGTGAGAAAGTTAATTTTAGAGTGGTTTAATATAATGTTGCTTTCAGCGCAATTTATTTTGTGAAGAAATAATATCTATTGATAGATGAACTATGTACATCATAATTATGATAATCAATATTGAAATCAGACCAAAGGGAATTTAATGTTAAATTTCTTCAGAAATATTTCTACCTCTCATCACAATGACATTAGATGTTACATATTGTAAAGATACATTTTGTTTGTTTATGCAAAACGACTAAAATACACCGTGGTCATAAAGTATGTAAGCAATAAGTATATTCACATTTAAGACCACCCCGCAATTAAGACCACTTTGGACCAGTCCCAATGGTGGTCTTAATTGAGGGTTTTCACTGTAATTAAATAGTAAATGCCAATCTGCATGTGTGGACTTGGCTGCTATGGCACGGCTCACCTCAGCCTACTATTAAAACACTATTCATGAATTCGAAAACCTAGCTAAACGCCTGGGGAATTCACCTAATGGAGTGTAATAGTGAAGGCGATGTTTTCGGCCTTTTTTCAATTAAATTGAAATAAAACAGTTATTTCTTTATAAGAAAATAATTAAATGTCATTGAATAATTCCATACAAAAAATAAAATAAATACACAAGTTTACGCAGAAAAATAACCTTATTTATTATGGAAGATTCCACTACGTCTGTTTGAATTTTATTGATTTTCATTATAAATAATTTATTTTTTTGAATAATTTGCAATAGATTTTAAAGAAATATTGATAATTTTCAAAAACATCATTTTTTTTACCTTAAACGGTTAAATAATGATAGAAAAATAGAAATATCACGTAACTGTGTTATGTACTTCATTTGGTGTAATTCCCCAGAGCTAAAACGGTAACGTACCGGAAAACAGTGTTTAGCTAGGTTTTCGAAAAGGTCAATAAATATATAGATTCTCATTCTGTCTTTTGTCTGTGAATTTCGTTAATTTTGTGACAACTACAAATTGTATCTTTTAAAAATTTGTAGAAAATATTTCTTTTATTTAACCATGTTATGATGTAAAGGCTATTTAACAAGAAATTTTATTAAGAATATTTTGTACAAAAAAGGTACTTAGTTTGCTACAAAGCATAAATTTTTTTTGTTTACAAATAACATAAATTCCTCAGTAAAACTTGTAAATCTCAATTAGCATACTGAGTATCGGTAAGTCTTTAATGAACGTACTTTGTATTTGCTGGATGAAATAAGAAATAAAAAATAGGACTGAGATGACCATGATACAAAATATGTAGGTAAAGAAACTAGCTGTGTGAGGGCAGCAGCTCCGCATTAGCAAGCATGCTAAATTTGTTTATTTTCCAGGCCCCCATAAAATTAGATTTGTTAACTCCACTCTTGCAACAGATCTCTGAAAGT
Source organism: Ruditapes philippinarum (assembly GCF_026571515.1). Taxonomy (NCBI): domain Eukaryota; kingdom Metazoa; phylum Mollusca; class Bivalvia; order Venerida; family Veneridae; genus Ruditapes; species Ruditapes philippinarum. The sequence goes on from NW_026857770.1 coordinate 970,182, forward strand.
GTCATGATGTTTTTGTTTGATAAACGTAGGACATACTTTTATGTTCCAGGATAAATATTAAAACAGTTAGGCAGCTGTCAGATGACAGCAACTAAATGTAATTAATATATTGCAGCTATTGCCTGACAGCATAGTAAACACTTGGGTCTGCATCTGCGTGTCATTTTCTGTCACACTTGACTTCCAAAGCTTGTTTTTTGCCTACCACTTTAACTTTTTATATTCTATATAAATGTTGTCTTGCAGTATTATCCATTTATCTATGTAGGGTAAGTAATATTGATAAAAAGTAAGCTGATGGGAGTTTGCAAAAGTGTATGTAAAAGAAAAGGTAAAATTTATTACTCAAGTTTTTTAAAAAGTAACAGGTGAATGCATGTTTTGTAAGTTGTTAACTTACGTTTGCAGATAAAAAAAAAGAGACGCAAATTTTTATATCGGCAACCAGAACCAGTTTCTTATTAAATATTTTTTTAGTTCCTTGCTTTTCAATAAGGTGTACACACATTTAGATAATTAGTGTTTTATGTAAATGATTTGCAATGAATGTTAAATACCACTTTATGCTTTAAAAATGCAACACCTTGTGATTAACATACATGTAATTCAAATTCCTTTCAAGGGGACAGCTGTGCTATACTTTACCAATAAATAGGTTTTGAAAAGTGATGACTTACTACATGTATCATTTAGAAATTTCAATACAGCCACATGTAACAATCCTTTTTATGCTGTCATTTCTAAATGTATTTATAAGCACCTTTATAACAGCTCATTTCTCACCAAACATTGCCCATTTGATTAAGAATCTAGTTTCAATGTGATGTAATGAAGGTGCCAGTTCATGCTTGAAATAACATACAGAGGGCACAGTGTGTACCTGAGGTCCCCCCCCCCCTCACCAGTAAAGCGTGAAAGTCGCCATATGGCCTATACTGTTTTGGTGTGTCATGAACACCCCCACCTTTACCCCCCCCCCCAAAAAAAAAAAACAACAAACTATTATTGTAGATCACTGTCCAAGACCCTAACTTATAATGGATAAAGACTGATTTGTCCCCCATTTTTGAACATAATTCCTTGTTAAAGTATTGCATGCAAGATCAATATTTACAAAGACTGAAGATTTTCATATGAAACTTATAAGACTGTAGATTTTCATATGCAACTTTTCATTTGTCTTAGGAGTAAAATAAGTAGATCATTGACTAAAATTCTAGTAATAATTCCTTTTAAAACAGTTAAGTCCATGGGCCTTATTATCAAAACAAGTACATGTATTGAGAATGGTGAATTGCGCTGTCAGATTTCTCCCTATGAATATCATAGTAACTGAGAAATATGATAATTTGCATAACCTGGGGCCACCTATAAACATTGCAGACTGACCGATATCCTAAGATCATCATTTTAACTTTGGTGATGCAGCAGTCAATACCAGTAAAATCAGTCTGTGAAGCTACTTATAAATTTATAGAAATATTATGTACTGTTGTACCAAATGTAGGTTTTTTAGATTGCCTTAAAAAATATTTTCAGTATACAGGATTATGTTTAGTAAATTTAAGTCATATTAAAATCGCAATTTCATGCTACACAGTAATCATCCCATATACATTTTACTCCTGTTTTAGTTATATCCTGTTACTGGACACCTTTGACATTGGGCTATGTTTACTTTGGTAAGACATTGGGCTATGTTTACTTTGGTAACTCATATCCTGTTTTCATGATACGTGAAACCTTCTCTTGCATGTTACAATGAACAAAGTTTTACTAGGATATAAGTTTTAGCTTTCATGAGGAATAGTGGGCGTTTTGTCTCACCTGTTCTCCACCATTTGATATATAGGTTTCTTTGTGAACATCAATAGAATTTCTAAGTAATAAGTTTGGGATTTTGTGACTATCGTTAAATAAATTTCAGCATCAAGTCTTATATATTCTCAGTATTGTCTCTATTTCAGCACACATGCCAAATTAGAATCAAGAGGCCATAGCATTTTTATCTCTCTTAGTCTGACATTATTTAAGCATGCCTTGATATAGAACCCACAAAAGGCTAAACCCATGTGTCAAGAAAAGTATATAAAAGTAAATGGCACCGAAAACCTTATTTTCCTGCTTGTGAAATACAGAATAGAGGCTGGGAATTATACAGAGTTACAGCATAGACCCAATGGCTTTGTGCCAACTGTGTGAAAGTTTATACCCAGATTTTGGACAGTTAAGATACTTGCCAAATTTCCCAGAAAGTGTGTGAATCTATTATATTTGTCACAGGGTCAAATATTTCCGGTGGAACAGAAACAAAACTCTGGGCGTAGGTTCGATGTTTTTAATGACTCCAAATAAAAATGGTCTAAAAATATAATAGATTAATAATTATACATCTTACAAGTACAATACATATAAAACAAAATACATTGAAATAACAATATATACACAATCGACGCGGAATAAGAAAATATAAAACTACATAAATAAGATTACAATCAATATCTTAATCTTAATACTATTTCTTACCACAGCGTCTGTAATTAAACTATTTCAATATAAATTGAAATAGGTAAAGTAAATGTAGATCGATATAAATGTTAAGTTTTTACTATGTCTGACTCGTAAGAGGTGACTGTAAAGAGTGAGCGGGACAGGAAAAGCAAACAGTGTGCAGAAGTAAAAACTATTTAAAAGAACCAATGGATATCTCTCTCACATAGAATCATACATAACAAACACAACAATTGGATAAGTTACAAGAAAGAAAGAGTGACCAGTGTTCACGATATTGCACGGGTGAGATCGACAATGTACATCATTGACAGAAATTGTCAATTTTCACCGATTCAATACCGGAAGTTAAATTTATACGATAAAACCTAAACGAAACCGAATAAAAACGTGCGTGCATGATGTTTCCGCTTAAATAAAACTATGGAAATCCACGGCTGCCATAACTATCAAATATTTCTTGTTGAAAAGAAACAAACTCTGGGCGTAGGTTCGATGTTTTTTAATGAATCCAGGTAAAAATGGTCACAGCGTCTGTAATTAAACTATTTCAATATAAATTGAAATAGGTAAAGTAAATGTAGATCTATATAAATGTTAAGTTTTTACTATGTCTGACTCGTAAGAGATGACTGTAAAGAGTGAGCGGGACAGGAAAAGCAAACAGTGCGCAGAAGTAAAAACTATTTAAAAGAACCAATGGATATCTCTCTCACATAGAATCATACATAACAAACACAACAATTGGATAAGTTACAAGAAAGAAAGAGTGTTCACTATATTGCACGGGTGAGATCGACAATGTACATCATTGACGGAAATTGTCGATTTTCACTGATTCAATACCGGATGTTAAATTTATACGATAAAACCTAAACGAAACCGAATAAAAACGCGTGTGCACGATGTTTCCGCTTAAATAAAACTATGGAAATCCACGGCTGCCATTACTATATAATTTCAATCTGTGACATATTCTTTGTACACTCCATTTACATTTATTTTATGCGTTTTTTTTAACTGAAAATTTGTATTTTGCCATTTTATTTTCTGTGTTAAACTTATATTTTTTCTAAACACAAAAAACTAATATTTTGCAAATTTATTAGTCCCCTACCGGTACCAGAGGGGACTTTAGGTTTATCGTCCGTCTGTCTGTCCGTCAGTTCGTCCGTCCACAAAACTGGATCCCGCAATAACGCAAAAAGTACTGAAAATATTTTTATGAAACTTGATCTATAAAATATATTGTTCAAGCACATTTTGGTTGCAGACTTATACTTCAAGCATTTTTGGTTGCAAACTTTTGTGTCAATAATGTGGCATGCATATTTTTAGCGAGGAATAACTTATCCTTTTTTTTAAATAATTAGCAATATTAAGGCAATTATACCCGTTCATCTAATAAGAAATATATATATACAAATTGTGCATACGTGCAGATATATCCGAACACGGGTCTTTCAAATAGATATAAAACACAATATGCTAAATTGAAGTTCAGTTGTGTTTATCTTCATCATTTTTTTCTCCTTGATATACTTCTTTTCTTTTTACATAGTCTTAGGACCTTTTTATCTTGGCATGACTAACAGTAAAGGAAAAGAAGAAAAAAATAGCAACAAACAGCTTTCATTATTGTTCTTTTTTTAGATTTGAAATAAATTTGATTATATAGTAGATAAAAACTATATTAACTGGTATTCTAAAAAACATTGACGCAAGGGCATTATTTATATGTCAACAATTCACATGTTTCTTTAAATTGTTCCTTATTATTGACCAATCGAAACATCTTCAAAATTTCCTAACTCGAACAATGACTTTAAGTAGTTTTGTCACATATCAGTCAATGTAAATTACCAATCGTATATCAGTTATATTATGATCTAATAGTCAAAATAATTTTTAGAATACCAGTTGACATATATGATATGTACATCAAATCCGAAATATTGAAAACAAGCATGTCATTTTAACTTTTAGTTTATAAGTACATTACATACTTTATGTCTAAAGCAACTGCTGATCTTTACATACGAAACAAACAAAATAACATTTATTGTGGTTTTGATAAACTTTGGAAATTTTGCCGAGTAACATCGTATGTGTGCACATGTCCTTATGTTTATGATGAAAATAATTCACTTACATACAGCAGTACTCTCACATACGTTTTTTTTGTATGTAGTTTTCATTTGCATTTTACATATGATGACATATTTTAGAATTGAAATATCAATAAATATTTTTCTTCTATGTGCTATTATTTTGTTTGCAGGCTTTTACTGATGATTATAGTATTGAACTGAGAACCATGTAATTTTAAACATGAAAGAAGAAAGTATAAATAACATTTATAACAAAAACAAGTAAAAGAACATAAATGTCAATAATTGCCATAGAAAATATGTTAATAAATATAAACTACTACAATCCTTATGCAAAGTTTTACTATGAATTTCAATAGAATAAGAATAAGTTTGCAACCAAAAATGCTTGAAGTATAAGTCTGCAACCAAAATATGCTTGAACAAGATATTTTTGTGTATTGAACGTTATCTTCGGACTTGCGACCTAAACCATTTGTACTGCATTGACAGAAACATATTTTGTTATTGTTAAATGCAGTTCAAAGCTTACAAATTCGAATAAATTAGGAGAAAAACCGACCAGAACAGTCACATGTCAAATTTCAAAATATCTACATGATCAGTTTATATCTTCAATTACTTCGTCAAAACAGAATCCAGGATGCTGAAACCTTAAACCGAGTGTGGTATATATATTGCATTATAGAATAGACATACTAATGAACTTCAAAATAACAAAGAAACTCACTTGCCTGACAAAAATTCATTCACCCGTTTAAAAAAATCACGCCGTGTTTGCCATTTTGTCAAGTTTGCAACCAAATCGCTCGCTTGAACCAAGTGTGCAACCACTTCACTTCCTGCCCCTTGTATAAGTTGCTAGTCATCAACCACATCATATGTGACAAAGTTTTCAACAACTTCTTCAATCATGATAGGATTTTCTTCAAACTCCCACATCATAATAATATTACAAGGTTTATAAATCTAGCATCCATATTTCCAGAATTATCTCCTTAAACTTTTAATTTTTCTTAGTCATTCTTTTAACTTTCATTTACTTCAAATTCAAAATAAACATTCATTATTCATACCTTCATTACTAATTGTTCTTTGTTGCACTCACATCATGTATGACATCTTGCATCTTTATTTCAAGAGTTATCTCCTTTTTAAAAATTTTGCTTTTAAAAATGTTATATTTTGATAACAGGGATGTTTAAAAAATAACTGTAGAGTGTCCTTCAGTCCATCTGTCTGTACATAAAAACTGTTTCCTGTGATCACTTTTAAAGAACTTTTTCAACAAATTTACTTAAAATAGAAACATAAGTGAATGGCCAATGGCCATTCAGAATGTTGCTGGGGTTCTAACCGGTAGGGGACTTATGGATTGCTTGCAATACTATGATAATTGCTTGTTTTGTATAGGCATGTTTTTATTATGTGAGAATGCAAGAAAAAATGTGATGGTCTCTCAACAGTCAATTCTGCAGATTTATGTGCCAATATAGAGATAATACTTCATTGCTGACAAGCATGTCACAGAAATATCATTGCTTGATAGTATCATCATTGGGTTGATTAACCTTGTAATCAATATATGTTACTGGCTCTGCTAGGGGTATATGAAAATGGATAGTAATCTCTTTCCTCTTGCTGGGAATGACACTGTAGATTGTTCCCAATTGGGAAAGTATGAAAAATAGCTTGAAATATATTAACAATGTTACAATGATGTTTTATCTATTAAATTTTGCTTAGTTTCATAAAACATTTATTTCAGTTTTAAGGGTATACAGCTTTACTTTAGCTAACTAGATTGTATTAGGATAAGAATCCTTTTAAAGTGAAATTTGAATAATTGAAGTTTTCATAAAAATTTGCAAAAGTTAACGACACATGTACTGTAAATTGCAGGAGGATTGTTTTGTTAATACTGAAGATTTATTCTGATTTTTTATAATATTAACATTGGTATAAAGAAACAACAGGGATTCAGTTTGTTAAAATGTTATTAAAACTTGACCGGGAAACACTGTGGCTGCATGGTTACAGGTTTTGTAATTTCTATGTCTCCCCAGTTAAAATTTGCTTCTCACCCTTTTGATTTTCTTGTACATTAAAAAGATAACATAAAGTTTTACTGTCATTATCTGTTTTTTGTTTGTTTGTTTTTTTGAATGTAAATGTATGCACCACTAAACAAAACAAAAAAATTCAGTCTTTCATCATATTGAAAATTTGAAAGTAATTTCCATAAATTAAGATTATTGAATGTTTGATGCACTAAAATTTTGTGTGCAGTATTTGATTGCAAGATAACGGTATATTGATGTTAGTTTTAAATGTAAAGTTTAGAATAAAAAAAAATAATATTAAAATTAATGCATGGGAACATTTCATGTGTTCTAGTTGTAGGACAAACAAATGGTAGAATTAACTGGACCAGCAAAATCAAATTTTGACTTACTTGTCTGTTTTCATTTCATGACTTGTCCATATGTTATTTAAAAAGTAAATTCTGGAAAAATACCACAACCTGAGCAATATGGACAGGCCTTGGTGGTTGAGTTAACTTTATATTTCATATCACATGGTCCTCATTAATATGGGTTTGCTATCTAGCTAGCATAAGGTTAAAGGTTCTACTAAGCTGCCCACCATCAGATTATGGACAGAACGGTACCTGAGATCTTTTTTTATTCTGTAAAGCTGGAACCTTGCCACATGACCGTCCTAGTGCTGATGTAACTGTTATTTACAACCTTACTAAAAAAATAGGGGGAAAAAATTAAATAGAAAATACTGATTTCTGATTATGAAACATAACATTTAATTTTTTAACATTGGTTAAGTACATGTAGGTAGGTATGTTTGCTTCCTTTTATATTAAACATTTTGAACATTTACATTGTATATTGACATGATTTTGACTTCAATTTTTATTTCAGTACAAAATTGAATGACAAAGAAGGGGAACTACTGTTTGACTTCTCTAAGAATCTTGTCAATGAAGATGTCATGAAACTTCTCTTTGATCTGGTACGTCATGTTTTTGGAATATTATTACTTATACCTTGAAACTTGATAGTGAAAATATCATCGCTGTCTGATTTTAAGTACGTCATGTACATACTTTTGAAATCCATTTGTAGTTTCCTTTGAAGTCAGTAACAGACCTCTTTGGCATAACTGCATGTTCTGTGTAGTTTTCCTCACTTGTTAAACATCTAATATGATTTTGCTGTTTTTCTCAGTTGTAAAACATCTAACATGCTCTTAATCCATAATCTAACATTATAAAAACACATGTTTGACATTTCTAAATAATTAAAAAAATATATATATGGATTTTTGAGGCATAATGTGCCTTTAACAAAATATGAACAAGTAATGATAATGATATATTTTAGGCTCGGGAGAGAAAGGTGGAGGAGATGAGGAATGCCATGTTTGGTGGCGAGAAGATCAACTTTACCGAGGATAGAGCTGTCCTTCATATTGCCTTGAGAAACAGGTCAAATAAACCAATCATGGTTGCCGGAAAAGATGTAAGTATACACTACAGACCCCTATGTTGTATCAGATCTAAGATCTTTATGCTATTTATAGCCTGGTTGCTAAGCAAAACCTCCTTCCTGGAAACTTTAGTATTTAATCTAATTCACTGTCTTATAATTTTGATAAATTTTCATACCCATGAAAACAAAAAACAGTTACTGGTAATGAAGATAAAATTTTTGATTTTATAAATGATATTTGCAGTGAAGGTATTTATTGCAAAGATTTGTTAGCTTTAATTATATTTCTTCAAGTGAATTTCATAGACATTGCATGTATCAGTTGAGATCATAGTGATGTTTTGTAGCCATCAATATTAGGCCAGCCGGCTGAACATTAAATGTCTAAAATTGAACCTGACAGCTAAAAGGCTAGAATAAGAATATAATTTAAATATTATTCTCAAAATGTTTATTCCAGTTTTTGTATTATAACATGTAGGTGATGCCAGATGTGAATCATGTGTTACAACATATGCGCAAGTTTACCACGATGGTTCAGTCTGGGGAATGGAAAGGTCATACAGGAAAACCAATCAAAAGTGTTGTTAACATTGGTATTGGTGGATCTGATCTGGTAAGTGCGATACTTTGTTATTCCTTAGAAAGATCTAGATTGGAGAATTATAGAATTATATTTGGAAGTTTTTATGTAATCTGGATAGGAGAATCTTATTCTGTAAACTGTTTTATAATATTTTATGTATTTTTATAACAATAATGAATAATATCATCAAAAATTGATGTATATAAGGCCAAAATATATATCCATAGTAAGTAACAAGCATTATTTTTCAAGAAAAATCATTGAGCAAAAGCTCATAAAATAATGTTTGAAATTGTACATGTATCTTAGGCTTAGCAAGTTGACAGTTCTTTTATCACAATAAAAACATTTGTTTCTCTTGCTATTTGAAATTGTCTTTTAATAGTAAATTAGTTTTCTGATATCATCCGGGTTTTATCTAAGCTCATATTTTGGGAAGGAGTCACTTCATCTTAAGTTTAAAACATTACCTTAAATATTTACATTTGTATTTAAATTCTATATGATAAATGTCTCCTCTTGGTTTAGATTTGGAATTTTTCTTTTTGATAACCAAAATGCTTCAATTAGAGATTCTAATCAGATGTGCCATTTGTCCTACTTTATCTGCTCGCATAATTTTGCCAAAATTTTCCATTACCCTTAGTATTTATATGGTTGAATATTTACAGGGCCCCTTAATGGTAACTGAAGCCCTGCAGCCATACCAATGTGGACCCAATGTTTATTTTGTTTCGAATATAGATGGAACGCACATGGCTAAAACATTAAAATGTCTCGACCCAGAAACCACTTTGTTCATCATAGCTTCCAAGGTAAATTTTACTGTGTAGTGTAAACATGAAAATAAATAACTTAAGTATCTGTCACTTTGAAAAGAAATTTTTCTCATTTGGAAAAGTTATCATTAAGGGTATAGGTAAAAATGATAATGTCGAATTCAGTGTAAAATTGGCCTTTTCAGAATGCTTATGTTGATTTATTTTGTTGTTGTTAAAATCCTAAGAATTTTTAGTGATGATAATTGACTTATCACCGCCATAGTGCAGTAATGGGCTAACTCTTTAAATTATTTAATAGAAGTTAACCAATTACTGCACTTAAGTGATGTTATTACCATTTTTCCAAAATACATTGTCATTTTTATTCCTGAAGGAAAAAAAACAAACTTTGCCATGACATTAGCTAGGCCATTGTAACTGAATGCTACTGACTTTGAAATAGTTTCCTCTTACAACTGAGGAGTAAAAATCTTTTAAAGGACTTTGAAGTCCTACATAATGAAGAAGGTAACCAGCTTGCTTGAAGAATGACGATGGTTCTATGCCAGTTCCCGGGTATGCCTGAAAATACACAGAGAGACCTCCTAGGTCTGCCTCTGTTTGTAAAGCTGGAAAATTGCTTTATGACCATGTAATTTTCAATATTGCTTTGACTTATAAACCAGTTAAAGCAAAAACTGTCTACAGTAAATTCACTTTTAAAGGCCAAATTCAGTAGGTCATTGGCTGTTTTCATTTTTGTTAACCTTTAGAAAGACAGAAGCAAAAATTTCATGTTCCTTTTTTCTCCAGACATTCACAACCCAGGAAACCATAACAAATGCCAATTCTGCTAAAGCTTGGCTGTTGGAGAAGATGAATGGAGATGTAAGTTATGATGTTATTTTATAATTACAATAAATAGATCAGTAATCCACTCAAAATCATAAAATTAAAACATCATTAACACATGTATGCCCTTTCTACAGAAATATGCCTTTAAGTTGAGTATATTTTTTGAAATCGTGATGATATTGAATTATAACAGATATCCGACATTTTGGTGCCAATTAATTTCCGCTATGAGTAACTTCTACTCACAGGATTTCAACCAAACTTCACATGTGAATATTGTGGGTTTGTGATATAAACATTTTTTTTGGAAAAAACCCTTTTTTCCCTTTTTTTTTTTTTTTTCCCCCATGGCATATTGGGAAAAATGGCCCCTTTTCACTGGGAAAAACCCCCGTTACAAGTTCAAACCTGGTATGAAAATAAAAAATTTTTCAAACTAAAAATTGGACTGTTGACTGGGGGCCCTTTCCTTTGAATACATTGGGGTCAAAAACCCCAATTTTCCGGGAAAATGGGCAAACGAAAGGGAACATCTCAAAATTTTGCCAAAAATTCAATAATTTTGCCTTTTTGGGGGTTTTTTCCAAAACCAAAAATTTATTTTAAAGGTGCCTGCAATGTTTAAAGGGGTTTAGGGTTTGAAGGGGGGCAAAAAAGGCCTTTTAAAACGTTGGTTTAAAACTTAAAAATTATTGGGGTCAAAACCGACCTGGGATCAGATTTTTAAACCCTCTCACAAGTCCAAAATCTTTCTTGGCGATGAGGGGGCTCCGCCCCCCTTCAAACCCCCCTAACAGAAAAGGGGGCACAATCCAAAATTTTCTTTGGCGATGAGGGGACTCCGCCCCCCCCTTCAAACCCCCCTAAAGAAAAGGGGCAACCATTCCCCCTTCTGGCAACCCCCTGATGTAATCTTTTGGATGGGGGGCGGCGCCGAAAAAGTGCTCAATTTTTTTAGCAACATTTCTCAAACGAAAACTTTATGTTTGGGGGTCCAAAAAAAGGGGGGGAAATTAAACCCTATTTTTTTCCCCCCCCCACTTTATTTTTTTTTGGGGGCCTTATAAGGGGGGAGGGGGTCGAAAGTGCGTTGTTTCGCGTATATATGTGGTAAAGGGTTAAATTTTGTCTAAATTCCTGTCACATATTTTGTCTTTCTTTTCTTTTCAGACAAATGCTGTTGCAAAACATTTTGTTGCCCTCTCAACTAATGATGTATGTATTTATAATTTATGGCACTTTGATAAACATGTTCTAGATATGGATTATCAAACAATTTTATTTTACTTTGCATCATAATTTTTGTAAATATTTTATTTTACTTTATTTAGATTTTTTTATTTCCCTGTCCCACCATTAATAAAAGGTCATTTGGCTTAAATGGTTTACACATATTAATTTAAGCACAATGCGAAACAAGTTCTTGCAACTTATATTAATCACTTTCAAGTCCACTTCCTGTAACCAACCAGTACTGGTGTCATATGAAGAAACATGATTGTGACAAGATTAGGGCTTGGGTTGAGAGGCAGATACCTTAACCACTAAGCCACTGCTCCCATTTAAAAGGTCATTTAACCCTTAATCTTCTGAATTTCTGAAATGGACTTGTCCATCTTCAAATTTTGGAACCGTACCATTATCAACTATGGGGATATGAAGATGAAAATTCTAATTTAGGAGCCTGGTCAGACTGCACACACAAGAACAGGATGGCCTGTCTCTATACTGGTGGCATAGGCTAATCACTTTTGTTTTCAAAAAATACATGCACATATTAATTTTGTGCATTTCATATAATAAAGATATGTTTTAAGAACATTTGAAAATTTTAAGACATTTTTTTCTCTGATGCTTTTAATTACTTGAAGAAATGGTAAAATATGTTTTGTTTGTTTCAGAAATTGGTGAAAGAGTTTGGAATTAATGAAGCTAACATGTTTGAATTTTGGGATGTAAGTTGCTTTGTTTTGTTTATGTTTATATCTCAAATATCATAAATATTTTATTATCAACATTTTAGACAGATTATATGGCCCACTATAAATGGTTGTAAGTAAATATGACCCAAGTCACTAGGTCAGGCACATATAGCGAACAACCACATATATATATTTAAGGTGATATAACCGTTTTAAGTAAATTAAAAGAATTTATAATACCAATACCAGTAATTGTTTTCTTTTTTTTAAAGATAAAAAGAAATTTTCAAAAATTTTGGCAACACCCCAGGGTATGTTATGTATAAAAACAAAAAATGTCTTTGATTTTAAAAAATGAAAATTAATGTTCAAACAACAAAAATCTTTCTTTGGTGGCCCAAGACCTTCATCATTTCGGGGTTTTGTATTCAAAATGGGTACGGGACTGAAAAAAAAACAGTGGGGACCAAAAATTCAGTTTGATTTTTTTGCACTTGTCAGAGTTTTTAACCCAAATGGCTGCATACAAAAAGGGTTTTAAACATTTTTTATTAAACCCCGATTTTTAAAAAAAAGTTTTGCAACTTATATTAATCACTTTTAAGTCCACATCCTTGAACCAACCAGTACTGGTGTCATATAAAGAAACATGGTCATGAAGCGAGAGTATCATACAGAATTATATTTTGAAAAAAAATTGATTTATAAATTCTAAATCTATTTACCCAATAACTGGGTTAATATTTGAAAAAGTAGAAATTCTGCAATAGTCATGATAAAGTTGATCTCCAAGGTGTGTCAGATGACCTTCTAAAGGAAAGCGAATGTCAAGATGCTTCATTGTCTTATATACAAATTAATTTATACATGAATTATATTATACATGTATATCATATAAGGCAATGAAGATACTGTTTTGTATATTACAGTGGGTAGGAGGAAGGTACTCCCTATGGTCAGCTATTGGAATGTCTATAGCTTTGTTTATTGGTGAGTTAGCTATTTACTATGTACACCATATTGTTAATAATTTATGGTCTCGGGGGTGTGAATAATCAAGGAGGGGGGTGGGGGTGCATTTATAACAGTTAAACATCTGCAACACTTGTTAGTAGATTATAAAGACAATAAATTTGTCTTACTTCAATGAACCATGTTGACGAAAAGAATCTTTCATGAATGTATTTTAAACTTATTTAAGCTTATTTTGCCACAAAAAGGTAAATGATGTCACTGATGAAGGAAATCAGATTAATCAAATCAAAAGATATGTAAAACAATCGCTGTGATACAGGTAAAAACATAATACTTGTATTTATAACCAATTTGTCAAATAGACAAACTTATAGAATTGTGCACATGCAAAGAAAAATCAGCAGGATTAGGATAAAAGTTATCTTGATATAGTAACTGTTGATGTATACATTTATGATTTTGGGAGGCTAGCTAGAACATTTGTGTAATTTTACCAGGTTCAGTACTAATTTCAAGTCCAAACATAAGCCACGACCAGTTTATTATTTAAATTAAGCATAGTAAGAGTTGAAAAATGCTGATAAAGTTTGTTATGTATAATTATTATTGGTTGAATGTATTGCAGGAATGGACAACTTTGAACAACTTCTTGCAGGAGCTCATTATATGGATCAACACTTTTTAAACACCCCCTTAGAACAAAATGTGAGTATTAAAATTGCAGAAAAAAAAATGTCCGAATTGAGTCTGGACTATGCAAACAGTACAATGCCCTGGCTAGCCGAGACATGTATGCAGTCTAAATAGGGCGCTTATCATCTTGGCTGCTTAAATTTAAGATTTGTAGTGTTACAGTTACATGTAGTTCTAAAATCAAAGTATAACATAAAAAAAGTTCATAACTTAATGAAGTGACTTTTGTAGAGAAGGGCTGAAAATTTTAGAAAATAAAAATCATCACAATTTTCCTAATCAATTGAAATCCATGTATATATAAATAACAGATATTCATATAATAGCAGATAATTACAATAATTAATATCCATAATTGAGCAACTCATTAATAAAGTTGTAAAATGTTGTCATTTTAAAAGCATATGACTCATTTCTTGAAAGAATATCTTATTGAAAATGTTTCTTGTAACATAATAAATGTAACTTTATTTTTTCCAGATTCCGGTGATTTTAGCACTGCTGGGCGTGTGGTATAATAACTTTTTTGGGGCAGAGACACAGGCACTGTTACCATATGATCAGGTTAGTTTATTTTATTACAATCATTACTAACATATGGATAAAAATATATAACTTAGATATACAAACTATATGAACAGCTGTCCAATACATCCTGGCATCCATTTCCAGATTTTGGTTAATGTTTTTTTTTTGCAGTAAAATATTTTTCTATCTTCTTTAAATTCTATCATCAATATATAATTATTATCATACTTTTATCTTGTTTACTTTATCCAGTACCTAATTAGTTTAGCGTGCTGTCTCCTTTGACAACTGTTATTCTATAAATAGTAATTTTACGATCTATTTTCAAACAAGAAGCACAACAATAACACATAACAATAACAACAATAAGTTCAACAGTACCCGCATAGATTTGCAGCATATTTTTATAAATGTGTCATTTGTTCAACAGTACCTGCATAGATTTGCTGCATATTTTTATGCCCCCCTTCGAAGAAGAGGGGGTATTTTGTTTAGCTAATGATGGTCCGTCGGTCTGTCCGTCGGTAGACCACATGGTTTCCGCTGATTATCTTAAAAGGTATTTATCACAAAGTCTTCATATTTCACATAAGTGATTGGTCATAACTAGTAGATGACCCCCTATTGAATTTGGGGTCACTGGTCAAAGGTCAAGGTCACAGGGGCCTTAAATTTTCAAAATGGTTTCCGCTGATTTTCTTGAAAAAGTATTCATCACAAAAGTCTTCATATTACACAGAGTGATTGGTCATAACTAGTAGATGACCCCTATCGATTTTGGGATCACTAGGTCCCAAAGGTCAAAGTCAACAGGGGCTTTAAATGTCAAATGGTTTTCCACTGATTATCTTGAAAAGTATTCATCACAAAAGTCTTCATATTGCATATAGTGATTGGGCATAACTACAGAAGACCCCTATTTGATTTTGGGGTCAAAGGTCAAGGTCACAGGAGCCTTAAATGTCAAAATGGTTTCCGCTGATGTATCTTGAAAAGTATTCATCACAAAGTCTTCATAATGTCACATATGTTGGTCATAACTGTAAGATGCCCCTATTGATTTTGGGGCCACTAGGTCAAAAGGTCAAGGTCTAACAGGGGTTTTTAAATGTCAGAACGGTTTCTTGCTGATTATCTTGAAAAGTAATTTTCATCACAAAGTTGTTCATATTTCAATATTGATTAATCATAACAAGTTAGATGACCCCTTATTGATTTTTTGGGGTCACTAGGGTCAAAGGTCCCAAGGTCAACAAAAACTTTAAAATGTCAAAATAGTTTCAGGCTTTTAAATCTTGAAAAAGTAATTCATCACCCAAAGTCCCTTCATATTTTCACAATAGTTATTTTGGTTCATTACTAGTAAATAAAACCTTTATTTGATTTTTGGGTCACTTAGGTCAAAAAGGCAAGGTCACAGGGGGCCCTTTAAATGTCGAAATGGTTTTCCGCTGATTAATCTTGAAAAGTAAATTCACAAAGTCTTCATATTTCACTTTGATTTGGCATAACTAGTAGATGGACCCCTAAATTGAATTTTGGGGGTCACCTTAGGTCCCAAAGGTCAGGTCACAGGGTTCTTTGAAATGGAAATGGTTTCAGCTGATTATCCTTGAAAGATAAAAATTATCACAGTTTTCAATATTTTCCCAATGTGATTGGGTATTTAACTAACAGATGACCGTATTCTTTTTGGGGTCACTAGATCAAAGGTTAAGAATCAACAGGGGCCTTAAGTGTCAGACTGGTTTCTGGCATATTATCCCTTGAAGATTTTTTATCACAAGTTAAGTGAACCTATTGATTTTGGGGGTGAGTATAGGTCAAAGGTAAAGTTCACAGGGTTCTTGAAAATGTCAGTTTGGTTTTTCTGGTTTATTATCTTGATTAAACTATTTATCCACAAAGTCTTCATATTTGTTTAATATTGATTGGGTTAATACCCTATTAGATGACCCCCTATGAATTTTGGGTCACTAGTTCAAAGATATTTTTTTTTTTTTTCTTTTTTTTTTTCTCCTATTTTTTTTTTTTTTTTCAAGGTCACAGGGGCCTTAAAATATCTCATTATCTTGAAAACTGTTTATCACAGAAAGTCTCCATTATTTTTCTTTTCCGTAATTGAAACACTTCCATGTACCCATTTATGGCAAGTTTCTGTAGCAAAATTACCAATTATGTTAGTCAAGGGCTAGAAAGGGGGGCATATGTGTCGTTCGACATTCTTGTTTATAACTGTGTCATTTGTTCAACAGTACCTGCATAGATTTGCTGCATATTTTTATAACTGTGTCATTTGTTCAACAGTACCGCATTTGATTTTGGGTGATAAATTTTTAAAAAAGGGGGCAAAGGAAAAGTAATTGGGAAGTATGTAACAAGAAGTTACAAACAGGTTGAAATTTTCAAAAATTTGGGCCTATCGGTTTGGGGGGAACCTGGGGAAATAAAAGGACAACACGCATTTTATCAACTTATACATCAAGGTATGTACCAAAGTTAATGGATATATAAATTTTACTGGAATTGACTTATTAATGAGATTTTTTAAGGTTTAACCGCTAATTCAAATATGGACAACATTGGATTCATCATCAAGGGGCCACTGGTGCAATTCTCGGGCAGGGTGTAATTTCGCTTTGGTAGTTGATCCCAGGCATTTAGTCTAATGGTCATTTGTCTCTCATTACAGATTCAGAAATCGTGTAGTTGGTCACTAGTGGTGAATTTGGTTTGTTAACTATGAAAGCTGGTGAGGTAGATCAACCACCCAGGTGTTACATGTGTCAAAATTTGCATATAAAATCAAAACAAACAAATAAACGAATAAAACAGGTTTAAAAAAAGACAAAAACTAAGAATTGGATGAACTTAAGTTTTTTGTTCAAGAAAAAAAAAATGACCATTCATTCATTTGCTTGCTTGCTTTATTCATATGTTTATTCATTCATTCATTCATTCATTTTTTTTACAGGAACTAGATTAATACCATGTGATTTTCTGATGCCTGTTCAAACACAAAATCCCATACAGAATGGACTGCATCATGAGGTAAACATTATATGAGCCGTGTCACGACAAAACCAACATAGTGGGTTTGCGACCAGCATGGATCCAGACCAGCCTGCGCATCCGCGTAGTCTGCTCGCAGCCTGATCAGGATCCATGCTGTTCGCTTACAAACCCTATAACAAGTAAAGAAACTGATAGCGAACAGCATGGATCATGATCAGACTGCGCGGATGCGCAGGCTGGTCTGGATTGATGCTGGTCGCAAACCCACTATGTTGGTTTTGTTGTGACGCGGCTCATATTCATAAATCAAAATAATTGTTAAAGTAGCCATGAGTAAAATCACTTGTGTTAAGATCTTAAAGCAGCTTGCTTTAGCAAAAGTATGAACTGGATTAATATACATTAGTACAATGTTTCAGTAAAATAATACAACATACCTTTTTATCTTCAACAGTACTGTTTTTGTGCCCCCACTTCAGTGGCAGGCATTTAGATTTACCCTTGTCCGTCCTTCCGTCCGTCCGTCAGTTCTCTTTTGTGTCGCATGTAACTCAAAAAGTATTTGACCTAGAGTCATGAAACTTTACAGGAATGTTGATCAGCATGTGTAGTTGTGCACCTGGGTATTTTCGTCTGGAGTTATTGCCCTTGACTTAGTAAAATTTTGCAATTTTCAATTTGTGTGGCATGTAACTCAAAAAGGATTTGACCTAGAGTCATGAAACTTTACAGGAATGTTGATCAGCATGTGCAGTTGTGCACCTGGGTATTTTCGTCTGGATATTTTTAGTATTTGTAGAGTTATTGCCCTTGACTTTGTAAAATTTTGCAATTTTCAACTTGTGTCACATGTAACTCAAAAAGTATTTGACCTAGAGTCATGAAACTTTACAGGAATGTTGATCAGCATGTGTAGTTGTGCACCTGGGTATTTTCGTCTGGATTCATTTAGTATTTTTAGAGTTTTTGACTTAGTAAAATTTTGCAATTTTCAACTTGTGTCGCATGTAACTCAAAAAGGATTTGACATAGAGTCATTAAACCTTACGGGAAGGTTGCTCAGCATATTTAGTTTTGCACTTTGGGTTTCGCTTGTGGATTTATCCAGTATTTGTAGAGTTATTTCCCTTGACTTAGTAAAAAACGTTTTATTATGTTGTTATTTGTTCCTTGAGTGCTTGGGTTAGAATCAACCAACTTTACAGGAATAATGATCAACATCACTAAATTACAGGAATAATGATTCACATCACTGTGAAGCTAAGCACCTGGTAACTTTGCATGTGGATTTTTTTCAGTTTTGTTAGAGTTATTGCCCTTGACTTACAGTAGTATAAATTTGCAATTTTTAACTTGTTTATGCATAGCTCAAAAAGTATTTCACTTGTAGGCCTGAAAGTTTACAAGAATGTTGGTCAGCATGTGTACTTATGCACCTTTGGGTTTGCTTGTGGATTTATTCAGTATTTGTAAAGTTCTTGCCCTTTACTTAGTAAAAGATTTTTAGTTTTCAAAAAATATTTGACCTAGAGTCATAAGATTGACAGCAGAACAGTGGCGCGGTGGGGGCACCCGTGTCCTATGGACACATTTCTAGTTTTTGTTGTTTTTTTTTGCTTAAAACAAATTTAACAGTTTATGCTGAATCAATTTAACTTTTCGTGTTCCGTTTACATTTCAAACAAAACTGTTCTTTTCCTGTTCAACATAGCAGTTCTTCTTCCCTGATTTGAGTTCAACAAAGCTGATGTCTTTGTCTTAAATAAAGTTACATACAATGTATATTAAAACCTTTCAAGGTACAAGATATCTCATTTTAAGGGAAATAATTGCAAACGGAACAAAAAAACCCCAACACATTGATATTTCTGACATATTGCAATATCTGAATGTAAACAAGAAGAGTGTAAACATATGGAATAAAGAAAGACTTAGTCAAGACTATGACAACAGTATTAGCAGTATATTGTTATAAGTAATACAGTTATAAGAGGATATAACTCAGCCCAACCTATGAAAATAGACATTTACCCTTCTTTTCTACTTACTCTCTTTGAAGATATCTCAATTCTTATTCATCACAATGTAATATTACCGTATTACATGAAAAAGTTATATTTTATTGGAAAGGTTTGATTTTTGTTTCAGATTTTGACTGCAAACTTTCTAGCCCAGACTGAGGCTTTAATGAAGGGCAAAACAGAAGCTGTAGCAAGAGCTGAACTTGAGGCGGCCAAAATGTCTCCTGATGATATAAACCATATCTTACCTCATAAGGTACAGCTTATATACATTTTATTTGTAGCACAGTATAATTAAATGCGGCTGTCATATGTCACCTGACAAACTAAAAATATGGATTTATACAGTTTATACAGTTCTAGCACTAGTTTTACAGGTACTAGCCACTTCCAAGTCTCTGTGGGCTAAATGCCCTCTTAAGTTTTCACCTGCTCTGAAGGGTTCAATAAATGAATAAATGAACCAATCAGGGATGACTTCTAACTTATCTGGATCAGCTTAACTTACCTTGGAATGTTTTAATCTTCTTTTATTAGGATGTGTGCAGTTCCAGTGTGGTGTTAGATTTCAGAAAAATTAAGTCAAGAAATCACTTTTAAAAATAATATCCCAATTTTGATTTTGTAATGCGTTTTTAGGAATATTTTATGTCGTTTTTTAGCTCACCTGTCACAAAGTGACAGGGTGAGCTTTTGTGATTGCTTTTCGTCCGGCGTCCGTCCGGCGTCCGTCCGTAAACTTTTACTTTAAATGACATCTTCTCATAAACCACTAAGCCAATTTCATCCAAACTTCACAGGAATGTTCCTTTGGTGGTCACCTTTAAAAATTGTTCAAAGAATTTAATTCCATGCAGAACTCTGGTTGCCATGGCAACCAAAAGAAAAAACTTTATCTTCTTTTAAAAAACCCAAAGAGTTAGAGCTTAGATATTTGGCATGAAACATCTTCTAGTGAGTGTCTACCAAGTTTGTTCAAATAAAAGCCCTGGGGTCAAAATTGGCCCCGCCCCAGGGGGTCATTGATTTTCCCTATATGCATATAGTAAAAACTTAAAAAATCTTCTTTTAAAGAACCCAAAGAGCTAGAGCTAAGATATTTAGCATGAAACATGTTCTAATGGGTGTCAACAAAGTTTGTTCAAATAAAAGCCCTGGGGTCAAAATTGGCCCCTCCCGGGGGGTCATTAATTTTCCTTATATGTGTATAGCAAAAACTTAAAAAAATTTCTTTGAAAAAACCCGTATAGCTAGAGTTTAGATATTAAGCATGAAACATCTTCTAGTGAGTGTCTACAAAGTTTGTTCAAATAAAAGCCCTAGGGTCAAAATTGGCCCCGCCCCGGGGGGTCATTGATTTTCCCTATATGCATATAGTAAAAACTTAAAAAATCTTCTTTTAAAGAACCCAAAGAGCTAGAGCTAAGATATTTAGCATGAAACATGTTCTAATGGGTGTCTACAAAGTTTGTTCAAATAAAAGCTCTGGGGTCAAAATTGGCCCCGCCCCGGGGGTCATTGATTTTCCTTATATGTGTATAGCAAAAACTCAAAAAATCTTCTTTGAAAAAACCCAAATAGCTAGAGTTTAGATATTAAGCATGAAACATCTTCTAGTGAGTGTCTGCCAAGTTTGTTCAAATAAAAGCCCTGGGGTCAAAATTGGCCCCGCCCCAGGGGGTCATTGATTTTCCCTATATGCATATAGTAAAAACTTAAAAAATCTTCTTTTAAAGAACCCAAAGAGCTAGAGCTAAGATATTTAGCATGAAACATGTTCTAATGGGTGTCTACAAAGTTTGTTCAAATAAAAGCCCTGGGGTCAAAATTGGCCCCGCCCCGGGGGTCATTGATTTTCCTTATATGTGTATGGCAAAAACTTAAAAATCTTCTTTGAAAAAACCCAAATAGCTAGAGTTTAGATATTAAGAATGAAACATCTTCTAGTAAGTGTCTACAAAGTTTGTTCAAATAAAAGCCCTGGGGTTAAAACTGGCCCGGCCCCAGAGGTGTCATTGTTTTTAACTATATGTGTATAGTAAAAACTTAAAAAATCTTCTTTTAAAAAACCCAATGAGCTAGAGGTTAGATTTTAAGCAGGAAACATCTTTTTGTTGGTGTCTACCAAGTTTGTCCAAATAAAAGCACTAGGGTTTAAATTGGCCCTGCCAAAGGGGGGGGGGGGGACGGAGGTCATTGTTTTTCATTATATGTGTGTAGTAAAAACTTAACAGCATGAAACATCTTTCTAATAGGTGTCTTCCAAGTTTGCTCAAATAAAAGCCCTGGGGTTTAAACTGGCCCCGCTCCGGGGGCCTATATACAGGTGAGCGACCTCAGGGCCATCATGGCCCTCTTGTTTTTTTTTGTTGATAAAGAATTAGTTAAGAGGGTGCTGTTTTTTTCCCTAACATTTACAGTCACAGAGAACATGTGTTTGGTTCTCATTTGTCTGTTCCAAATTCTATTTCCTGATTTACACTACTGCAGAAGCTTATTACGGCCTGAATATTTGTGTTGTAATATTTAAAGAGTTGACCAAATAAGTGGTAGATCAGTTGATTATTTAGATAATCATAATGTTCCAAAATATTTTCATGAAGGAATATTCACCATGTAAAATTATGCTTTATTGACAGGTTTTCCAAGGCAACAGACCTAGCAATTCTATACTTGTGCAAAAAGTAACCCCTTTTACCTTAGGATCTCTAATAGGTTAGTTTATATATCATACTCTTATATGCCTATTTTCAAATTCTTGGATTGTTTTCATTATATAAGGCACTTTTTTTATTCATCCAGAAATCACTCAAATCACAAAATGATGTGTTTAATAAATTAGTATGTTTATTACATTTATATATATTAATGTCTGTAAATTACACTAGCTTTTTCTAGACATTGATTATTTGTGTTTTTCAGTTATGTATGAGCACAAGATATTTACCCAGGGAGTGATTTGGGACATCAATTCATATGATCAATGGGGGTAAGATTTTTCTTACATTATAAACATCTGCATATATATAAATTGTACATCACTGGCGAAAAAAAGTACCTTGCGTATATACATGTATATATTGATTTTTTTTATAAGATTATTATGTTGATTTTTCCTAATAACTATTTTGCTGGTGAACTTTTCGTGATGCTAGGGGCCGTAGATGTAACTTGCACTTTCTAGTACCTTCTATGAACAGGCTGAAACAAACCAAGCCTGCAACATTTTCAGTTTTGTAATTTTGGACGTTCTTTTAGGGATTCCATTTTTCTCTTCACCGTTCATTTTGAAAATAAATGTCTTCAAATTTGGAATTTACCATTGACAATATGAGGTGGTTGAAACTTTTGATATAAAAGTTGGTAAAACAATATATCTGCTGTCTGTGGTTACAAAATTATTGTTTGAATTTTGAAAGAAAAATAATTCCAAAATACCTGTATAAAAGAAATATATAAGTATATTTCCTGAAAAGCGAAATGATACATTTACGATATAGTGGGTTAACCATGGAAACCTTGCTTAAAACAGCAGCATAAAATTCTGTTCTGAAACATTTTATTCTGTTTAATTTTCAATATTCATGTCTTTTAAATAAAAGAGACATTCTATGTTGCAATTCTTTTGCGAATCAAACATAAGGTATTGAAATTGAAACAGAATGATTTTAACGTTTATAAATTTTATACACAATATTTCATGAGATATAATAACTCTTGACAGTTACAAATTGTTTATCATTGATATAATTAGATCGTTTTGTTCAGTAATATAGTTATCTATCTTAAAGATAAGTAGTATTAAAGTTTATCTTATGTTGTTACAGTGTTGAGTTGGGCAAGCAGCTTGCAAAGGCAATTCAACCAGAACTACGCGGTACAAACCCCGTAAACACCCATGATGCTTCCACAAATGGACTTATCAACTATATAAAGGCACGCAAATGAGCGATACATTTATGTCAATCTAGAGACATATAAAATTCTCGACACTGCTTCTTAGAAAAATTATCAATCCATGCGCCAAATGCTACATAGAGTTGAATAAAATTGTAGATATCCATTTGCTTATCATTATTACAAACTGTTACCCTTACAAATACAATAAACAAAAGTTGTTGCGATTATATATATATTTGTGGAATACTTTACAACAGATAAAAGAAACAATGAAAGGTTTTTATAACTAACAAAAAATGGCAATGATTTTATAAATCTTAATTTTTTTTTTATTTTTTTTTTTTTTGGATGGGGCGGGGGCAGGAAATTTCAAATGTAAAAAAAAAAGACTACTTGTGATTCAAAATTCACTTGATATATAGGATTTTTATCTTGAAATAATATTATCATTTGGATACATGTTAACATAATTAGATCTGTTACTTTTACAATTGCAGGGAATTTTTTTCCATTCTTAAAGTGCTATTTGTTATTTCAGTGGTTTATGTTATCTGTCTATATAATATCAAAACTACATTTTCATTTTTTTACATAGATTTCTATTGTTATTCTTTTTCCACTATTAATGCATGCTTGGAATTTACATGACATCTGCACTGAACACTTTGAATCAAATAATTCATGTTTTATTTACTTGTTGGTGAAATGTTTTTATTTCCTTCAATTTTTATGTTGCTGCTGTTGTTAAATATAAGTTATAACATGAGTTGATATGTCTTTATGACTTCTTATGTACTTCTTTTGTTCTTTAACACAGACAGTACATATAGTGCCATATTTAATTGTATTTCTTCATGATAGTAGCTGAACCCATTTTGCTTATACACACTATGGCCAGGGGTGAAGAGGGCAATGCACTTGTAACATCATAATTATATGCATTTTGAAAGGTATTTACCTCCTAATGTCAGTTGAAAATTACAATGCAGTTGTTTCAGGTGCAAATTGTGTATCATAGTTACGTTCCTGGAGACAAGTCTGTAAAATGTGAACAAATATTGTGAAATGCTGAATATTTTTTACTTCAAAGTGCTTTTAATGGCTGTTCCATTGTGTTTAACACTTAAACATTTTGTTAGTTTGAATTTTTAGGGCTACCTTAGGTAAATAAAAATCTTGATATTTTGGTAAGGAATAAACAATATGCAGTCTGCTTCTTATATATATATATATATATATATTATATATATAATAATATTATATATATAATATATATATATATACAAATTTTTTATAAACATAGCTTCTGAAGGCATAGCTTCTTACTATCTATAAGATATTGCATTTACTATGATATTTTAACAGGAATAATGACCTGTGATGTATATATTGTATAATTTAAATTGTTTAATGTATTTTAAGCAGAATTAACACTTTACAGTCAAACCTGTGGAAAAGGCTACCTGTAAATAAAGACCACTCTGTTAATAAAGGCCACAATTTGACAACACTGAATGGAATCAATAGAACAGAATAACCTCCAAATACAGACCACTTGTCTAGAAAGGCCATGCTTGGTCTCGCCTTTAGATGGCCCTTATTCACAGGTTTTACTGTAGTGTGTTAAAGGATTGTTAAGCAGATTTTTTCAAATTTTATTTTATAGAAATCAGTTGTATTGTTGATTGAACATTTACTGGTGGTTGAAATTTGAGAAATATTGAAATAATTTAAAAACACTTTTAAAATCTGTCAATGTTATTGCAAAATTTTCAAAAGTGTCTAATTGAAAAGTTCAAATTCTTATGAAATTGTTGAAAAGATGTGTTCCTATATATTTTTTTGGTTAGAATTTGAAATAAATGATGGAATTAAAAATCAAGGTGAGACAATATCTGAATCAGTATTAATTGATATTTTTTTTTCGGTTAAAATTCCATCTTTATACATGTATAACACAGTTTTTGTTGTGAATTACAGATTATATGTTGCCTACAATACAATTGTTGTGATATAAGATGTTTTATTGATTTCTGTCTGTCTTTTTTTTTCCCAAAAATTGAAAATTTGAAATCATAAATTCAGAATGCTTTAAGTGTAGAAAAACACTCTACACTTCTTCAGTGAAATATGGCACATGTGGTACCCATTGCAATGTAGGAACAGAATATAAGCAGTTTTGGAATTTATATATTGAGTAATTACTGTCTGCAGTGTGAATTTGTCTAGATAAAATGAGACTGAAATAACTTGCAATTATCACTTAAACTGAGTTACATTGAATTTACATTGTATCATAAAAATGAAACTGCTTATTACCATTAAAGTACTATATGTATTTGTAAATTAGAGATGAAAAGACACTAATGACCCTTCTAGATACATGTGTTATTGTATATGAAGTCATGTGTTTTGTAATTACACACTAATTGTCTATAAATTATTCTTAATTATTGAGTCATTTTATACTAGGCCAACACAAAGTTCTATTTGTTTCCCAACCGTTTTTTTTATTCAAATGGCATAAGATTATGCAAATTTACATGAAATCTTTATTTTCGTTGATAACCTTTAAAGGAACTCCACCTTAAAACATAAACATCGATGAACTGGGACATTAAAAGACAGAAATATATGCACAATATAATTAAGAAATATACTTCAGAAATAAACTTAACATTGTATTTTTGCCATTCTTAGCCCGATTTGAGTGAAAATCATTGCAATTTCAATTTCGTGTCATTTTTTCACAATTAGAAAAATTCTGGAAAAACAGAGTGAGCGAATGATCTGAAATTACCTCACAAGTTATTGGTCAAGACTCTAGCCCTTCATCAAATGGAATATTCATCTCGTCCATCGTATAAAATACAAAAAAAAAACCTTTAGTGAAGTCCCTTTAACACAAAAATATTTCGACATATGATACAATACGTCTGCTCAATCATTATGATTATAATGGATCACAATTTAAAATGAATTGTTTTGTAATTAAAGCAGCTCCTCCGTATATTTAACTTGAAATTGAAGCAGAGAAACTTGCGTTTTTTTTATAGTCAAAGCAGAGATGTAGATGTTCTCTATGTCTCTGTTCAAAGTAACGGACTTTAAATGGATGGAATATTTTAATTCCGAGGAGAAGTTGACATTTCGAGCAAACGTTTTGTTTTCGATTCAGTGTCATATACATTTGTATCTATATATTTGACGTCTTTTGCAGATAGTTTGGTAACTGCGATTTCTTACGGTAGTAATACCAATACCCTTGTAACTGCGGTTGTTTGTAGCTAAAAGAGTATTGGTAATAGTTATAGGCTGAAATACGATTTGAAGCCCTAAAAGAAGGAAATTATATAATTATTATAGTTTTTTGTAACCGTTTGTTAACCCAAGATTTTCAGTTTAAATGATGGAATAGAAAAAAAAACGCAGGAAATTTTGATAGATGTTGGTGAACTAAATAGCTTTCCCTTTGTAGCATTAAAGTGACATCCATTTGAATGCTAGCGGCTTTTAAAATGTCTTGTTTACCATCGCCATCGGTAAAAATACCATATCTATTTAATTTTTCGACACTGTCTTGTATATAATGCCAGGGCAGTGTCCATTCCGTAGCTTGCTCAATTGAATATTTCATCATGCAAAAAATCTTAAATGGACTCTTTTTTGGCCATCTCTCGAACTGCACAAAACCACAGGTGGCAGAATCGGTGTTTGGACACCCACCCCCATTTGCCCCTGGACCCCTTCTACAACCCTGAAAAAAAATTCAACACTCTAAGGCTTACTATAAGGTACCCGTGTTCCACATTGTTTGGCAAATGAACATATAGTAGGCTTTTCACCTTTCTATAACTATAATTTTGATAGTGGAAAATTTTTTTTATATATAATTTCATCGGTGGTTTTGTATTTGGTACCTTGTCAATTATTTTTATTTTCAGGGTTGTAGTAGGGGTCCAGGGCCAGACAGGGGTGGGGTGTCCAAACACTGATACTGCCACCTGTGCACAAAACCAGATGACTGATGTTGGTCTGGACTGGTTGCATGGCCACCAGCAGGCCACGGTTTAAATCTGTATATATTTCAAAAATGTGGGTATGTTATTTCATCATTTTAATACAATAGTTAATGGATATCTCTAAATTATGATATACAGACAATAGCGCGGGCTATCATATTTGAGATTTAGTATTGATAGAAGGTGCACATTCAAAACCTGATGTCAAAAAATCAATTACAGATTTGATGCATGGATTTTGTCACATAAATGTCAAAAGATAAATAAAAAAATGTTTGTGTATTAGATGATCTTAAACAAAGGTGACCAGTATTTATTTGCGTCACTGCAGATAAATTGAGATAGTGTCTTTAAATGTACAAGGGTGGTCGCCTCTGACACATCGTTTAAACCCTTTGTTGAGAAGTTATTCATTGATAAGTGATCTTGATCGGAAAAATAAGATATATGCAATTTTATCTGGCATTAAACTCTTTAACTAGAGTAACATCGGGTTACGTTGTTAAAGTGCCGGTTTAACATACAAAAAGTTACAGGCTTGGCTTGTTTTCTGTAAGGAATCTAGAACACACACATTCGTTCGAACGCACGCGCATACGCGCACATATGCACAGAAAATAAACATGTTTTCACCCTGTTTACTGGTTACTCTTCAATCTTTATTTTTCTATTTATCTCACTACAGAACGAACTTGCCGATATATTTGAGACATTGGTTTTATATAGTATAAACCGCCTTTGATTACTGATTATGCAATTTTTGGTGTATGAACTATAGTAGTGATCAATATATTCACAGCTCCCAGTTATCTTTGAAAACATCAAATTTCAATTAAAGTCTTAAGAGGTGACCAGAAAAAAGACATGTCATTACCCTCGCAAATGCATGCAGTAGCTAATTTCTTTTGTTTTTGAGCAAAGGAAACTGATACCATTTCTTTCTGCACAAAACCATGTATTTAAGAAGCACATAGATCTATTAAGAATTGCAATAGGAGCAACTTTTTAAGAATCTCAATCGTTCATATGTAGATAATTAAGCAGTACGTCAACCATTTTATAAGTTTAAAATAAGAGTTATCGTTTGTGAAAAACTATATATAAAAAACCTACGGTAACAAATGTTAAATTTCCTAAAATTTATGACAACAAAAAAGATGACATATTAAGGAGGTCGTAGTGAAATCCATGTTATACCTAATGCTTTGCGCACGCAACAACTTTCAAGTGCTTACGTATTTGATTTCATCATTTTATGTGCGCACGCAATAGCTTTAACTTGGCTACGTAATAGTATCGCGTGCGCAAGTATTAGCTATCGCGTGCGCACGGAGTAAATAAAAGATTCCCTACGTCCTTTTTATGGCATCATAGTTTTAAAAAAGACAATTCAGAAGAAGGAGTTGTTATGGGGTGGGGTGAGGTGATATTTAACTGCAATCAAATACATTGTAGTCTAGTGTTAGAATTCTAGACTTTTGGAGAAAAGGCATATCTCCAATAATAATTTCTTAAAAATATTTTTTTTTTACAGTAACAACAAATGGATTTGACGAGAGGTTTTTACTCATGCGTTCGTTAGATTGTAATTTACATATCTTTTAAAAACAATAATGGACAGATAAACATCAGAGAATTAATTCTACCATTTGTTAATGTACTTCTTGAGCCCTAAAGGCCTTTAATGATGTTCAACTTTATCTGGTCTGTTTTGTAAATTGACATCGGGCACATAGATTGCACCATTAAAACGTATTTTGTGAGCACAAGTTATATTTCATGCGATTTGGTCAGACACGATATTCTTTAATTTCTAGGTATTATATATAGATCGGACTTGATATCTTGTAATTATAATTAGATGCATATTTGTAAACTGTAAATAGGTTTAAATGTTTTCAAAACAGGAAATGTGTAGGATCTTTGTTGTCTATTGTAGTCGTAAATATTTGAAATTTGATTCAAGTACATTTTGTATACATATTGTTGATATCTTCACCATCTTGACTGTAGATCAAGGAGTGATCATAATTGTCGATGTTAGGTGAACCATCAAAATACACTAACTCTAAAATTATACTCTCAACCTTCCCTAAAATTGAGGTAAACGTACGCAACATGTAAAAGAAAAAATAACAAAAAGAAAAAACAACAACAACAAAAAAGGGCCAATAAATAATTAAAAAAAACAAAAAAAAACGACCAAACAAACCATTCTACTGGAACCGGAAGTGACTTATCTTTGCCACCAGTATAGTGTCAGGCATGCCTGCACATTGGTGAAGTCTGACCAGGGTCTACACTTTTGCTTGACCAACTGGGAAAGACCAGTTCAGCAGGTTATAAAATAAGGGTTAATATGGCCGGTTTATTTTCTTTATTTCATGTTATAAGGTTGCAGACTATCTCTTGTATTTTTTTCAATTGAGACCACGTTTTGATGCCAATACTATTTCAAAATGAATTGGATTTACTGTTTCCATTGCATATGGTGCACTACAGAATTTATTTTGATTTTATTTAAATATTTCCTACAACGCATAAGTCCCTGGAAGATTTCCATGGTTCCAAGCATAATTACGCATGCGTTAATACTTTAAACCAACATGTCATTCCAGTTTAATCTAATGTCATCCATTTAGATTTTGATCAACAAATAGTCTTAAGTTCAACTTTATTTCTTATCCAATAAATCTAATCATAAAAGGTATCGCTTGATTAGCATAGATATTAAACAATAGAATAATAGTATATCTTTTAATACAGAACCAGTCTTTCAATATATTTTATGTGTTTCATGTTTCGAAATTTATATTTGTTTAGATTTTGTTCCATGAAGAGTAGATTGTAACTGGTTATATACCAGTGTGGTATAGTGTCGTATATACGTATATTACTCGTATATACCAAGAGTGAAAAAATTTCTCTGTTAACCGCGGATACTTAACATTTCACTCTGTATTAGTTTTAAGGTTTATGATGTAGTATGGACGTCGTGTTAAACACACTTTTATGTGAAAGAGATTTTATTCTTTGCCGTGTTTATGTTTACAATGTGAAAGGAAAATGGATTTATTGAAAATGGTGGATAGGGAATTTATATTTTTCTGTTTTTCACTGTTTATATTGTTTAGTACAAAGGAAACCGCGGGAGAAGTTCAGTCATGTAAGTATATATGAAATACTGGTGATTTAACATACATGATTAGTAGATCTAATATATGTTGTACCGAGTGACTTCATGAAATAATGTAGATAAAGGTGATATTTAATTCGACGGTTACTAATTTCTTTCATGTTAGTTCGTGTAACCTTTAAACTCTACATGTTGCAGGAAAATAATTGTACATCACACAAACAAGCCTAGGGAAATTAATCATTCGCTATTATTTCCATTTAAAACACAAATATAAGTACATGGAATCCCAATAGAAACCAAATATACAATATACACAACTTTTGTTCTTTCATTTTCGGTGAAATATATCTACAAGTAGACAATAGACTCTTTTTTAAACGTTTCGTTAATTTGTCAAATATATGCAGTAATGTATATTATCTTAAAGGTGCTCTATAACTATTATTTTCGGTCCAACTATTCCCGTTGTCATTATGTAAAAGACAAGTAAAAAAAAGCTAGTTTAAAGTCAGTTTACTTTTTTTTCCAAATAGGTATCAGTTACGCGAACATAAGCAATAATTAGTGTTACCCGAAGGCCGATTAGTAGGTCTATACAAGGCCTGATTAAAACACATGTTCGGTTTTTGACCTGTTTTGAAAGGTTTGAAAAAAGGCCAAATAATTGACATATTTAGTAAAATGAGACCAAATAAAGTTAATGACCATCATTACGCAGTTGGATAGTACGATCATGAACGATCATAGTAAATTATGAAGACTTTAGTGACAGTCACTATATGGTGTTACCATGCATTATAAAATATATCACTTGACATACATTAAGCTTAAATGATCTGATGGCTCTTCCATACATTAAGGTTTTCTGGAAACGTGGCATGTATATAGCAATACACACGCACATGTTCGTACATGCAGCTTTAATAGCATGTCTTAATTTCATAAATTTTATACTCATCACGTACATTCTCTCAATGAAAATGAATAGTTATTTGCGCAATCGCTGACCCTTTAATAAATCTAGATTTGAGCCGTGTCATGACAAAACCAACATAATGGGTTTGCGACCAGCATGGATCCAGACCAGCCTGCGCATCCGCGCAGTCTGATCAGGATCCACCCTGTTCGCTATCAGTTTCTCTACTTGTTATAGTGTTTGAAAGCGAACAGCATGGATCCAGTGGTCAGACTGCGCGGATGCGCAGGCTGTTCTGGATCCATGCTGGTCGCAAACCCATTATGTTGGTTTTGTCATGACGCGGCTCAATTCTAAATATAATTAAACCGATAATTAGCGTCTCGATATCTCTGTATACTAAAACTCTACGATGCTCGTTTTCAGCCTGTAAGACACACTAAAAGTAACATCAAGATAAATATGTTCTGAGTCTAAATCAGTCAACAGTATACAAATGCAATACTAATACAAAAACGCCGAATGTTACTGGCACATATACACAATACTCGAATGTTACAAAATTAAATATGTCTGATAAAAGGCACATTTTTTTGTCTCAGAAACGGAAAATATGTACTTCTTTGGAAAGGGCAAACATGAGTATTATAACGTTTAAATATTGGTTTTATTGCATGTTATGTGTTTGTTACCTCGAGAAAGTAACTATTTGTCACAAAGGTTGCAAAATGTAGACAAAATATATTTTGACTTCCAGTACAAAATACTAAATCACTAAAACTGTACTAATGGCTAAAAAGGAGCAGAAGAAAAAAGAATGTTCAGATAATTGGTTGATGAATAACTTTTATGAAACTAGAAACTGCGCCAAAAATATAAAGCTTTTGAGAAATAAAAATAAAATAATTTCTGAAGTATAATGTGGCTTGAATGCAATCTCAAAAAATTGCAAGAAGTTTTGGTACAAGAAGTATTAATTTAATTGATAGTTAAGCAAACAAGAAGCAGTATTCAAGCATATCAATAAAGAAATTATATTTTGAATTGAAAAATAAATTGTTTCAAATTGAATTTTAAGACATATGATGAAAACCGTTTGCACAAAGGTGAAATTTTAAAGAGAGCCAGCATGAAATATTTTTTCAACAAAATGTTCTGTCACCTATTTTTGTTATTTGTTTCCCTCCCCCTCCCACTTTAGAAATGCAAGGAAATATGAAACTTAAGTCTCACATTGATTTGCAACTCTAAAGATCCCGCTGTTCTGAATTAGCATGTTGTTTTTTTCCCTAACATTTTTTTTTCAAATCTACTTGAACACGTACACAACGCCAAGATTGTGAAAAATCCGGACTGTTGACGTTTAACTTTTAAATAACAGTACAAAATAGCGACTCAACCTGTATTGTCAGTTATATTGATTTTTAGCTTAAGTGTTATGAGACACAAAATTTTTCAAACGCTGTTATAAGAGCGTTCGTGACGCAATGATAAAGGTCCTTTGTTCGGTGATCCTCTATTGAAAAATACTGAGATAGTATTGAGAAATGAATGTTTACATAGTAAAACGAGCAAATTTGAGATTTCATTAAATGTCATTTTATCATTTTTGTATCTCTCGCGACCTTAACTTTCTTCTGCTCCGGTCAAAAGTTTCACTTTACTAATTTTATATTGATATAGGGCATAACGTATTACCTCCCTTTTTGTCAATTGCATGCGAACCTTTTTAAAGTTTTTGAACACTATGATTCTTAGTTCAAACATATTTATTTTAAGCTCAATTGCGGAACAAGTTCTTGCAACTTATATTGATCATTTTCGAGTCGGCTTCCTGGTACCAATCAGTACTGGCATGAATAAACATGGTCGTGACCCGAGTAGGGTTCGAACCCATGATCCCTGGGTTGAGAGACAGCACCTTAACCACTAGGCCATCGCTCCCCGTCAATGATTCCTCATTGTCAAATATTAATACAGATACTGTAAGGACTTAAAACAGATTGAAACACATTTAAAGCTGTAAAAAAATCCCCCATCATTCCATGGCCATTAACCAACCTATATCTTAAATTCATCAGTAATTGAATCGTTGACACATACTTGAAAAATGTACAATGAAGGCCAAGTTTTCGTTTTATAGGAGTACGGTAAAATAAACTATGCCTGTCTCTATATCAGTGTCATCTCTGTCAATTAAACTTCACAGAACCTTTCAATCATGAAGCATATTCAGGTGTGTTCGGGATGGTAATATCTGTTTTTTTTGTTGAAGTTGAACAGTATTTCATATACCTATGCGCGTCTCCCAAATTCTGAACCAACACAAAACTGATCTCCACAAGGAAACGCAAACTTCTCCACATTAATCATTTGAAACGGCGACTTTGAACGAATCACACATTAGACATATTGTTCGCGGCCAAAAAATGCGAAAATGCGCCTTCTCCACATTCGTGAACTTAGCTAGGGGCCAACGAAACTTGGGCTGTATCTTCTGTAAAGTAACGCTTGAAAAAGCAAACAAATATTGAACAAAACGTATGTATAAAGTACCTAATGTAATGAATAATCTTGAAGTTTGGCCTTTTATTCATAACATTCTTTCTTGATACGAGATTTTATGCAAATTTTTATTTTTTAAACGTATCAAATTTCACATCAGCGAAAGAAAGCAACAATTTCACGTCCAAACAGAACCTTGTCCTGTTGAAGAGATAGCGCAGTCTGATCAGGATCCATGCTGTTTGCTATCAGTTTCTCTACTTGTAATAGGGTTAGTAAGCGAACAGCATGGATCCTGATCAGACTGCGCGGATGCGCAGGCTGGTCTGGATCCATGCTGGTCGAAAACACACTATGTTGGTTTTGTCGTGATGCGGCTCAAATGTTTCATCAGAGCTCGTATAATGTATTAAAGTAAACAAATTGTTCAAATAAATACAAAACTTTGAAGAAAAATAAAAACAGGCAAAAACAAACCGAATCATTTAGCTTAAATGTGTCCAATCTATTCCTTGTAGGGAGAGAGGGTGTTTTGGTTTTTCTAAACTGCATTTCGTTGAGATCATGTATAAGGCAATTTCTAAAAAATAAAATCATTTTAAAGCTACAGCATAAAAAGATTAAAACTGGATATCATTTGAGTTTCAAGAAACCCTTTAAAAAAAGTTTATTCATTTTTATGGCAATCAGAGCTGCATTACTGGTACTGGTACTGCAGCGATTTTGCAAGTACTGTACTGATACTGAATTATGACAATATAATGAAAAAGGCATCCATCAGTATAAGTTACGCGGTTAAATACAAAGAGTTTAACACGTGACTAATATTAAAATATCAAAACAAATACATGTATATACGAGCCAAATAATTATGTTCCTTTTTATTAACATCTCACCTGAAACACACCATAAGATGCCGGTGTGACATATAAAATATCCGTAATACGAACTTATCAACTTATCTACATAATGTAATTACTTTATAAATATGAAGAACAACACATATAGAATTATACAAGTAAACCGTTTGTAACGTTAATTAGTTAAGCAGTGTAGTAACAAAATACGCAAGGCTATTTAAAGATGGATAAGCAATGGGAGAAAAACTTAGCTTTTTCAATCAGATGACCATTCTTGGATATTTCATAATCGAACATGGTCCGATAAATTTATGTGTGAATGGACCCGATAAATGTATGCGTGAATGGACCCGATAAATGTATGTGTGAATGTCCCCGATAAATATATATGTGAATGACCCCGATAAATTTATGTGTGAATGGCCCCGATTGATATATGTGTGTGAATGCCCCGATAAATTTATGTGTGAATGGACCCGATAAATGTATGTGTGTGAATGCCCGATAAATTTATGTGAGAATGGATCCGATAAATTTATGTGTGAATAGTCTGATAAATTTATATGTGAATGACCCTGATAAATTTATGTGTGAATGGCCCCGATTGATATATGTGTGTGAATGCCCCGATAAATTTATGAGTGAATGGACCCGATAAATTTATGTGGGAATGGCCCCGATTGATATAATTATGTGCGTGAATGGCCCCGATAAATTTATGTGTGAATGGCCCCGATAAATATATGTGTGAATGGTCTGATAAATTTATATGTGAATGACCCCGATAAATATATGTGTGAATGGCCTCGATAAATACATTTCTGAGTGGACCCGATAAATATATGTGCAAGAAGATGCAAGTGCGTTCTTAAATTATCAAACGCACACACATATATACATACGATTATACAGTTTGTTATACATGTATACAGTTACATATTTCTGATACAAAGATAGTGCCTCATTGTATATAATAATTATAAAGAATGTATTGCATATTGGAATTCACCAACTACAGAAATATGTAACCCAAATATAGACTGGATACTCCCTAAGCCTATTGGCGGCAACTAAATCATTGGACCATTTTCAACCAGTTAGTATTTAACTTTGAAAAAATAATCTAAAAATGATTAATGGTTTTGATCAGATTGAAACGTTGACAAGTCTGTTTAAAGGTCCATTAGACCTCAACAATGATATTCAAACATATTTGCCCTTATTTAAGAGGAAAAATCATTCATTGTTTATAGCATAATTTGAAACACCTTTCCAAACTTACATTAATTTTCTGTTTTAATGTAGGGAGTATGTCGCAACAGTGTGGTAGGAGATTAGAGAGCTATGGAGGGACGCTGAACTTTGACGCGTCACGGATGAGGGACCGGTTCTGTCAGGTAGAAATCGTCGGTAAAGGAGCCTCCGACACCATGCTGTCACTGTTTTTCACTTCTTTCAACATCTCCGACGATTCTTGTATGGAAAATCTTACTATAGAAGAACCAGGGGCCGTCCAACAAACATACCAACTTGGCAACATTCCCCAAGGTAATATAGCCTTGTAACACCGCATGTCAATATTTCATTGACAAATGCATAATATATTGATCACTTGATGAATTTATCAAACATTTTTGCACTTCAGTGTAAATTCAAACTATGTCACATTTTAAAGTTACCACTTGACAAGTTTCCGACTTCAATATACGTATATACATGTATGTTTAAGATTATAAGTAAGAAAGAAAGTACATGTAGTTGGTAGGGGGAAGATGTTTTATAGGAGGCGGAGTTATATTTAAATGTAGAATCACCGAAATTTTTATATATGAATTCCAATATCCTTTTTTGTATGTTTAGATCAAACTAGGAACGAAACAAAAACTTTCATTTATTACAAGTCAGAATAGTATGGTCTTTTGTTCCAGTTGTGATTATGCTTTAAGAATTTGAAATGACTTTCCTGAGGTCTTGCTTAAAGTTATCTTATATCATCTTGGCTATTATTCATGATCCGAAGTTTGACGGAAAGGGCCGATAAGTTACCCGCAATTTTAATGTTTAATCCTGTAAAAAGGCTTTGAATAAGGACTTATTTCATGATTTTTCAACTCGTAATTTTTTTTACTATAATATAGTTCAGTGCTTTGAATGAATCCGTTTTTTTCCCCCCAAAATATAAATACATGTACATAAATATTGCAATAAATAAGTACATTTATGTCATGCTTTGCGAAGTCCTTCCTTCCGCACTCTTACCGTATATGTATGATAATCATGTATTGCTAGAACAATCGCATCTTTTCGGCCATTTCCGGCAAAATTATAAATAATCGTCATTGTTTAAACTGTGCGTTGTTTTTACTTATTATTATTATTATTATATTTCAGGTCTTTACAAGTCAATTTGCAAAAGAACCGGATATTTGAATGAGAATTCCATCTACACAACCTTCCATAATTCATTAATATTAAAATATTCATCACGACAAAAGCAATCCGCCATGAATATGAGATTTACCCTTAAATTCACATCATTTACATCAAGATGTAAGTACCCCATCTAACTTTTTTGTTATAAATAAGCTACTAGTTTAATATCTTAATTGTCAATACGTTGTACATTTATTATTTCCAATACTGTCATTCGACTCTACATGCATATATTTCATTTTATAAATATGATAATGTACGCACTTTTTTTTGCTTGAGAAAACAATGGGTATAGCTTGATACTTCATAGTCAAATTCCTCGAGCTTTCATGTCAATGAAAAGGCTTGCTGTTACAGATTTTAGGAGACGCTTTATATAGAAAGTTCTATGTTTCTTAAATACCTATATTTAAAAATTTTGAAAAGATGAAATGCATGTATTCTCACGATTATTTCCCTTAATGGAACTTCATAATAACTGACAATTTAAGTCCATCGCAAAACTCAGTGTTAAGATACTGTAAACTATGTGCAAATAATTCAGTTTTTTTTTTAATTTAAATATAAAGAATAAGTAAATATGTTCTCTAATTGTTGCATTGTTTGCATTTTTTATTTATAGACGGTGGATGCACGGAGGGGGAGATAGCAGATGATATGTTTTCTTGTCCAACAGGGAGGTGTGTACACAACAGTTTATTGTGCGAGAACATGAATCCCTGTGGGGACAATGGAGGCTGTAACTCCACAGATAATTCGGCCAAGCAAAAAGAGGAAGCTGCCGGATTAAATTATGTCAAATTTCTAGTAATAACAGTAGTGGTATTGTTTGCAATATTTGCACTTATTCAAATAACACTCATAGTGAGGAACGAAAATAAAATGTGTCCAGGGAAACACGAGCCGAAAGAACATTTGGAAGCAGAACTGGTATGATATTTGCCTTTATTTACCGTCATGTCAATCGTATCAACTCGAGTTTTAGCTTATGCTTTTGTAAATTGTCTCTCTCACAGAGAAGCTTGTTTCCTAAAGTTCAAGCCCCTGTTACTCCAGGGAAACGCTTGATTTACAAACCACTGTCAATTTATGTCTTTTACACACTGCACCATGAAATACTATCTGCATTGCATGGTTTCGAAGACTTTTGTAAGAAAGACAGTAACTGGTGAAATCTCAAAAAATAACAATGAAATTATCTTCAATGAGATGAGACATTTGGCGAAATAAAAAATCATCATAGTACATGTATATCATTTTAAGCTACATTTCATCAACTTTATAATGTTGCTATTTTACCACCTCTTTTATATACGAGTTTTTCTTTTATTTCGAAAAATGTCCCTTCCAAACGATACTGGAACTCATTTCCAGTCCAATTCTTATAAAGTAAAGCTATAACATGACCAGCAGTTCGTTAGCAGGCCCCTTTAGACGTACTCATTAGAGAATCGGTCATATGATTGTGGAAACAACATAATTTAATTGATCGTTTATAAATTGTTATGACTATTGCATTATAGGTATATCTTTATAACCTTTAATGGTCCTATTTTGCGACCATGTTCATACAAATTTATTTTTTTCAGATGCCAATGACCAATGGACATACAACAAGAGTTCACAGAGATGTCGACATAGAAATAATGAAATCCTGAAGAAATGGGGACCAAAAAATTACCAGATTGAATTTTGATATTATTGGCGTTTTGCTGCATGATTTACGAACGCTCATCACAAGCGACCAAAGTGTAGCAGACGATGTGTTTGACTTGGTCAATTAGGCCTCACATAGCTCCTGGATCATATTATCACAGTGATTTTTTCACACATCTCATTGCCCGGCGTTCATCTTACGTCAAATGTCACGTCAAATGTCACGTATAAACATCAATCGGAACATCTCTGCTATTATCAATAATTTTCCGAACTGACGGAAAGGATGTAAATAACTAACGTAAATCTCGAATGTTTGGCATATAAGGACTATACAAGCATAACATTAGGGACTATACAAGCATAACATTAAGAACTCTGCAAGCATAACTTAATTTTATTGTATTCAACGCCCCTAAGGCTTTGACTTATTTCTTCTAGACAACGTGAGCGATAAGAGTATTCAGGGTCCGCATATATTTCATGACACTTTAGTTGTTATCAACTTGCAGCAATGTCAAAGCTTTACTTACATAAATTGCCAGTTTTATCTAGCGAGTCAGGGTATATTGGGGCTTTGGTCAGTTTTTTCTATATTTTGTGCGGTTTGCATAAAAATGTTTCCACGATTTCTAATCCTTTTATATTTGTTTCTTGTGCCACTGTTTGACTTTCCATTTTCTAATACAAAATGACGACAAATTTTATTTTATAACTTTAAGCCTCAGAATGCTTAGTAGTTCTGAAGTGCTGTACATTATGTATACGGGTGTATCTTTAAAACCGTGCGAATAATGATGATTTTTTAAAATGTGTACATTGTCATAATGCTGAACAAGCTGTGCTTCATCATTTTGTATAAAGTATGGCAAATGTTAACTACATTAATCTCAGATTTACGTCTAAATTCCGAAACAAGACATTTTCTTTAGTTTATTATCAAATGCACCAAAACTAATCTTACAGGGAATGAACATACATTTTATACTATAAGACTGTAAAAAGATTTGCACAGAAACAGTAACTACGTATTTTTCACTTAAAATTCAACACTTTATTTCCAATGCAAGTCCTATACTGAATCGGGAAATTTAGATATAGCACATTCTGTTAAAGAATTCTGAATTACTGTCTTATATTTTCCTGAAACAACATTTTACAGACTATATTTTATACAGCCAATAGTGGACATATGTACGCTCTTGAAAAAAACAACTATATGAATATTTTACTTCGAATTGTTTTCGTGGCTACACGCATTCCCACACCTGTTTTCGTTGCAAGTCCGGTTAAAAAGTTTTTTTAATGAAAGTATGAAATACTTTGCCGTCCACGTGTTTATGTGTATATATTCATTTTCTATCGCATCATTATTTTTCATATAATATTTATCACACTTGCTACGCTTATTTTAGCCATTTTGATTTGTTTTGTTTTTATTTTGTATTACTATTGTGTAACATTTTTCTTAGAATGAAATTTCGTGTTTACTCCACAAATCAAGGTATGGGCTGGGTTTTTTTAACACTTCATTTTGAATAAATATCATAAAATTAAAATATTCATGACCAGTTGAGATTTTATATATTTTTTTACACAAAAGAAATCGGGTTAAATTTTTAAAGGAATTTTTATCAACTTTTTTTTTATATGTCATCCGGAAGACTATGTACATGCGTTCCGTTAATGTATAAAATAAATGTTGTTACAGAATGTACATGTCTTAATGTTTTATCAACTAGTATTTGTTTTATTCACTATTACTTTGTTTAAATATGAATGATAATGATAGAGAGGATATTCAAGTTTGTTCTATAAATACAGGACTTATTTTCATGAGTGGTATGAAAATAAATATTTCAGGAGTGGCGGTAGCCATGAATGAAATTTGATAATTTTCATAGCACAAGATGAAAATAAATCCTGTATTTATAGGAAAAACTTGAATATATAAATTTTTCTCTTTTTTGACATCACAGTTTAAAAGACTTTCCCTTACATTTTGAATATTGGCTGAACTTAAAAGAAAGTAGTCCCGCAAGACACCAGTGAAATTACGGAAAATATGTTTCACTGCAGTGAAAATACGGAAAAATGAAAAAACATATGTTATTTCATCAATATTTCTCAATATTTCATTTATGTAAGTATATAATAAACCGGTAAATTTACGTCAAATTTGTAGTGACTAACAATGTTATTTCCTGTTGATATAAAAACACATTTTCATCTTGACGACTATCCGGTAACGTAATACTTAAAGGCACATTATGTCTCAGAAAACAAATTATTTTCACTTCTTTCGAAAAAGCAAACAATGTTTTTATTATGTTCAAAAAATGGTTTAAAGAATGTTAGATGCTTGTTACTTGAAGAAAGTAGCGATAAATGTTACAACAGTTTGTCATAAAATTAGCAAAATGTAAACAAAATATTATTTTGTACATAATACACTGTACAAATTCACTATAACTGTACTTATTTCCAAAAAGCAACAGATGAAAAAGATGGCCCAGTTAATGGCCAATGAGTAACGTTTTGGATATTATAAAAGTTTAAAAGCTTTTGAAAAAAATGAAGTATAAAAGCTTTTCTGAGGCATAATGGGCCTTTAATGTTAATGAAATCACGGTGGATATTTTGAAATGTTCGGTGGATATTTTGAAATGTTCATGAAGTAGATCCTATATGATATGCTCAAAAGATCTTGGGCTATCACTATTTCCTTGGCGTTTTCTGTGTACAATATACTTATATATTGAAGGAATTGTCTGTTCAGCTAGAGTTTTAGATTTATAGAAAGCTTAAAAGTGACATTATACTCAAATATTCTGGACGTTGAGCAAGGTAAGACAAAGACTTTAATGTTGAGCTACTTTAATTAGGTTCTTAGTACATCAATGTTAGAAAAATGTATATTTTAGCCATTATTTTTCATTTGCATGTTTGTTTCATGATTTTTGATGCGATTTTATACGTTTTTATCTTTAATATGATATTTATATAATAAATATATAAAACTGCTGCAACATGCTTATTTTTTATTATATTTTTTTGCAAATTAAAAACGGATTGGTAATTAAAATGTTTGCTAACTCAACTTCCGCTAATTTTCCATGAAGACGTTGTCTAATCATATTGTAATTTCAGCCACCTTCCTTCACTCCCTCTCAAATATCTGACTTTGAATTTCAGATTATTGTCCCCCGCCTTTTCGAAGAGGGATAGAGAAATAGGCTACGTCCGTCTGTCCGTCCGTCACACTTTCGTGTCCGGTCCATAACTTTGTCATTTATCAAAAGAATCTGAAATAACTTGGCACAAATGTTTGTTATAATAAAACAATGCGTCATACGCAACAACCAAACCCCTACCGCCAGGTTCAAGGTCGCACTTGCTCATTCAAGGTCAACATTGTCTATTTGAAGGTATGTCGTGTCCGGTCCATAACTTTCTTACCTTTGAAGGGATTTGGTAAATACTTGCCACAATTGTTCACAATAATGAGACGATGTGTCATGCGCCACAACCAGTCACCTACATGTACCTCCAAGGTCAAGGTCACACTTCGAGGTCAAAGATTAACATAGTATGTTACAGGGTATATTTTGTGTCCAGTCCATAACTTTTTCATAGATCCAACGATTTTGGTAAAAACTTGCCACAAATAGTCACTATAACAAGACGATGTGTCATGCGCAACACCTGCATCCCTACCTCCAAGTTCAAGGTCACACTTAGAGGTAAAAAATTAACATCTGTCTGTTTTAGGGTATATTTTGTGTCCAGTTCATAACTTTTTCATAGATCAAGGGATTTTAAAAATACTTTGCACAAATAATCACAATAATAAGACAATATGCCAGGCGCAAAACATTGGTCCCTACCTCCAACAGTCTGCTTTAGGGTATATTTTGTGTCCGATCTAGAACTTCTTCGGGATTTTGAAGTAACTAGGCACAAATAGTCACAATAAAAACACGATATGTCAAGTACAACACCTGCTTCCCTACCTCCAAGATCTAGGTCACACTTAGAGGTCAAAGGTTAACAGAGTCTATTATATGGTATATTTTGTGTCC
Source organism: Ruditapes philippinarum (assembly GCF_026571515.1). Lineage (NCBI taxonomy): Eukaryota > Metazoa > Mollusca > Bivalvia > Venerida > Veneridae > Ruditapes > Ruditapes philippinarum. The sequence goes on from NW_026857770.1 coordinate 1,013,179, forward strand.
CGTTCATAACTTCTTCATAGATTAAGGGATTTTGAAAAAACTTGGCACAAATAGTCACAATGATAAGATGATATGTCATGCATAACACCTGTGTCCCTACCTCCAAGGTCAAGGCCACACTTAGAGGTCAAAGATTTGCATAGTCTGTTTTAGGGTATATTTTGTGTCCAGTTCATAACTTTTTCATAGATCAAGGGATTTTAAAAATACTTTGCACAAATAATCACAATAATAAGACAATATGTCAGGCGCAAAACATTACCTCCACGGTCACACTTAGAGGTCAAAGATTAACATAGTCTGTTAAAGGGTATATTTTATGTTCGATCTATAACCTCTTCATTGTTCAAGGGATTTTGAAAATACTTGGCATAAATAGTTACAATAATAACATGATATGTCACGCACAACACCTGCACCCCTATCACCAAGGTCAAGGTCACACTTAGAGGTCAAAGCTTAACATGATAGATCTTTAAATTCCGTGTTTCATTTTATTTCTTTAATAAATTTATTGTTGTATTTGCAGATCTAGCATTGATCATAATTTTGGACTGAAAGTTCTGAGATCCATACCTCAATCTTTTGAAATTGCACAATTCTATGCTTCATATAAAACTTCCCCGAGGCGGGGACGTTGGTAACTTTGTTACAAATTCTTGTTTTAATAACTATTGGTTTTTATGCCATAATTGGCTATATCACTGTAAAAGATGAATGTAGTACGGATGAGTGACTTTCGTCTAGAGTTGATAGGTCATTGTTTCCATTTGTAATCACACATCCTTCATCACATTTTATATTAGAGGGTTACTGCACGTTTTCTCCTGCATTTACACCTGCAGAAGCACGAAGACTCATTATCAATTGAATCATTGACAATTAAGTGAAAATAAGACCACTAAGACTAAGAGTTTAAACAAACTAAATGAGGACGGATGACAGACGATCAACAATCTTTAAAGCTCACCCTAAGAAGCTTAGGTGCGCTAAACATTAAGCAAAATTCAATAAATTGACCTTGAAGGGCTAGGTCATTGATAACTTAAGGTTACAGTCGATTTAGTATACTTGACGTTCTAGACTAAAGGATTGTTTTGTTAACGTATGAAATACAAACCATTCATTCAAGTTATAGCCAATTATAGCAAATTGCAAACATTTGACTTTGAAGGTCAAAGTTATATCAGTCAAGGTCAAGTTCAGTTTGGTCTACTTACAGATCTTGTCCAACCATTTAAAAAATAATGGCCGATTTATGATTTTGGACTGCAGTGGCAATAGCAAATAGAAACGGCCAACATGCCCCCCCCCCCCCTAAAAAAATCGAACTAAACATGGCTATTAGATCTATAGTTCATTGTGTAATGCAACAATGATAGAAGTAAAGTTTGAAAGCTACAACAAAATAATAATAGTTTCTTCACTTGTTTATTTTATCAGCAACATATTCAATTTTGTTTAAATTGAATTACATATATACCTTTCACAGTAATAACAAATTCACAGATACAAAGTAAAAACAACCATGTCTATTAACATTTTTAATGAGATACAAAATTCAACAATGCAATGGTTTTAATTATTCAGTAAATACTTCAATATTGACAAAATCTGTGACACAAAACAAAAAAATATTTTGCGCTTAATTTTGGATTTAAAATGAAATTCTGATGCTCCCCAAGTTAGCTTTAAATAATGTGTAACCATTTGAAAGTTAAAAACCAAGTTATCGCCCCTTGTTTTATTTTCCTGTTTTCTTTTATTGTCTTCAAAATTTACTCATAATTAGAATTTCCCTTCATATCAGTTTCTTCACTTGCTTATTTTATGAGCAACATATTCAATATTGTTCAAATTGAACTGTTCTCCACTGTTTAGTTCTAAATTTTCAAATTTTTCATGAAATTCGCTTCAATGTGAGGTAAGAAAATGTTAAAAGTAAGAAAATGTTAGATGATCATACAAAGTTTCACTTGTTTACTGGACAGACGCATGTTCAAGTTTGTGATGCGTATTAATCGCACTTTATCTGGGTTACCGGCATTGTAAACCCGATATATATGAAAACGTTCGGCTTTCTCATCGGCAAATTTGATCTGATGCACTGACACTTGAAATACTTCTTTATCATTAGAAAGAGTACTTTTCACTTCAATATAGTCCTTGCGGATGCCATGTTCATCTTGGACCTGCACTTCAAAATCAAAAGGAAATCCAGCCTCGTCCTCTTTATTTCGCCACTTGTAATCCAGGATATTTCCGAATTCTTTTTGTTTATCCAGATATTGAGCAACAAACTGTTCACCCCATCGTCCAATATCAAGATCAGTCTGACTGTTGTCTAAATTAAGTATCTTAGCAACAGGGATATCTTTGCCAGAACCGAGTTCATCAACAGTGTAGTCAGATACGTTCTGGTTCCATATAGGTTCACCTACAAATATCAAACATTTACATACAAGTAATTATAAAGGTAGAAGAAAAAAATTTGAAAGCAACATGTAATAACTGCTATTAATTATAGTAACTGGACGAGCATGGGTAGAGAGATTCAACGTTTCTAAATCTATTTACTAATGATACCACAGAGAGGTGATGCCAGGTGAATTTAGGCTGGGCTTATCAGCTAGCGGCTAATACTAGCTGACCTATAGGGAGTCAATATATTACACAACATAAATTGAAATTTGCTGCCAACATTTGTACTAGCTTTGAAGTATATCTAATGCTTTTCCAAGTGCATATAACAAAAAAAAAATCTGCTTTGAATTTGAAGGTTTAGGGTGTTAAAATCTCACAATACTTAAAGCTGCACTCCTCTAGATTCAAGCAATTGTCAGGTGAACGAAAGAGTAATTATACCCCCACAAATGAAGTTTAGGGAGGTATGTAGGAACCAGTTTAATTAATCTAGCACAAATAGCTCACAATTTGACAATATCTCTGCATTGGGTCCACTTATCCGGCTTTCCTGGATAACTAACCAGTAATTACTAATTTCTGAAGTGACCGTCAACTAATCACAAATGATTTCTAAATTAGCTGTGAGGGAAATATGACCATTACACTGAATGCCTGAGATAAACTGTCCCGGGGAAATTTTGCCCTCAATAATCACTACAAGTACACATTTAAAATAGAATAAATTACCTGTAATATTTTTACTTGGTTGGAAATGGATATCTTCTCCTTCCTGGTGTTTCTTGGTTGACTGCTGATCTTCATTATTGTCTGAAGAATATCAAAGCTGGCATTAAAAAGATTCCACTGAGGAATTTTGACATGAAGGGCCTGGAATAATAATATCTGTCATTTGTTGCAGTTTGGATTGGAATATCCGTCCCGAGGTGATCCGCCCATAGGCAGGTGACAGAGGGACGAATATTCCGATCCGAACCGCAAACATATTTCAGATTTTTTTTCTTGCATATTCTACTATATTCCATTATATTTTAAAATTCTTTATCTTTAATTTCAATGGAAATTTATATCATGACAACCGTAACTACTTTCTTACAACAGCGTATGAAATTGCAACTTCATTCATAACAGTAAAATGATGTCATCCTAAGTGTGCCATTGTAAAGCACGCGACTTATCTGGCACCCCCCATGCCAGATGAAATTTCCGGCATGGGTAAAACTAACGGAAACCCCAGTCTGCTATGCAAGAAATATATTTCCAAGACTTGTGATACCATTTGATAGAGGTCTGGGCTAATTACTTACAAATTTTCATGTCATTCCCTTATTTTCCAGAATGATCATTTTTATTGCTGAAAATCACCTAAAACTGAAAGGAAATACATTACCTAAATCCGAATAGAAATACAAAACTTTTACAGCTAGCTGTGAGGGAAAACTAACAATTAAACGGAATGCCTGAGATCAATTGTCAAAGATAAATTTCACCTTCAATAATCACTACAAGTACACATTTAAAATAGAATAAATTACCTGTAATATTTTGACTTGGTTGGAAATGGATATCATCTCCTTCCTGGTGACTCTTGGTTGACAGCTGATCTTTATTATTATCTGAATACATAAAGAGAACGTCACTAAGGTTTTCTGACATGAGGGACGAACTTGTGATACCATTTGATAGAGGGCTGGACTAATTGTTTGTAACATAATTTTCATATCATTCCCTAATTTTTCAGAATAGTAATTTTTATTGTGCAAAACGATCCAAAAACTGAAGAGAAATGCAAAACTTTTCCACTCAACTTAGGCTAAGAATTGCATTGAAAAAATCCATATTCAATTTAATTCTGAGTATATATCTTTATTGGCCACATTTCATTTGCTAATCAGACGAGATATACATACATGTATCTTTTAAGGTCTTAGCTCAGCTGTAACATGAACATTGTTTGAACCTTATAAATCTCTGATGAATGTTGGCCAAACAGTCTCTGTCTGTGTTAAACTTACTTTTGACCAAAAAAAAAAATACCCCCAAAACAAACTAGTATTAAGAAAGAACAAGACAAAATATACATCATTTCAGTACAAGCTTTATCATTACCTTCTTTGTTCATTATTGGACCCTCCAACCGCTTCTTTATTATCACGTCTTCTTCACCAGAAGTTGAGAGCTTTCTTTTATCTACAAGAATAATTTTATATCAAACACTGGTCAATTTTACCATTATTGACAGTAACATAGCTATTCCAATATGTTACATAAAATCTTACTGAGAAAATTTGAAATAATCTTAATTAATTCTTAACATGAAGGAACTATGTAGTAAGCCTTTGCCAACAGAGTACAGCCAGGTTAGATTGCACAGACATAGCCAGGCCAGACAACATCTTCTCATTTTTTTCTGTGATATCTCTAATATATGCTGTATATATATATTTAATGATGAGAAAATGTTATGTTTTAGTTAAATTGTATTATAAAATCTGTTCTGTTATAAAATCAGTTTTGAAATGTTTCAAAATGATTACTGAATAAGCCCACTTAGCTCATGTAACAATGCAATGGTTAAAACCTTCCTGACTCACTTGTGATAGGTGCCACAGGTAAAGTCCTAGCCTGTCTAGCAACTGTCTCCTGACCTTCATTATCAACAAGTCTGATGCTGGTTGGCAGTCCTCGCACTGTCCTCCTGTACTCTGCTGCCTCATGCGCTTGCTTACCTCTTGGCTTTTGAGTTCCTAAACAGATAACAGAATCATATATAAAGAATGCAATGTACAATTAGTGATACACAGTAACTGATATATAAAAAGTGTACAGAGAGTAATATACTGTTAGTTATACAAGTTCCTGATGGAATATACACTGGATATGACCAGAGATGCTAGCCGATGATTATATTTATGTCGGTATAAAAAACTTATAGATGATAAATTGTTATCGATGACATTTTCATATGTAACCTAGCAACTTCAGGCTGTTTTCAAAGTAGCAACGGAAAAAGGCTCAAATATTTAGATGTTGTCAGACATTCAACGACAACACCAATGCTGCGCAAAAAGTCATTCAAGCATAACGCCATCATAGCTGATTAACATTTAACTATCTTCTTGAAGTAATGAAATTTGAATCAAGAAATATGCCTTTACCAACAAAACACAATAATGAAATTTATGTCTTTGATGTAGAAATATATTGTTATTTATACACACTTCGGTTCTTCATGTTACATACAACATCTTATACAAAGTGTTTAAGATAAGTCAGAATTCAAGAAATTTATTTGCATTCTCATAAAGTAGTTGATATACAATGAATAATATACAGTGAGTGATAAAGAATCAATTATACTATATAAAGTAAGTTATATACAAGATATACAATGGTATATAAGTTAAACAAGGAGTGACACAGATCATAGCTGGCTAACAATATAAAGTTTTTAGTGAATTATTATTATGAATATAATGAATGTATCAAGGAAACTATACCTTCAGGTCCCATGTATCTGTAGTCTGGCATTGGTGGCCATGGCATAGGTGGCCATTGTCTCAACACAAACCTTGGATCATTATCATAGTTAACATTAAATTCATTTTCTGTGTACTGGTGGGCCCAATCTTCTACCATATTTTCTGTAAAAAAATAATTTTGTAGTTTCTTTTTAATCAATGTTAGGTTTTATCATGTATAATTAATTACCATTTATAGACAAATGCATTTTAAATTAATTACTGAAAATTTGAAAATGGCACAAAGGAACTTTTTGAATTCCTTTTGGTTACGATCTTTTAACATTGTAAGACAAATTTTGAATATGTCCCGAAACTATGGTGTGTGACTAACCATTTTTTTTTATATTGTTGTCTCAGTTAATGTAGTACACAGTACACAGCAGGGGCCATATGCCAACTTTCCAGCTTTATTGATGAAGAAAAACCTCGAGCGACTTTTTTCCCAATCAAAAATGGGCGCTTGAGTAGAACAACAATCTAGCTGGATAACTTCCTCAAACATAAGAAATCCAAAATCCCTCACGGTGATGAGGGGCAAGTGGTTTGAAGTCAATGAGCTTAACCACTTGGCCACAGATGCGACCCTTATCTCAGATATGATTTATATATGGTTTTTTTTACTTATAAAATAAAACCTTTTAAAACTTTATTTTGTCCAGGGCAAAAAAATCAGGTTTGCTTGACAATGACAAAAACATGTTACAATGATTCTGCAAAGTCAGCATTCCAGCAGTGAAATAAGTCAATAAACAGAATGATATTTCCACATATATGATTACATTACCTTCAAGTTCAGTCTCACTTTCATTTGGCATTTCAATGACAGGGGGATCAACGGACCATTTCTGATCATCAGAAACTTCTACAATGCGTGCCCCATGTCTCAACAGAACAGACTCCATACTTTCATTAGTCACACCATTTACTATGTTGGACAACTCTGACAAAAATGATCTAAAAACAACAACATTTAAAATCAAGTTAAATTGATATAAAAAGGAACCACAAGTTTGTTATTTCTCCGATTTCTTATTTATTTCTGATGCAAACATGTATGTATATAATTATATAAAGTTATATCAAAAAATGTGTTTGTTTAACACACATACCCTCTAAAGACATAAAGTTTACTTTTGACTATCAACTTCTGTTGGATTTTGTTACAAATGTCTGCTTTTAAGATTTAACAGTGGAGATTTCAGGTGCCCAATGGTGTATTATTTCCGGCACAAACTTATACCACTATATTAGGAGTAGAACCACAAACCTACTGTATGGTAACTGGATAGCTTCCGCCAATAAATGAATCCTAAGTGCTTAATGGCATTTAAACCCACAGGGTGTGGGGCAAGTGATTTAAAGTTGGGGCCTTAACCATTCGGCCAGAGAGGCCCCACCCCACATTGAGCTTAAATAAATAAAATCTAAACTAAAGATGTTAAACTTCAATTCTCAGTAACAATTAGCAAACAATTCAAAACTATTCAAACCTTAGAGCTGTGTAACAGCCAGCATCTCCACAGCTGAAATGTCTTGCTACCTCTTTCTGAATTTCTCGTAAATTACTGAGATGATCTTTATGAAAATAAAATTCTGACATGGCAATTTTACATTTTTCTTCCCGAATAACAAATACTTCCATAACCATCTTTGTCAACCAGTAACGCACTTCTAACTTGCCAGCCTTTAAAATAAAAAAAAAGCACAGATAAAACAAAAAGATGTAACAGTGACATTAATATACTGAATAAAAACTGAAATAAAATCTAAATCATGAAAAATATAAATATTTATTTGACATTACTTCAGTTAGGTAGGTGATTAAAGTGTTACTGTATCTAAAAAAAGAAAAGAAAATGTTTTATTTCAACTGATGAACAAAATTAACGTACCTGGAAAAATTTGGCATTATTTAACAAGTCTCTGGTTTTCATTTGATCCAGTTCCTCGTAAACGTCTGAAAATCTTGACATCAAATACTGCTGTATATATGGTATTATCTGACTGAAGTAAAGCTGCATCTCCTTACAGGGTTCTATCAAATCAGGAGTGGGTTCACTGTCAACCACATCACTAATCTTCTCTATACAACACACCTCTAACACCTCGTCTATTCTCTCCTGGTCTATATGCCTTCCTTGTACTGTATATAAAATATTTTATTAACAACAGCTTAACCCTTGAATAGCTTACTGTGATAATAAATTATCAATAGTATTCAAAACATAAAAATCTGGAAAAAAGTGTGACCTCTTAAAAGCATTAATCACAACAAAATTACATGAAGATTGCAGACTTGGCTTGATAAACCATTATTATTTTTAGGGAATTTTTCAAAATAGGTACTGACTGAACAGTGTAGACCATGATGAGATAGCACAGATGTACAAGCTGATGTTGGTCTGCACTGATCAGTCAGTGTGTAAAATCTATTGCTGCAATTTGGTAAAAAATTTGTTTCACAGAATCACAAGAATCTGTTAAGAATTTCAACAATGCAGATATGATCTTAAACTTATTCAATGATGTAAGGATTTCCAACTGGAATGGAAACAGTCCTTCAATTACATATGAACTGTTCTAAATTCAGAATAGGACTGATATTTTGGACAAATTGAGCAATGTTAGGATTATGTGTTACGACAGAAAATTAAATTAATTTAATATAAAGAGGAATACAACCTTTATGTGCACTTTTCTTGAATTTTCCTTTTCTCGATTTATTGTTGGCCTGGACTTCCATATCCAGGAAATGAACACCTGGCTTGTTAAAGAACATCTTAGCTAGTTCATCATCATTGTTTATCAATGGGACATCATCCAAACTCACCCAGATATGTTTGCATGTGGGAAATACCTTTAAATATTACAATAAAATATGTTCATATAATTACATGAGCTAAACAGAAGATCTGTTGTCTCAGTTGGATAACTTTCTTTGTATTATGTATTATAGTTTTTAGTAAGTTAATCATCCCCTAGCCATTATTTTCTAATGCAAATAAATTAATTTAAATGTGTATGTTTGAAAGATAATTCCTAAATGATCAAATTTTATGTACAGTGTATGGATTGTTTTTTTGCAATAATTGAGTTCTACTGTATATATATTTAAAAAAACAAAACAAAAAAAAAACAACTCATTTAAATAATCTGAATAAAATTTCATCTTTTCTGTAGAGTTACTGAATGAAAAGAATCTAAGTATTACTTTACCTTCTTTTTCTGAAGAGTTGTCTTTATGGTAGATTTCAGTGTCTCTAGAGCCACATTTGTCGTCTGCTCATCAGTTGTGTTTGTCTGCAGTTTAACAAGCTCACCACCCAGTATTGAGAAGATGTACAGCACATCTGATAATATCTTCTCTACTTTAGGAGAACTACTTCTACACAAGAGACACAACAACTCTAGATACTCTTCAACTTTAGGCTGCTGGTCTAATTTACCTTCTTGATTGAAGAGCTCTATAAGTTCACTCTTTTCTTTGTAAAAGTTTTCAATGGTCCTTTTGCAACATATGTCAGATTGAAACTCTTCAAGTAGTTTTCTATGTTTTTCAAATAAACCAGTTGGATCTGAGAGCCAAATTTCATTCCTGTTCAGCATTTTTCCTGGAAGCACTTCCGTGCTGTTGTAAACCTGATTTGAACTTTTGTTTGGTACAAAAAATACTGGCTTTTCCCTTAGCAAATCTTGGAATTCTTTTCTTTTCATCTCTTTGCCAAGGAAACTATAAACATTTATCATGTGTTCAAGGGATGTACAAAAGTTTGCTGGTGTACCCTCGGTTATTCTTTCACTCCATTTCATGATATATTCTTTCATTGTATCTATGGAAACAGAGTTCCTGAGACCAAGGAACTGATAGAACTTTTCACAATCGAGCTGAATATCCAAATATAGCACTTTGTTTGACAAAAGCTTTTCAACTGCTTCAGATTTCATGTATAAACACTTGGGTTCTTTCATAACTGTACTTATCTCTTGAGTAACATTTTCCACTATATCATAAGTTGTATCTGTTTGGATCGCCGGCAACCAAGATGCAGTTTTCAGCAAACTACTGAATGAAGTATCTATTTCTTTAATAGGAATTCCATCTTTATCATGAACATGGGTCAAACAATATTTAGATAAATTATTTTCCCAGTTTTTGTCCAGGTACGTACACAAACTTCTCATCTGCTTGGCATAATCTTCCCTGCTGGTGGCCTGGTTCCGTGTAATAAGACCCTCAAGCTCCGCACACTGATAATCATGTATGATAAACTCGGACTTTTCGACTGGCCATGATGTGCTCTCCTCACTCCATGGTGAATCAACCTGATATAAAAAACAAGTTTCTTAAAGGGAAAAACACAACATTATTTTATTTTCAGACTGAAAACATTTCTAACTTTCATCTTAAAAAATAAAGACATCTCTTCCAAAAAGTGCCATAAGTATATTTAAACTATTAAAGAATAATTAAATATTATTTTTCTTTCAACAAATATTTTTTTCTTTGACTACCAAGAACTTTTGAAGGCAGTGATAGCATTTTCTAACCATAACATTAAAATTGTCGAAAAATCTGTACAAATGGATATTTGAAAGTGTCTAATATCATTTGCATTATCATTTCTAGATAGTAATTCTTAGACTTATCTTATCAGTTAAATGTTTACCATCTGTCACAAGTTTCGAAGTGCAATCTATCTCACTGATGCTCTACAATATATTTATTTACTTTGTTTGGTATAATTTTACGGTGCACCAGCACAGTTCAGGTCATAGGACGCCAAACCAACAATTTTGTTGCTCTACAAAGCTGATAAAAAAAACAACAATAATTGTCATCAGCAAACAAGAGGTCAAGAGGTCAAATAAAAAATTTTGGTATTAAATTTTAATGTAACATACCAGTTCTTCCCTTTTGAGTTTAATTTCTGTCTGTCTAATAGACAAGAACTCTTCCACTCCTAGCTTCTTAAAAAAGTCCATCCAACCAGCACGAACTGGTTGTGAACACGCCTCTGGCAAATAGCAATCATCTAACAGTGTCCAATCATATCCTGGGGAACACAGTAAAACATTTTTGTATCTGTTACCATAGCAAAAGCAGTGTTTCAACTTTTCAGAGAAATAATGATTTTGTTGTCTCATAATTGTTTTAAGAGTTGCTTCCATGGAACCACCTGTCTCATCATCTCTGATAGTCTAAGAACCATGTATACTTTTCCATCATGGGGAATAATTCAGTAAATATCCACTCATAATTTATGGGTCTTGGTTATTTACCTACAATCATGATGAATTTGAATGTTTGTTTGTTTGTTTGATAGGGTTTTACGTCACACAGACACAGTAAAGGTCATATGTTGACGTTCCAGCTTTATGAATTTTAATTAAGTACCTTAAACTGTGGTTTTTGATGTGGCCTGTATTTGCTGTGGCCTAAATCTGTTGTATTTGTTGTGACCTAACATTTTTGTGGCCCAAAACTGTTGTATTTGTTGTGGCCTAAAAATTAATGTGGCCTAAAACTGTTGTAATTAATGTGGCCTAAAATTTGTGGCTTAAAACTTTTGTAACCTAAAACTGTTGCGAATGTTATGGCTTAAAATTGTTGTTGCACTAAAACTGTTCTGTCCTAAAATTGTTGTGGCCTAAAAATTAAATTCTAGTTGTTGCTGAGTGAGACACAGATGTTCCTACACATTGGTACATAAAATCATAACATGTAATCATTGATTATTATTTATCTGCCCTTACCAAAAAATGTTTCCTGTAAGTTGACTGGGTTTCCATATTTTGGTGAAAAATGGACTGGTTCCTTTGCCGGGATTTTGAAGCCCTGATTGGTCTTCACCATGGCAACGTCCTTGATCTCTTCAAGGTTGCAGACAGACGACTGCTTCTCTGTTTGTTCTTTGATGTATACCAGATATGCAACTAGTGTTTCAGCTGATTTCGTCTGAAAAAAAAGTTGTTAATTTGTTTAACAAAATTTCCATTACATGTACTTAACAACTAATGTCTGTATTCAATACAGATACAGTATAAATATTTATCTGATAACAGTGGTGGGATTTTATTATATTATTTTATTATATCAATAGTGACTTATTAGTGCTCATTAACACTTTTAAGTCACATTTCTCCTAAGGGCATATTGTGGGTAAATCAGAGTTTAGATGTAACATATAAATGGAAAAGAGGGTCAAGCCTTATGGAAAACAGGGCAGAATTTAGCCAAGACACCTAAATGGAAAATGAGGCAGAGCTTAGCTGGGCCATTTAAATAGAAAACGGGGCCGACCTTAGCCAGGATTTGTAAATGAAAAACAGTGCAGAGTTTAGCTGAGACTTGTAAATGGAAAAAAGGGCACAGTTTAGTTGAGACTTGTAAATGGAAAATAGGGCAGGGCTTAGCTGAGACTTGTAAATGGAAAATAGGGCAGAGTTTAGTTGAGACTTGTAAATGGAAAATAGGGCAGGGCTTAGCTGAGACTTGTAAATGGAAATAGGGCAGAGTTTAGCTGAGACTTGTAAATGGAAAATAGGGCAGAGTTTAGTTGAGACTTGTAAATGGAAAATAGGGCAGAGCTTAGTTGAGACTTGTAAATGAAAAATAGGCCAGGGCTTAACTGACACTTGTAAATGGAAAATGGGACAGAGTTTAGCTGAGACATATAAATGGACAACAGAGCAGTGCTTTGCTGAAATGTATAAATAGAAAACAGGAAACAGCTTATCTCGGACATATAAATGGAATACTGAACAAGATCTTTGACAGATACTGATTACATAACTTAACTTCACTTTTAAAACATGTATCAAAACAATATTTATATAACATGAAATATTATTTCAATTTTGAGAAATATCTGTACACAATCTTTATACGTTACCTCCAGTGCATTCGTCCTCAGTACAGGTAATATATGATAATTAATCACATCAAAAGGGCACAACTGTTTAATTCCTAGTCGTAACAAGAGTTTGTGAACCTGACTGTTCACCTCATCATCATCTGTGTTCATCAACAATGGGTTCAGACTGTTAACATCTTGATGAATCAGGGATAACGTCTCTGAAATTATACATTAATACTCTTTAATACATTATTATATTATTGACAGACCTATGCCACTAGTGTAGAGGTTAGCCAGCCTGCATCTCTATACAATCTTAATATATAAACTCTCATACTTCTGGCTGCTTTACATTGAAACCCCTTATACTGTGAAATCATTTGTATTCGTGGGCATGAAATTTCGTGGTTTTATCAAAACTGGCATTTTCATGGGTTCTTAAATTTGTTGATTTTCATTTTCTTGTAAAAAAAAAAGCAATGGAACGTAATCTTTCACTTAATCACCGCGCTGCTTTACTTACTGCGTTTATACAACACAGCTCTTGTCAATAAATTTAATCCTTGCCTCTGGGAGTAACACAGTTACTGACGATAATTGACAGCAATTAACACATTTGTGTGACATGATATGCAGCTCCATTGGTAACACTGCCCTTTAATTCGCCAATGTTAACATCGCATAAATTATACGACATCTGCCACTTTTCAACCAGCGAGTAAAAAATTTACACCCTGAATCTGTCCAAAACTACACACTACGTCACATTGACTGTGTAAATTTATATGCATATATGATAAATGAGTAAGTGGCTCAATACAGGTATGTGTGCATCTACTAAAAAGACGGCTGCTTCTTTGATATTTTCAGTATAGCAGTCACACAAATACATATTTAAATTCATTTAAATGGATCATATAAATGCTAGTGGTGTAAAATTTTATCGGCGCTAGTTAATGCAATGGGTTCCCATTTTTACTCAATTATGTCACGTATTCTGGCTAACACAAGTAGCCTACAATGATCAAGTAGTCCCCTGATGTTTATATGCGACGAACATTTGTGACAGTAAACTGAAAACATACACACGATTTTTTTTCAAGTTTATTAAATATTGCAAAACTAAACTATTTTGGGATTTAATTTGTCAAAGACCTGATTATTAGTATACATTCATACCACAAAATTGGTCGGAAAAGCGCCGTTGCATGTTGTGATATATTGATATATGAAACAGAGACATGGAAAATATTTGTTGAGATAAAATTTCGTCGGGTCTTAAATTTGTGGATTGACCTTTCCATGAAAACCACGAAAATTTGTGCCCCACGAATAATAATTTCACAGTAAATGAAAATGAACAGTCCCAAATTCATTTCAAGACCAATCAATTTTACAAAATTTGGTTCAAATCATCATTTTGTCTTAATAAATAAATACTGCGTTAACATAGAGGTTTGACATAAAGAATCTTTTGTATTTATTTATATTTAATTTGGAAAACTGTCTATTTTTTTATTAAATACCTTTTAAGCAACAAAAAAACAAAATATAAAATCAAAAGGGGTCTTACACTCAGAAAATTTGCAAAAATATTCCCTACTTAATAGTCAGACAAAGCTTTTAAGGTCATGGTGACCTTGACCTTTGACAAAAAGGTTCATTACTGACCTCAAAATCACAGGTCATTGACTGGCCATCACAGTATGCTCCCAATTTTTCATTTGGGGGCATATTAAGTAGAACATCAAATGAATCATAAAATTCGCCAAATTGAAAATTATAAATATTTAACATACCAGAAGGCTTTTTCTTTTTCGTGCTGTTTTCTTCAGGATAGAAAACAGTTTTATCTTTTAAAGCTACAAGTTCTCCACTGGCCAAGGGCATTATACGACATGACTTCAGCGTGTTTAATATGGTATCTTCATGATGAAACTCATCCAAGCTACGATACAAACATGCCATCCACTGTGCTATCAGGACTACATCTTCTTCCTTTGCTGAAAAGTGTATAAATTATACTGATTTACTATTGTCAAAGACTTTTTAAAAACAAACACAAATTTCCTTAATTTGCACTTATAAATTTATAATAAACCCCATCACAGAAGTGGCGCACATAACCACAGGTAAAGGTGTCAGCATTTGAAGCCTAAGGTTAAACACCTCTTTTACTAATGAGCATGTTTCAATACTAAAATGCTTTAAAGGGACTCCACTGAGGTTTAAAAGCCTAAAAACATAACATTTGAATTTCTTACATAAATGATCTGGGACACTTTAAACAGAAATATATGCAAAGATAGTTAAGAATAATTATTCTGGAAAAACGAAATGCGCGAATGATCTGAAATTTTGCACAAAGATTAGAGGTCTAAAACCTACATCAAATGGTACATTTATCTGGGAAAAAAATTGCAGTCCCATCATGTCAAAAAACCTCAGTGGAGTCCCTTTAAAGTAAAATCTACAGGATTTCATGAGATTGCTTCAAAATAAAAACCTTCTAGATTCAAAACACCTCAGGATAAAACCTACCGGACTAAAATGCCTCAAATTAAAACCTCCTAGATTCAAATGCTTCAAGTTAAAACTTACAGAGCTCATGACCATGCATCAAGATATGAGCCGTGTCACAACAAAACCAACATAATGGGTTTGCGACCAGCATGGATCCAGACCAGCCTGCGCATCCGCGCAGTCTGATCAGGATCCATGCTGTTCGCTATCAGTTTCTCTACTTGTAATAGAGTTGGTAAGCGAACAGCATGGATCCTGATCAGACTGCATGGATGCACATGCTGGTCTGGATCCATGCTGGTCGCAAACCCATTATGTTGGTTTTGTCGTGACACGGCTCATATAATCTACTAAGTCAAGGTATGGTATTGTCATATATTTTGTTCAGGAAGCAGTTTCATCATGTTACCAGATATGTATCAATATAGAAAATAAGACATAAATATATTTCACAAATACATATCTAACTCACTACATGTGTTTCCCATATCCACTACAAGGGCTTTTCCAAGCTGAAACAAATGGTCAAAAGTCAAGGTCTCAATGCCTAGACAAGAGCTCAAACTCTGGTTCAGTATTGAGGCTACATCATTATGCAGGTAAAACAGGTTCAAGTGGGTCTGTAGTAGATCAGCTGTAATCACTTTATGTACCAGCGGGTCCCTGATGATCACTGTCTGTGAGGGGATCTTCCAACTTATAGCACCTTTAAATATTATATAGAGGATAATAAATGAGAAAATTTATTGAACGAGTTGAATAAAATTAAATTATGCAATAAATTTAGTATTGAATCTACACAAATATAATATTCTATTTATCACATATCTAATATATTAACTGATTACAGTTAAAAAGAGGGATTTTTCATTGATGCGCTTATACTGTGATGCTAACATTAGCGCACTTTAGCACAATTTTTTTATGTAAAGTAAATGACAATGACAATTGTATAATTTTGTGTTTTTATATGATGGGTTTATTACACTCTTGCATCGTGGTTTATGTGATAAATATATATTTGTGTGCAAAACAGAATTTTGAATATATATGACAAAGAAGTAAAAGACTTCTTATATTTCTATGTCTATGTAACTTTAACTATTGGTCTAGTAATCGAATGATCGCTAGCCGCACAGGTTCAAACCCTGGCAACGGCAAGTTGTTGTTTCCTTGAGCAAGAAACTTTAAACTCATTGCTCAGTACTGGTTGGTTCCAGGAACGAATTTGAAAGTGTGTCTTTAAGCTCATATCTTCCTACACAATCAAACAGAAATAAATTCTGTATAAATCAACTTTAGCTATTCTTATATCAATGGTCATTTTGTAATACAAATGTTATATTCATGAAAAGTAAAGTAGTGTGTTTTTCTATTTCATAATTTATGTAACTAGTATATACAGTAAAAACCCGCTTTACGACCACCCCGTTTTCGAGACCAACCCGCTAATACGAACGATTTTTCAAAGACCCGATTTTTTTATTCTTTATTTTAATGGTCGCTAACCCCGATTTTGAGACCACCCCGTTATTCCGTAATACGACCAGTAAATTCAGTCCCATTTCGTAAATTCTGTACATTTGGAAACCCATAAATACGACCGCGGGCACTTCCTCACCTTGATATTGACATGCATGTATATTGCTGAAATCTTTTTGACACGTAGTGTAAACAACAGTTGTCCTAGTTTTACGACATTTAACGACATCCAATTTACGGCAGAGGTCAAGGTTACTTTGTATCAAATCCGGAAATGATCAATAATATTGTCAATAATTTCTTAATTTTTCACACCTTTAATGTCATAACTGGAGGTTTAAAACAACAAAATATTGAACAGAAAACTTTCAATAAGTTTTCTAGAGGTGTTGCTGCTATCATTATCTCTTTCGTTCCATAATTTTAAACAAACATAAATTAAACATGATACGATTAGGTTTTTGAAGTTTTTATCGGCGAAATAATTAAAGGTTAATTGGTCGATGTGCCTTGCAGTAAAATGGTGATTTAATTGAGTAAGTCATGTCATTCTTTTAACAAGAATGTAAAAATATGTTTGCGTTTAAAGACATTCATAGTACATTTTGTACCTCTAAAGAAGTCTAAAAAATTTATATGTTAAAAAGTAAAACAAAAGAAATGAAAAAAAAATAAAAAAAATAGTGTATGTTTAATATCTTCTCATTTGAAAAAGTTTAGCCCAGAATTAAACATGTGTACAGTACTTGGTATCCCTTAATATATTGCCTGGTTTTCTGTTTGACCAAACTCATTAATGAGACCACCCCGCTATTAAGACCAGATTTGTAAAGTCCCTTCATTGGTCTCATTAGCGGGTTTTTACTGTAGTCAGATGTGTTGTTTGTTTGTTTTTCTGGTTTGGGCATACCTTGATCATTAGGCTGCGTAGGCACACAAGGTTTTGCCCGCAGTTTTTTCAGAATGTCCGAGGCAACTGGTTTGAAAAAATCAAGGACCTCATCTTCCATAGGAACAAACTGTAGAAATTTACACACTGCTTCTATGCTGCTAAATTCTTGATGTGTCTGCAAAATATTGCAAATATTTTTTACAATACAAACTAATTAAGAGTATTGGGTTTAATTACGTTCGGCTAAATATTAGTTCTTCTTAAGTTCACCTACAAATATCATATGTAATTGTTACAGCCGAACAATTAAATTTCATATCAATTAAATAAAGATAACAAAGCCTCATCATTCTGTATACAACGACTAATGTCTGACAATCTTGTAATTAACCCAAAGTCATTTTTTTACCTTGTTACGACAGATTTCGTTTCATTATTTTTTTTCTTTCTGGTTTTTATACTAATTTGAACACTGTTTAGGTCATATCGGCAGTTAATACACCTAACTGGTTTTCCTTGATAACTACCCAGTAATTAACCGGTTCCTATGGAAGTGACAGACTACTTATTCCCCATAATATCTTTATTGGCCATGAGAGACAAATGACCATTAGACTGGACGTTCAAGATCAACTGTCACTAAGACATTTCACTCCAACCAAGGATTGCCCCTACAACCAATGGGTTACTAATCTGATGTTTTCCCTATTTAGCTAAGTGCACAGACTCAACAGTTTTATACAACATGATCCAAGATGTTAATGGGATTTAAACCCAATGCAGTGCAGGGCAAGTTATTCTAACTCAACAACTTAAAAAAAAAGCTCGACCGTTGAGCCTGTTATTAACTTAATCTAGAAATATCATATTCTTTGATTATGCAAGTAAAAATTTGTGTTGTACTTCTCCATTTTCTTCTTATTTTTAAGAAATTTCCTTGTAAGAGTGAACCTACCTTAAAGGCATCAAGGGCATCAATAAATGCCATGGGTATTTCATTTCTCAGCCACTGATTCCATGGACTGTCTCTGTCTACATCTTCACGACTTGATGGTACATCAAAATCTCCTAAAAAAAACAGACACTATGTGTAATAGGAGTATCTTGAGAATTACTTACCATTCATACATCATTAAGCCTTTTGCTGTCACAGATTTAATTACCAGAATAATTTCTGTACTTTGGATTATTTTCATCATAATTAATTTTTTGCTTATTTTATATCTGTTAATTTAAAATGGTGTTTTAACATTTGAAGATTTTTAACATGGGCATTTCCCTAGTGGATGACTTTTGTACTGTTCTTAAACCAAGTACATGTACCGTAATTATAATTAATGTTATTTCAACAAGAGTGTTAAAAATCATTACAGTATTGATTTTGGAGACAAACATTGTACATTTTATAAATGAGAGGCAGAAATCTTTGCTTATTTCTATTTTGATATTAACAATCATTTTTAAAGGCCAGCAATCCATACAACTTGCCAATTCAAAATAAAATTTTGTAAAGAATCTTTTTTTAATAAGCATCTGTAATAATAAACTAAGTCAAAGGTAAGAAAGCAAACACACCTGTAAAATAAGTTAATGTATTTCAAAAATGATTATTATGATAGTAAATCAATCATATTAATATACCACAGATAAAATAAGATTTGTACCTTGTATGATAAATCTGAACCCGTAACTTCTTAGTGGCAAGAAAGCAAACACTGGTTGCTTTGGTGGCATAGTCTGAAAATTATATAAATCTTTTACTATAGTACATACATGAAACACTAAACACATGCATATACTAAGACAGATGTATGGCTGTTAGGTGAGGGTTATAGAGCAAATAAAGATTTAACACAGTCATATAAGTTAGAGGAAATTAGTTGAATTTATTCTCTCCCCCCCCCCCCCCCCCCCCCCCCCCCCCCGGTTGGATATTTAGTTATACAAGCACAGTACAGCCACTTCTTTTAAGAGACAAGACAAAAGTTTATTTTTTTATTTTTTCTCAAAAGTTGAAACACAACAGATGGCTTTTTTGGCAGCTGTTAGGACTATTTCTTTAGAAACTGAGGAAAAATGGTTATTTCTTGTAGGAGATATTTCCAAGCGTGTGTGTCCATAACCGTCACTGTCTACTCTACTTCAAATAATTTATAACAGTTTTATATAGTTTTCTAGTGATGATTGCTTCTGCCACACACTTAACATGGAAGATTCTTTGAAATGAACAAGAGAAACATGAGGCCCATAATTCCCCAGAAAGGCTTTCTTTTTTAATTTCTCAAACGCTTTTTATATTTGATGTCATGTTATAGTTTCCAAAAAGTTACTTATTTACCAATTACCTAAATCATCCTAATTTTATGTGTAATGTGCCTTTCAAAACACAGTAACAATACATAGTATATGGTCTACAGTCAAAAGGAGATATGATAGCTTAAGAATTTGTATTTCACACATAAATACTAACTAATATCTTACCTGCAGATTTTGCTCACTGTTTTGTTTTAGAGGAAATGCTAGGGCTATTTCTGTGGATTCCACATCAGCTCCTGACTTGGCCTGTAGAGAAATCTTTCTGGCATCTAACATTTTTTTAACAACCAGCCATCGTTCACTGCCATGTGAATGTTGTATTTCTACAACACTGTCACCTATATCTCGTCTCCTCATCGTCTGTACACTGTTCTCAACCTGCAACAATGTCCATTTAAACTTAATACTACAAGTGATTAGCCATTTAAAACTTAACCCATGATCTGTAAAACTAGAAGTGATTTGTCTTTACCAACACCAGTATAAAAGGAGACCAGTCTGTACTTGAGTTCAATTATAACACATAGAGCATTAGACTGTGAAACGGGTGACCCAGGTTCAATTCCTAAACAGTTCAGGTCACTTTCTTGGAAAATGATCATAAAATTCTTTGTACGATCATTAAAACTGTACCTCTGCTCTGGCATGTACAGAAATGATCAGTTCCTTGCGAAAGTGAAGGTAAATTGCTTGACAGCCTGCCCAGGAACAATGCAGTGGCAAAACTGTGCTCTGGTGAATTCAAAGTGGCTTACTGCCATGATCTGGATGGTAAACTACCAACACCACCACCACTTGCAAACAGTCTGTCTAGGATTAATACTATTGGCAGCTCAATAAGTGTCTTCTGATAAAGAAATCCCTTAAGTTTTAAATGGAATCCTCTAAATTAAAACATGGACAAATTCATAACACAAATTCAGTAGGTTCAGGATTAAACTAGAAAAGCGTCCACTGGACACTTGTGCCTCCACTTCATTTTCCCTGCCGTTGCCAAATTTATATTTTGTAAAGGTGAAGTGTAACATTAATTAGTTATACCTTGTACATGTATATTTATATAATGATACAGTATTATAAATACTATTTTTCACAATACTATGAGTGGGGAAACTCTATAAATTAGACAAGACTTTCACATTATACGTCTTATTACGGGTCTGGCCAGGTCATCTACTTGTCATGGACAATGCCTCAACCAAGTTTAACAAACCTACTCTTATATTTTCAGAGGTTACTCATTAGACAATGATATTTTCACTAAGTTGCACTCAGACTGAGCAAATCCACTTTGTTTGTTCAAAAAGTGGAAATAATAACAATAATTTGTTAGTTTTTTGTGCAGATTTTTTACATATCTGTCAACTTATTCTAACCAAGAGTAAATTTATAACCTTGTTTTCTATAGTTATTTTCCTTAGTCTCTGTAGGAAGAAGTAATTTTATAAGCTATTGTTCTCACCTTGTTTTCTATAGTTATTTCCCTAAGTCTGTGCAGGAAGAGGAGAAGGGATGGGTGTATATCATTGAACCTCGCAGCCAAGGTTCGCGTCTGTGCCTTCATTTCTGGCTTTAACCCCAATACTATATGAGTCATCCATCTGCAAAAGCAAAAACAAGACACATATTTTATTGTATTTTGTAAAAAAAAAAAAATGTAAAAAGTGCTAAAATGATGGCAAGAAAATTTCTTTTCTAAATAGTACATAACAGTAAATTCAACCTTCAAAATAACTCTAGTAACACCAGAGATGTGATTAGTATTATTATAATAACAAGAGCTGTCGGTAGGACAGCACGCTCGACTATTCTAAGTGCTTGATAATAAAAGAGCCTTGATAATGTATAATTTTTTAAGTTCACAAAAGGGCTAATTCTTTTTTATAAATTCATGTTATAGGCCTTAGAGAGAGTCTAATTATACAGTATTGCCTTGACTGTTCAGAAGGAAATGTCACAAGGGTGTTTTATTGAGTATAATAATACTAATTACCTATGAATACATAAATTTGACAGAAAAGGTACAAAGGCTTGTTATTAAGATGTTTTATCAAGTAAATCACTGCTTTGTTATCATGAATGCATAAAATTGTCCCAAAAAAAACACAAACCCTTAAGTAGTTATTGAGATAACAGCTTACAAGCAAAACTTTACCATGAATTTCTAAGTTGAAAAAAGGGGAGAAAAATCAGCCTAAATGCAAGATAGAATTATGGATCTTTTTCAGTGACCTACAATTATGACCCTAATTGCATATAAGAAGTTTTAAATAAATATCTTTAATAGTTATTGAGATATGTAAAACTTGCATGTAAACATTAACCAAGAGACTAAGTAGAAAGGGGATATGAATCAGCCTTAATGCAAGATGGAGTTATGGAACTTGGTCAGTGACATACAATTATGACCCTCCAATTATGACCCTAAGTGCATGTGTAAAGTTTCAAGTAAATATCTTTGAAGACCTTTAACCTTTAACAAAAATTTCTAAGTTTCAAAGGGGCAAATAATTCTGCAAATATTGCAGGCAGAGTTATGCAATTTTGCAAACTGATGTACATTGTTACTATAAAAAAGTATTTTAAATTTCAATTGAATATCTCACGCAATAATTGAGATATTTGACTTTACAAAAAAACTTTAACCAAAAAATTTCTAAGTTCCAAAGGGGCATAATTCTGTCAAAATTGTAGGCAGAGTTATCCAACTTGTCAATCTGATGTACCTTGTTACTATAAATAAGTAATGTAAGTTTCAATTTAATATCTCAAGCAATAATTGAGATATTTGACTTTACAAAAAAACTTGAACCAAAATTTCTAAGTTAAAAAGGGGCATAATTCTGTCAACATTGTAGGCAGAGTTATCCAACTTGTCAATCTGATGTACCTTGTTACTATAAATAAGTATTGTAAGTTTCAATTGAATATCTCAAGCAATAATTGAGATATTTGACTTTACAAAAAACTTTAACCAAAATTTCTAAGTTAAAAAGGGGCATAATTCTATCAATATTGTAGGCAGAGTTATCCAACTTGTCAATCTGATGAACCTTGTTACTATAAATAAGTATTGTAAGTTTCAATTGAATATCTCAAGTAATAATTGAGATATTTGACTTTACAAAAAACTTTAACCAACGCAGACGCCGACGCGGACGCTGACGCGGACGCGACTACAATAGCTCTCATATTCTTCGAATAGTCGAGCTAAAAATGATTTGCTATGAATAAAACATTTCTTATTAATGGATTGTACAAAATAAAATTGCACTTTATGTATTAATATGTAATAATGGGTGATGTGAAATTTACATAAGTCAAACAGTTGGTTTTATACAGAATTTATTTTAGTTTGATTGTGTAGGAAGCTTAGTGCTTAAAGACACACCTTGAACCAACCAGTACTGAGCAGTAAGTGTAAAGTTTATTACTCAAGGAAACAACTACTTGCCCCTGACAGAGTATAACCCATGCAGATTAATAGTCTGATGTGTTAACCACTCGGCCATGCCGCCTCTTTTTGGTCAAACAGATGATATATTCAGGAACAGACTATCAGTTTATAATCAGCAAAGAAGAGATCCATCAGTAAAATAAATTTCTTGAAGCCCACATTTAGTTGTTTGTTGTGAATACTTCTAACTTTTCGGTACATTTTATAAATT